>NW_022170819.1:27478492-27626303 GCF_008802855.1 Photinus pyralis | reverse complement strand
TCGCCAGTTATAATCTATTCTCAGACTCTTGTCGAACCTTTTCAAATGTTGGTTTTGCAATATTTCGACATTCTTGAATTATTCTCGAGATTATTCTCTGTCTTAGTTCGTCTATGTTCGCCGTTTGCGTTTGAAATACGACAGATTTCAAATGTATCATATTAGTTTATTTTTTGATTTGCACGATAATTACTAACCTAAATGTAATGCTATTTGGTACGGTTTGAAAGTATTTTTTCAGAGCTTTCCAACGACGTATCACACATAGGGGGTCACTATTTAAGATTTAAAAGTTGGGGTGGCTGGGGCGCAGGGGGTTGGAGGGGGTGCGTCGCCAACTATGTCATTGTGACTCCCCCTCCGAATTACTGAAACGGATTTTGATTTTTTTTAATATTTCGTTTATTTACTAAGATATGGGGGGTGGTAAGTTTTCAAATTGTCACCCTGTATATTGAACTTCTAAAGGCGACTCGACAGCATCTCATTTTTGATCGCCCGTTACATGCATATACATAAGACATCCAAAACGTATATAACGGGCGATCAAAAATGAGTTGCTGTCGAGTCGCCTTTGGAAGTTCAATATATGTACAATTTCCCATGTAAACAAAAATTCCAAAGGTGACTCGACAGCAACTCATTTTTTGATCGCATTGTACTTATGTGAAGTCTGCCAAACTTATATCCCATTCACATACCTACGTCGGACATTTGCGTCATACTTTTCCACATTCTATGGATATACAATATCCCACGTGGAATGTACATGGTATATGCAATGTATATAGGTCTGCTATGTGGGTAATATCCCTCTTATTAATTGGAGGTATGTTAATATTTTGTCTTCGACGGAATTTTTTTTTCAATACTATCCCCAAGCTCCAATTTTCAAGGCTACATCCACGTTTAATTACGAGTTCCCGTTTTAATTGTCTTTGACACCTGTCCAACTGCATCAATTCTGGGAATGCAACGGTGAGAACAAAGTCAATACAGGTCACGAAAATTGGGTCACGGGTCCATTTATTTACTATCATTAATTTGTTAGTGGTTAATTTCCATTTCAAGGATTATACCAACGTTAAATTCGAATTTTGCTGATTGATCCAATTTTGCACATTCTTTGTCGGTTAGATTTTGTTCGTAATCAGCTTACCAGTTTACCATGGTTTTAGCTTGTATTTGTTGACAAGAAGCTAAACAGCAGTCATCGTCGACAATTTAGTTTTTTGTCATTCAACCTTCTTGTCATCACTAAATGTATCATCCCTTAGGATTACAAATAGCTACCATTGCCTAACATTGTCGTCGCATATCCGCAACTAGTTCTTGTTTTGGGTGTAAATATGCAACCGAGGGGTCTGGGGCATACCCCCCAGCAAAGAAAAATGCCCCTTTCCTTACCCATCATGCAATCATTTGTATATTATCATTCAAATGAAATTTTCGTTTCTTAAAGGGAGGGGGGACAGTATTACGTTAACACTGGAAAGTTCTCTCGCGTTTTGGAAAAGGATCATTGAATCATCATTTTCGCACGAGAAGTTCATACCTCACGGATCCCTAGTCATACGTTCAATAGTCCTTTTCAAAATGTACAAGGCGAGTTCTAAGGGGCAGTTACTTTCGTTTTGGGTAAAAACCGACAACCGGGGGGTCTGGGGGGTATGGAATTCCCCCAGCAAAGAAAATTTGATGATTCTTTCCTTAGTCAAACTGACTACAATCATACAACCAGGGGGTCTGGGGGTATGAAATATACCCTCCAGCAAAAAAAATTTGATGATCCTTTCCCTATATCCATCATAGAATCATTTGTATATTTTCATACAAATGAAAGTCTCGTTTACTTTTTCCTTCAGAAATACCGGTCGGCGCGTAACCCCTTTACCCCATAGTAATTGCCAACGAATTTTTACGTGGGATTTCATGAGCGGATGCATACAATGTAATCAATCAAATTACTAGGAAACGAAAATTGGAAATTACTGTCAAACGGAAAACGTCATCTTTTATACTTGAAAATGAGGTCTTTGCTCCACATATTTAGTCTGCCCATTAGGCGACTGTGTAAGACAAACTTGCATACCTCATGCGGGATGTGCCAGGTAAGTACTTGTCTGCAGTTACTCAGGATTAAACACACTTTTTTCTCGATTGGATAGAAAAAGGTTCGAAAAGAAAAAGACTCGTTCGGCGAGTTAGACGTTCCGGTCGATAAATACTACGGTGCCCAAACCGTTCGTTCAACGATGAACTTTGATATCGGCGGCGAAACCGAACTAATGCCCGTAAGTTTCTCCTCCTCAGTTTTGGTTTTAAACGCAAGTCTCTAGTATCCCGTGGTGACTGCGATGGGCGTTTTAAAAAAAGCCGCCGCGATTGTCAATAAAGAGTTTGGGTTGCCGAAGGACATCGCGGACGCAATCGTGAAGGCCTCCGACGAGGTCATTTCTGGAAAACTGTACAAGGACCATTTTCCCTTGGTGATTTGGCAGACGGGTTCTGGCACTCAAACTAATATGAACGCAAACGAGGTCATTAGCAATCGCGCCATTGAAATCATGGGAGGAAAGTTGGGCTCGCAGAAGCCGGTCCATCCGAACGACCATGTGAATAAAAGTCAAAGCAGTAATGACACCTACCCCACCGCCATGCACATAGCAGTGGCTCGCGAGATCCACTGCACTCTTCTTCCAAATTTGCAAATGCTGCACGACGCCTTAGACTGTAAGGCGAAGGAGTTTAAAGATATAATTAAAATCGGCCGGACGCATACTCAGGATGCAGTTCCGTTGACGTTGGGCCAGGAGTTCGGCGGGTATGTGCAGCAATTGAAGTTTGGCATCGACAGAGTGTGCGACACTTTGCCACGCTTGTACCTGCTGGCGATCGGAGGTACGGCGGTCGGCACCGGGCTTAACACGAGGAAGGGTTTTGCGGAAAAATGTGCGTTGGAGATAGCGAAGCTGACAAGTTTGCCTTTCGTATCGGCTCCCAATAAATTCGAGGCGTTAGCCGCGCATGACTCCATGGTGGAGGTATCCGGTGCGTTAAACGTGGTAGCGGTGTCACTCATGAAGATCGCCAACGACATCAGATTTCTGGCATCGGGCCCGCGTTGTGGTCTAGGCGAACTGAGTCTCCCCGAAAACGAACCTGGCAGTTCGATCATGCCGGGGAAGGTTAACCCAACACAATGCGAGGCCATCACGATGGTGGCCGCGCAAGTCATGGGCAATCACGTAGCGGTCTCCATCGGCGGATCCAACGGTCACTTCGAGCTGAACGTGTTCAAGCCAATGATAGTCGCCAACGTGCTCAGATCCATACGACTATTGGGCGACTCGTGCAGGTCCTTCGCGAATAACTGCGCGGTTGGAATCGTCGCAAACAAGGAGGCGATAAAGAAGATAATGGCAGAAAGTCTCATGCTAGTTACCGCTTTAAATCCGCATATCGGGTACGATAAGGCGGCGGCCATCGCCAAGCTGGCCCACAAGGACGGGTCGACGTTGAAACAGGCCGCGATTAAGCTGGGTCACGTCACCGATAAACAGTTCGACGAGTGGGTTAAACCAGAAAACATGCTGGGCCCGCAATAATTTCCCGCGTGTATTATGTTTTTAATTATCTCCGTTTCTTTGGTTCAGATCAATTAATTAGACCCGAGAAGTCTCTTTTGCTTTCAATTGTTGTCGCCATTTTTTAAATGTGAGATTTTCCGAAAACTTCACGACTCCCTTCTGGCAACCTTGGACCGAATGCTTTCAAAAACTTCCCACACTAACCCCCTTCCTAATTTTCATTAATTAATTGATCCTTTTTTTTCCAGTCTAACAATGATTTTTCTTTAAAAGGCAATCATGATCTCTGTACTCCCAGAGGGCAAAAAAACTAAGCTGTCCTTAATCTCAGAGCTGCGTAATTTTTAGGCCAGATATCTTCCCGAAGCCATTATAAGAAGAGTACAAGAATTTAACTACGTTAAAAAATTCTACCACTTATTTTCGGACCAGTTGTACAATTTATTGGAAAATTTAGCCCTCTAATTTTGACACCCTGTAGCCTTTCTATGATATGTAATGCCTAAATTGTTATAACCTTTAAAAAGCCCAATTTGCTAATTGTGGCGGGCCCTACCGTTGAATGTCAAAGCTTGTAGTTTATCCAAATACAAAAGTTACCTTTTTTGTCCATTTTATTTGGAATCCCTCGCTCGTAGTGGAAAATTCCCCAGAGGCAAGGTTAGCGTTCTTTGGTACGTGTAGTTTCCTTCACACCCCTATCTTAAGCGGTACTCTAAAGCGATCGTTGCTGGCCTTGAGCTTGAAAATGGAACCAACGCAAACTTGGCAACTCGCGTCTGTTTTCCACCAACTGCAAGCCCACATTCTTATATATTTTCGTTGCGGCTGCACTTTTCAGATAAATAATGGTTTTGGTAGAGCCTAAAATAACCAGCTGTCGTGGGTCATGCATTTTATATTTAAGTATTTATTCTATGGAGCATTGTTTCTTAATTGCTTTCGGAAAACGGTAGAGCTATAAAGACTGGTGTTTGGCGGAACGATTTTCCGTTAATTAAGGATAAATTCGTACCTTCATCGCCGAAGAAACGAAACTTTTCCCTTTTGAACATTGTTAGTTTGGATTATCAGCAAAGTCTTACAACGTTCAGGTGTTTTGCCTGAATAACTAGTTGCGTAAGGTGCTCAAGTCAGCGAAATTCGTACTTACTCAATAAACATGCACGTTTTAAAATCTTTTAACTATGAACGTTGTAATTATGCAACAAGTTCAATGAGTAGGTGAATTGTATTCTTTAGCACCGCACACTACCCATTTCAATTACAATCCATTACTATAATTAAATAATTACTGTTTTCTCCCAACTAACATACAAACGTATTCATTCAATCGGCGGCGGTCACATTACGCTAGAATGCGTCTCCATGACTGCGCATGCTTTGAGGTCGCTGACTGCATTAAAGCCCATTACAAAGAATTATGGGAAAACATTGATTATAATCGCGAATTAATACTTTTATTTCGCTTGTTGTGGGGTGCTGAGGGTTTGTTTTAACAATACAACCCCCACTTACAGATCTTCCGAACCACTGCATGGTCAATTCCTAACTTCTCTGCCCTGCATAGTCACCTCGACAGTTACCTATAGCGAAGAATCAAAATGTAGCATATTCCCTTTCACTCACTTTTATAATTCACTTAGCCCTTAACTATCGGACCAACCCGCTTCGAAAATAACCAATTTGTCACGTTACCGCGTACCTCGAGCTGGAGTTAATTATTGTGAAGGGTGAGTCTAGATGAGGATTAAATAAGAGAGACTTAAGTAGATGCAACGAAAACGAACGCATGCTGAAAATTGAACTGGAAGAGCGATCATTTTGAAAAATGGGAAAGTCAAAAATATTTGAATGCTCCTGTGAGTTTGTCGTCTCGATACACTGCACTCATACAGTATACATTAACATTAAAGGGAAGACTTCTCCCAAAATTGAATTGTAGCAAAATGTTAAGAAAATCCGTTAATTAATTAATTCCCGCGTAATAAATCGTGTATTATGTTTTTAATTATCTCCGTTTCTTTGGCTCAGATCAATTAATTTGACCCGAGAAGTCTCTTTTGCTTTCAATTGTTGTCATTTTTTAAATGTGAGATTTTCCGAAAACTTCACCACTCCCTTCTGGTAGCCTTGGACCGAATGCCTTCAAAAACTTCCCACACTAACCCCCTTCCTAATTTTCATTATTTAATTGATCCTTTTTTTTCCATATAAAGTCTAACAATGAAGTCCAACTATTTTTCTTTAAAAAGGCAATCATGATCTCTGTACTCCCAGAGGGCAAGTAAAACTAAGCTGTCCTTAATCTCAGAGCTGCGTAATTTTTAGGTCAGATATCTTCCCGAAGCCATTATATGAAGAGAAACGTTAAAAAATTCCACTACTTATTTTCGGACCAGTTGTACAATTTATTGGAAAATTTAGCCCTTTAATTTTGACACCCTGTAGCCTTTCTATGATATGTAATGTCTAAATTGTTATAACCTTTAAAAAATCCCAAGAATCCCAATTTGCTAATTGTGACGGGCCCTACCGTTGAATGTTAAAGCTTGTAGTTTATCCAAATACAAAAGTTACTACCTTTTTTGTCCGTTTGTACGTTGTAATTATGCAACAAGTTCAATGAGTAGGTGAATTGTACAGACTATTCTTCAGCACCTCACACTACCTACTTGACTTGATTACAATCAATTAGTATAATTAAATAATTACTGTTTTCTCCCAACTCCTATACAAACGTAGTCAACCAATCGGCGGTCACACTCCGCTGGAATGCGTTTCCAGCGCATGCTTTGAAGTCGCTGACTGCATTAAAGCCCACTACAAATAACTATGGAAAAATATTGGTTGTAATCGCGAGTCAATCCTTTAAGTTCGCTTGTTGTGGGGTGCTGAGCACTTGCTCTAACAATACAATCCCCTTGGTCAATTCCTAAATTCTCTGCCCTGCATAGTGACCTATAGGGAAGAATCAAAATGTAGCATTTTCCCTTTCACTCACTTTTATAATTCACTTAGCCCTTAACTATCGGACCAATCCGCTTAGAAAATAACCAATTTGTCACGTCACCGTCTATTTCGAGCTGGAGTTAATTATTGTAAACAGTGCACCTAGATGAGGATTAAATAACATTAAAGGAATTCTCCCAAAATTGAATTGTAGCAAAATATTAAGAAAATCCGTTAATAGCTACGTCTTAATTTTGCCTTAATTTTGTTTACTTTAATCATTTGACAGACTTTGTAAAATTTCTCTTCCAGCTTGCGACGTCAACAAATTAATTTCGTTTCCATTTTTCCCATTTTCTCTTGCTCCAGTTCTCCTTACACTTACAGTCATTATTCCATTTTCTTAACGTTTCCACCTTTCAACTTCCATTTACGCATTAATTACGTCTATAATTTAAAGTACGTCGTCAGAATCGAATCCGCTAAGAAAAAATATCTCGCCCAATATTTGCTCTCGTCCCGTTTATTAGCGGAAAACGCGCTCTTCGATTAGGCACACTCGAGAGAGGTAATTGAAGCGAGCAAATACATCATTCCACCCCTTAGATACAATTAAATAACATTTGATCTTATGCAAATTTAATCTCGAATCGTTTCGCGATGGGGAAAAAAAATGTTGATAGAGAGCGAATTCTACCGATATTTCGTATTTCGCTCATGATCCCAATATTATGATAACGCAAAGCTGGCGCGACCGCCTCACAACTTTAATGTCGCTATAATCTCAATATATTACGTGATCTTTGAGAACGTTAAGATGGAAATTGATCGAGCCGAATTAGATATCGCGATGGAACGGGGATGCTCTTACTTGTTTATTCTATGGCGAAACGAGATTCCGTGAAACAATAGGTGGAGCGATTTATTGGTATTGATTTTCTGAAGTAGCGATTGCATTTACTGAAGACTTCCCCCTTGTAGTAAATGTGCACTAAAATTGAAGCGTTATGACCAACTCTTCTGTTCAGCTTTAACAGTCATCATCAGGCCAAGGGTCATGTTTAGAAAAATACAGAAATAACGGCTGATTTTTATAAGTTTCTCGAAAACGAATCGACCGATGTAAAAAAATCAAACAGCGAAATAAAGGGTTTCGAAAGACCTTTCAAACAAGCTATTACTCGATACCACTTGTCATTTAAAATTTTTAAAGGAATGACCCTGGAGGCAGAAGGCGAAAGGGGGTGAAGTAGTTTTTCGTTAAAAAGTTGTCCTCCTTGACAAATCTTTTGACGTGTCTCAGTGTTTTTTCTTTTACTCAGTGGTTTTCGATAAATCCGATTTCAAATGAACACCCTGTGTACATATAAAAATTCCTGATTCAAATCTCGTTTTTTTACGTTTCCCAAAGACGAGGGAGGGTGGGTTGTTATTTTGGCGATCGCTGAACGCTACCCATTTCCAACTCTAAAATCAATTTGATTAAATTTTTAAATTTTTACCCTTTTTATTAGCATTGCAACCTTTGAAAATATATGCAATGATTGGTAACCTATAAACAATTTTAAATTTGTCGTCTGGATGACGTATTTCCGCCTTCACAATGCAAGCGTTCCAGACAGCCTACCTATCTAGAAATCTTGGTCTGGGGTGCTGTCTTCTTCAATAAAAAATAAAAACTTTAATAAAATAACATTTATACATTAAGGACTCCAGCAATGACTTTCAGTTTGCTGAGTAATCTATGCTCTTAATACGAACCTAATGCTCAAAACTCCAAGACTCAGCGAACGTTCGTTGTAGAGATCTCAATAGATTTATAAAAAGAGACATTTAAAGGAAATTCGTAAATTATCGACTTCAAGAACGAAAGCGATGCAGAAATAGCGCGATAGTACGAGTATAATGCTAAAAACCCGAAAGTTCTACGATATTCCTTTGTCGAGATTTCGATCGCTAACAGCTAAAACGTCTCTGTAGGAGTATCACTTTCAAAGTTCTCATCATTTATATAAAAGCAGATCAAAGGTCTCAAATCCCGATCATTAAAACCAAACGCAACCGTAATCATTAACCGCACAGTGCCGATTTCCTTTTTTTCCACTAATAATTTCCCACCCCTTAGTTCGTTTCCTGTCAAAAGTCCTCAAAAGCACCAAGTCGTACTGGTATTACATGAGTTACAAACTTTGCTAGCCAAAAAATGTATCTTATTACCTCACACGTGAACTGTAATCAATAAAATCCCAGATACAAGGTAATTATTAACCATTTTAAGGATGAAAGTGGTTTGTAAATATGTATCGAGCTTGTGAAATCGAAATTAAAACAAAAATTCGAATCGTCCTTTTATATGTAAAGCTTTTTATACGAATTGAAATTTTAATCGTGGAATAGAAAGGAAATTACTACACTTTTTACGCGTTTTTCGCACCTCTAAAACTTTTCCGATTTCCTTTTTGGCGCACAGCGGAGTGGCAAGCGCTTAAATCAGGAAGCGTATTTAAACGAAAAATTATATACGTACAAAAATAAAGATTGCCTTAACGTGCAATGTGAACGCCACTTGTCAGACGAAACTGCAGGGGTGGGAAGATATGAGGATCACTCGTATGAACAAATTGGCTACCTTTAGAGAAAATTGTCTTTCTATTTCGTTATCCACTTCGTACGATAGAATAAGGGTAGCTGAGTGCAATTTAACACACAGGTAAGAAAATTACACTAATATGTATCCAGTCAGATATTCAAGATTTTTGAGAAAATGAGAAAAAGAGGGTGCATTGTAACACTACTTTTAATCTACTCTTTTCTTTTTCGGATTCTAGAGACGTTAATGAAATGTAATGACAAGATTTCAACGGTTTTTAAGAGAATTTTTTCAGACAAAACGAATCTATAAGGGTTGTAGAGAGGTTTTTGAGAGATTATTCAAAAATTATTAAAGCAGAATGTTTAGGTATTTTTTAAAACATTTTCTTTTACAGATTTTATGAAAATCCGTCACTTACTAGACGGTTTATTTAAAGGGATTCTTGAGGAATCTTTGGATTCTTCAGATTATTTTCAAGTCTGTTTCAGAGAATATTTTGGGGTTTCGTCAATGCCTTTTCAGATTCTTTGCAGATTCCTACATACTTTTTGCGGCATTTGGACATCTCCTAGAAGTTTTTTTTAGGATTTCAGAGTCTTCAGAGACTCACGAAATCATTTTAAGTGCTTCAAGTTTTGAGATAGCTTCTGAAAGATTTTTAGAAATTCTGGTTATTCATAAAATAAGCCGACGAATTATCCCCTTCCACATGTACAGGGTGGTCCATCGTAGAGGCTTGCGGTAAAAGAAGTTATTACTAAAACGGCCACAAGAAAAATATTTTTAAGTGTCTGATATGGCCGCTAGTGGGCGTAACTGCAATCTGGAATCTAAAAAAGTGATGTTTCTGTCAATTCCGCTATACTAATCCAACAAAAAAATGCCCGGTCTTTGAAGTCGACGGTAATCTGAACCTTTTTTGTTTGACAATTATTGCTGTATCTCTAAAAATGAAGTGATGGGGGGTATTCTGTAAAGAACACCCTGTATCTTCGAAACGACTGAGCCAATTTTAATAGACTCGGGTTAGTTCAAAATAACGATTCTTCGGCTACAAATATTACAATATTTGAAGTTTTGTTAGTTTCACATATTGCCGCTTGAGGGCTTTTTTCGACATTCCGACAGAAATGGTTAATTTTTTCAAAAAATTAAATGCATTGGTTCGATTTTGTTTTTTGATGCCTAAACGAGCTCGCGAAAACCTTCATGTTTGAAGAAATCAAAAACTAAAAAGACCTAAATACTTTTAATTAGATTTAGATGCTGGACTCAGAATCTGAAGGTGTGTATTGTGCCATTTTTTAAAAAATTCTAAAAATGCGCTCCATGTAAACCAAGATGTAAGCTATCGTGAGAATCCGGAGTACTTTCAAAATTTCTACGGTATGGTGTGGTATGGAATACCTCCCCAGGAAGAAAGGTTTGTTTTCACTTGTGCTAGGAGAGGTGCTTGGTAGTACAAAGGATCCGAATTTAAGACCTAATTAGGCGTGGACTCTGTCCTCCCTTCTATCGTAATCCAGAATTCTAGGGGATACTGTGTTGGCTGGGTATGGAATACCCCCCAGACGCCCCGGTGATAAGCTACCCTAAAATATTCATGATTATTTTCTGAGGAATGCAGTCATTTTCCTTTCTCGTGAGATACTCAGTTGCTAAGGCCTAACGTTTTGGAAGAAAACGTAGCAGAGGAGAATCTGAGGAAGAATGATTCGTTGACCATTTTTTTGAAGAACTATCATGAGAATACTGAGTACGTTTAAAATTTTGGGGGAAAACATGTCACCGGGGGGAATACTCCCCAGGAAAAAATATTTGATAACACTTTCACATTAGCCTTTGGTAAAAGGTAATTGATTTCAACTGTGCCGGGGGACATTGTTAGCTGGGGAGTATTCCACACCCCCAAAACTCCCCGGTGATACGTTACCCTAAAATATTCATGGCTTGCTATGATTGTTTTTTTTTGCGGGAGTGCCTTTCCCGGGAGAGATTCCACACACGTGAGTTCCTAAGGCTTGACGTTTTGGAAAAAAACGTGGCACCGGGAGGGGAGGGTCAATACCCCCAGGAATAAACGTTGATCATTTTCCGAAAACCGATCACGAGACTTTACTACTTTCAAAACTTCGGGGGAAAACGTAGCACCGGGGGAAATACTTCCCAGGTAAAAAAATTTTTCATGACACTGTCACATTAGCTTTTGGAAAAAAGTAGTCGATTTTAACTGTGCTGAGAGATCTTGTGTTGGCTGGAGGTATTTCATACCCCCCCGATCTTCCCGGTGGTACGTTACCCTAAAATATTTATGGCTTGCTTATAATTATTTTGTGGCGAGTGCCGTCAAGTTTTCCGTTTCTGGAAAAGGGTCCATACACGCCAGTTCTTATTAGGGCTTAACGTTGCTTAACGTTGGGTCCGTTAACTTGCCCCCCCCCCCCCACTGAGAGATTTCATAGTCGTATTATTTTGAAATGAATGCGCTCGTTATGCGCTCATATGCGCCACCGATAATAACTCTTGCGCCATTATCGTTTTTTAGAAATCCGAAAAAACATTTGGGGGGGGCAAGTGAACGTAGCCCCCCCCCCCCCGTACGTATTTTGTCCCTTGTAACTAGGTCACCTGATACATTTGGTTATGCGCTCAATGGGGGTTTACAGTATAGTTGAATTCCGCAGTTCTAATTTAATAAGCGTGTCCCTGAAACCATAAAACATTTTTTTGGACAGTAAAAGTTTATTTAAAAATAGAGGCTGATTAGCAAAAAAATAATGAACATGTGCGGTTTTAAAGGTTTATTCAAAACGATATGATTGTGGCGGGCTCTGTGACGTAATAAGCCCGACCAATCAGCTCCTAGAACCATTCAGATGACATAACGACTTGGCAATATTGCAGAAGAATGGCATTTATAACTTGCGTCATCTGTCACAGGCACTTGTTACTTTCGTGCTAGATGCAGTTAAACGTCCCTCTCAAAACGTCAAATGTGACAAACGTCAGACCCTCGCGTAAGGTTGCCAGCTCACTTCTACGTGATTGGTTGTAGGTTTGTGACGTATTTAGTCTGAAGCGTTTCAAATTCGGACTAAAAACACAGCTTTTCAATAATTTATTTGGGTTTATTTTACTCGCAAATAAAAATTGAGGACACACGGGTCTTTTTATTTTTAATGTACTTTGTGGATCAGAAATAAAAAATGAAGGCGGGATGACCCCATATGCGCCACTTGAATTAGCTAAGGCGCCATTACGGTTAAGCCGTGACAAATTTTCAAAAAGTGGGGGGGGGGGCAACTTAACGTTACTTTTTTTTAACATCTTTTCATACGAAATTGTACTCTCAGGTATGCGCTGAAATGCGCCGTAAAAAGATATCTTTGCGCCATTATTGTTTTTTGGTTATCCTTAAATATGTTTGGGGGGGCCAAGTGAATGGAATCCCCCATAACGCATTTGGCTACCGGTATTTGTGCCACTTGATACATCTGGTTATGAGCTCAATTGCGCCACTTGAATTAAAGCTAGCGCCATTACGGTTAAGCCATAAAAAATTTTAAAAAGGGGGGGGGCTAATTGTTTTTTGGTTATCCTTAAATATATTTGGGGGGGCCAAGTGAACGGAATCCCCCATAACGCATTTTGCTACCGGTATTTGTGCCACTTGATACATCTGGTTATGAGCTCAATTGCGCCACTTGAATTAAAGCTAGCGCCATTACGGTTAAGCCATAAAAAAATTTTAAAAAGGGGGGGGCTAACTTAACGTTTTCAAAAGTTACGTTTTTTAACATGTTTTTTCTACTACATCGTACCTTTCATCATGCGCTAAAATGCGCCGTAAACAAAAATCTTGGCGCCATTATAGTGTTTCAGAAACACTATACAGGGTGTTTTTTTGGGAGCTTTAGTTAAACGATTCTGAGAAAGTAAAATAGGTAGGTTTTTAAAATTTTGTATTTAGGAGTTACTCCGAAGGCCGAATCGATGTAAAATATTTTCAAAATGGACGCACTTCCGGAAATAACTTTTGAAAACGCTAAGTTAGACCCTCCACTTTTTAAAAAATTTTTATGGCTTAACCGTAATGGCGCTAGCTTTAATTCAAGTGGCGCAATTGAGCGCATAACCAAATGTATCAGGTGACCTAGTTACAAGGGACAAAATACGTACTGGGGAGGGGGGGGAGGGCTACGTTCACTTGGCCCCCCCAAATGTTTTTTCGGATTTCTAAAAAACGATAATGGTGCAAGAGTTATTATCGGTGGCGCATATGAGCGCATAACGAGCGCATTCATTTCAAAATAATACGACTATGAAATCTCTCAGTGGGGGGGCCAAGTTAACGGACACCTTAAGGTTTTGGAAAAGAATGTAGGATCGGTGTTCTGGGGGATATAGAATACCCCCCGGGAAGAAAGATTCGTTTGAAATGTCAAGCACATTTCAAATAATTGACCAATCATAAGCATTTCGGATGACCGTATCGTCGGATTTCGTATTCATGTGAATCCAG
Organism: Photinus pyralis; assembly: GCF_008802855.1. Taxonomy (NCBI): domain Eukaryota; kingdom Metazoa; phylum Arthropoda; class Insecta; order Coleoptera; family Lampyridae; genus Photinus; species Photinus pyralis. The sequence goes on along the minus strand of NW_022170819.1, from coordinate 27,612,646 downwards.
CTTTAATGTTTTGCAAAATAAACCAGGGGGTTTGGGTAGTATGCTCACATGAAACAAGATTCGGTGGCCATTTTCTGAACAAAGTATCATGAGAATCCTGAGTATTTTCAACGTTTTGGGGGTACACTTAGCACCGGAAGGAATACTCTCCAAGAAAAAAAGGATTGAATGACACTGTTATTCACAGCTTTCGGGAATGTAAACGATTTCACCTTTGCTGCGGAATATTGTGTTGGCTGAATATCCCCCAGACCCTTTGGTTAAGTTACCCTAAAATGTTCATGTCTCACTTATGGCTATTTTGTTGCGGGAGTGTCGTCAAATTTTCCTTTTCTGGGAGAGATTCCACACACGTGAGTCTTAAGTTTTGGAAGAAATCGTAGCACCGGGGGGTCAATACCCCCAAGGAAGAAGAAAGATTCGTTGACTATTTTCCGAAAAACTATCATGAGAATACTTTCAAAATGTTGGGTGAAAACGTAGCACGGGAAAAAGCCTGGAAAAAAGTAATTGATTTCAACTGTGCTACTGGATATTGTGTTAGCTGGGGGGTATTCCATATCCCCCTGGAGATACGTTATTATAAAATTTTCATGCTTCGCTTATGATTATTTTCTGGAGAGTGCCATCAAATTTTCCTTTTCCAGGAGATATTCTATACACGTGACCTCCTAGGGCTTAATTTTTTGCAAGAAAAGGGGCACCCGGGGGGTCTGTGTGGTATGTTCACAGGAAACAAGATTAGGTGGTCATTTTCTGAAAAAACTATGTTACCGTAAAATATTTATGGCGTGCATATGATTATTTTCTGGGGATGCCGTCAAATTTTCCTTTCCCGGAGATATTCTACACACGTGACGTTTGAAAGAAAACGTGGCACCGGGGGTTCTGGGGTGTATGGAATGGAATGATTCGGTGTCCATTTTCTGAAAAAAATATCATGATAATCCTGAATACTTTCAACATTTTGGGGGAAAACGTTTTGGAAGAAAACGTGCCACCGGGGGGATCAATACCCCCAGGAAGAAAGATTCCCGAAAAACTATCATGAGAATACTTTTCAAAATTTTGGGGGAAAACTCCCCAGGAACAAAAAAATTTATGATACTGTCCGCCCACAAAATGGCTTCTTATCAGTGAATCATATTTGTTGAAGCTTTTTCTTCATTTTGCAATATCAATTAAGTAATAAATAATTTCTCATACCTACACTACCGAATTACCTCACGCTTATTTAGTGGTTTAGAGTAGACAAGACCAACTAAGATACCTATTTTAGCTCTTAGTTACAGTGACATCTCATCTCCAGTCATCCGAAAGCTATTAATAAAACAATGCTCTCCAGACATTGAATGACGGAGAAAGCACAGGCTTCAATTCCACCAAATACTGAAAGATTTGCTCTTGAAAGTCCAGTTTATTGGAAATTTAATTACGCTTGGCATTCATTACGATTGCTTTGGCGTAAAATGCTAGCTAATTTAATAGTCAACACACTCGACATCTCAATAACCGGAATAGAATGTAAACGCTTGATCCAGTCATTCATCGCGTACCCCAGTAATTAATTGATGCCAAGTACAAAATTAAAATGGAACTTTACCACTAAATTGGATACATTGGCGAACGCTCTCTGTTATAATTAATACGCGATGCTTATTTGAATAGATGAATTAATTACGACTGAATGTTAATACTGACATTCTCATACATCGAGGTGCGTAGCGTTGCGGCGATAATATTTACGCGACCGACGACGTTATGAATTAATTCGAAATTGGGGGGGCAACTATGTCCAATAAACGCCGCAATTTGCTCGGATCTACGAATTCAATAGGTGGTGTAAATACATGCCGGTGGACAATTAGAATGAATCCTTGATGCGACATCATTCCATGTCAAACCCAATTACCGAAGTTAATTTGGTGCTATGAAAATTCAATGTTACTATACATATAGGTACTGTTGCGTGCAGTAATTCGGTCAATAAATTATTTCTTCTGGACGTCATGTCACTTTGGGTTCTTTAACTGTCCAACGTCCCCCAGATATCTATCATCACATTTCATTTGTTTCCATTTCCCTGAATTTTCCTTATGAAGACAAAAAACACTTCACATTCACTTGACAACGTTAGGGGTTTCCACCAGTTGTGATTTTGAGAAACTTTTCTACCTCTCCACCCTAGGAGGATCGGTGGTTATACGGGGACAGTCACTGACATAATTAATATTCCTCGTACTCTTCAAAAGAGAACCTCCCAAGTTCTCTGTATTCCTTCCGCATTTAATAATGTGTATTAGAAGCCTTCCATTAACATTGCTCCATGACAATGATTATTGCGACAATGGATGCCATGGAATTACTCAGTATTGCCTAAACTTGTCGGTGGAAACGACTTTAATTGACTCGCAACCGTTTAGTAATTTCAAAATGGAGAAAACATTTTAAATTATTTGAAGATAGCAAGAATGTGATCCGCAATTAAAATCGTGCACCTCGAAATAAACGCCGGCCTTTTGTGTCTATAATGAGATGAAAGCACTTGCCTTAGAAAACACGATTTTCTTAACTAAAATGAACAAGAGAAACTTTTGTGTTTTCCTACCTTGAAACCAAAATAAACAGTCTTTGAATGAACAAATTTATTTCCTCGCTCTAAACCTCTTTCACTATATAATTATATATTGCTATGTAGAAAAGTATGTAGATATACCACTTATCTTCAATGCACGAACAAGTAATATAACAATACGGGGCTTTGTTCGACTTTTGAATAAGTACCTACCAAGTGTAATCCCAAATGAAAATAGTTATTTACGTAACAACCACTTATGAAATGATGGATTTTACTTGATTCATGATTCGCTCGCTTCGCCAAAAATCAAACAAAAAGAGCCTTTTTAACTGAATCGTTAATAATAATAGCTACATCGTATCTAAACCAACTCATATATTTAATATTGACTTAGATAATGCTATGCGTGCTTGGTCAACGGCCATATCTAATGAATTATAGCAAATCTCTGGCCCATTTACTTATGTAAATAGGGAAGCGTATTGAAACCAAAACGGAGATACCTATTTGCTCGATTTTTGAGAAAAAGCTGTGACATCAAAACATCAAACTACTATTAGTCCCGGCTAAATAGCTCGAAAATAATTTATTTTCAAAAAAAAAAATAGTTACCGGGCAAAACCGGATTTTTCAGGCAAGTGAAATTGGGAAAAAATAATTAAAACAGCTGAATTTTTCCGCAGGTGAAATTACGGGGGTTGAAAGTGGTGTTTTGTAAATTGTGGCACAAGTATGGAAATGTTATCGAGATTTAAAAAATGATCAACTTTTGTATCTGCACTATTTTCACAAAACCTCCAATTTTCGTAGAAAAACCGGAAAAACTGTTTTTTTTTCGTTTTTTATTCCTATTTTTGCGAAAAAAAGTCGTAGGGGTTTGAAATTTGGAAGAAACAGCTTGTTTTCTGATAAAAAAAGGAGATAATTTTTTGGGCCCGTAAAGTTGAACCGTTTTCAAGATCTCACGATTTCTGAAAAAAACCACCTTTTTTTCAAGGGGGTGAAAAATCTATTTTTTTTCATCGTACAGAGGTGCGCGGGGTAGCAAAATTTTCGTAAGGACTTACATTTTAATAATCAAAAATAAAAAATATTATTCCAATAGAAAAATTTTAAGAAAAGCGGCAAAAACTGAGAGAACAGCTTTAAGATATAGCGTTTTTGACAGTAGGTAAATAGCGTTTTTGCAACTAAATTAACGTATTGGATCCGCTCTAAGTTTTTGAAATCTGTCTTCTCTCTCCTGTTTAATGTTGCTAAAAATTTTTCTCTTGTTTCCTAGTGCCCAACTGCTTTAATTGAAGCATCTCATTTCTTTTTTCTGCATTTTTACCGCAATAAAAGCAATTCGAAGTAAAATCGAATTCTTTTGCTTCCTGAACAATTTGTTTGTTCACCAACTCTTCTTGCTGCCTGAGCCTGTTTACAGCTGATGGGATTAATCTGGGCCTGTTAATTTACAGGAACTATGAATAAAATCCTTACGAAGTTTATTCCAAGTTTTTACATCTCAAATCATTTGCTTTGGCCTGTAAAACTAACGTTCTTATTGCAGATTTTGCAAGTTTATCAACAGGTCCAATGCAATTGCATCAGCTGTAAAACAAGCAGGAAGATGAGCCAGTGAACAAAAACAAATTATTCAGGAATCAGGAAGCAAGCTAATTCGATTTTATTTCGAATTGCTTTTATTGCGGTAAAAATGCAGAAAAAAGAAGTAATAAAGATGTTGTAGCTAAAACAGTTGAGCATAAGATAACAAAAGAGAATATTTAAGCAAACATTAAAGAGAAGCAAGAAGACAGATTTCGAAAAAATCTTTATTAACATCCGACATGATTTATCATGTCAAAAACTGTGTATATCTTAAAACTTTTTTTCCAGTTTTTGGCTATTTTCTCGAATTTTTGCTATAGGAATATTATTTTTTTATTTTTGTTTATTAAAATATATCTTCCCGAAAATTTTGCTACCCCGCGCATGTGTACGATGAAACAAATGGATTTTTCATCCCCTTGAAAAAGAGGTGTTTTTTCAGAACTCGTGAGATCTCGGAAACGATTCAACTTTACGGGCTCAAAAAAATTGTCTCCTTTTTTTATCATAAAACAAGCTATCTTTACTCCAAATTTCAAATCCCTACGACTTTTTTTCGCAAAAATAAGAATAAAAATCGAAAAAAAAGGTTTTTCCGGTTTTTCTACGAAAATTGGAGATTATGTGTATTCAAAAGTTATGGGCAAAAAACCAATTTCGACAAAAAATTCAAAGGGCTGTAACTATTGATCTAGTAATCCGATCTTAGAACTGTTTAAAATTATGGATTCTACAGGCCACATTCTATAAGAAATTTTTTTTCCGGGTCGATCTGAGACAATTTTTTTTTCGGGCCCCAAAAAAGGCAGTGTACAATCTTCCTTTTTTTACCAAAAATCGACTGCACCAAAATTTCTCGGGAAAAAACTTTTTCTTATTAATTTGGGTGCGTAGAATCCAAAACGATTCGTACTTTTTCGATTAGACGTCTCAATCAAAAGAAACCAATTTCGAAATAAAATTGAAAGGGCTGTAACTTTTGAACTAGTAGCCCAATCTAGGAACTGTTTGAAATTATGGATTCTACAGGCCACATTCTATAATACAATATTTTTTTCCGGTCGATCTGATACAATTTTTTTTTCGGGCCTCAAAAAAAGGCAGTGTATAACCTTCCTTTTTTACCAAAAATCGACTGCACCAAAATTTCTCGGGAAAAAACTTTTTCTTATTAATTTGGGTGCGTAGAATCCAAAACAATTCGTACTTTTTCGATTAGACTTCTCAATGTGATGTTAAATTACACGTTTTTTTTAAAGTGCGTAATTTTACAGTAAAATTACCTGTCGTTTATGTTTTTTATGTTTTTTTTAATATCCCATAAACCTTTTTGAATTTTGTGAGTGTTTGAAAACAAAAACACTTGTTAAATTGTATATTTTGGTGTATTAAATAAAATACCCAAACAGTAGGTATTTCGCCGTCACGCGTCGTTTGGAGGAAAAAGTTCCAGATCGCGAATTAGATGCTGTATCATCTTCATTAAACCAAACTAGATTCAACGGTGAATCGTTTACGTTGGTAGTACCCTTGATGGTCAAAATGTATCAAATAGGTATATTATGTAACTTACAAAAATTACGGTTTTTTAAATAAAAAACGTAAGTTACGTAAATTTCATAAAAAACATAAATTACATAAAAAACCGACCTCTTGTAAGTTACGCGTAATATAACCGTTTTTTAATGTAACTTACAAATCGTTATTTTACAATCCACATCACTAGTAATTAATTTTTTTATTCTCTATAACTTTTATCGCCTAAAATAAATAGTTTTGCAAAATACAAGTTTCTACCCCTTTCCACCCCCGTGATTTCACCCGCGGAAAAATTCAGCTGTTTTAATTATTTTTTCTCAATTTCTAATCATTTCACCAGCATGAAAAACCCGGTATGAACGGGTAACTAATTTTTTTTGTAACAAAATATTATATGGACTGGACTATATTGCTATATTCCTATTACAATAAAATTGAAAAGCCTCCTTGCCAAGAATCCAAGGTAGTGGTGTTTTCAATTCTTCCTTGTACCCTTGTCTCTGAAAATGTTAAATAATTCCCGGCGTTACCATCTTAATTTCAAGCGCAAAACCACCCCTTGGTATTGTGGATGACAAAATTCCTTTTAAAACCGCCATTAAATTAATAATGCACATAAAAGAAGACAAATTCGTACAAGTTCTCTTTTGCCGACAATGGCCCTCCTTTCATAACAAGCCAGTTCGACATTATCAATGGCTTCCGCCGCCGCCGGCAAAAAAAAGACGAAGATTGACTAAATGTCTTGTAAAGTTAAAAATAGTTTTTACTGCCTTTGTCGAATTGTTCTTTTATTCATTCTTTGCCCGATTTCATTTTTATAATGTTTATTTTAAGCGAGCATTTTCAAGTCAAATTCGAAAGTAATGTAATTTATAGCGAAAGTTTTCGGTTAGGGTCTTAGAGCTTTTTCTCGAGCGAAATGCAAAAAAAAAATGCGAACCTCTAATGCACGAAAATTTAGGTTTATCGATTTTTAAAATTGACCTACTTTGTATTTTCCACGGGCAACTTTCGTTACATTAGCCTTTTGATCGGTCTTTACGAAAATACGAGAACGATGCGATGATTTTAGTTGACGAGGAAAGAAAGCCCTAGGTAGCCCTTCAACGCTGTAAATTTCTCTTCCTTTTATTTCATAACTTCACATTTTGTCACCAATCTGATCCACTTGATCCCCATCCTACTATTTCGATTAATAATACCACCCTGTCTATCTTCATTAGCTCGCTTGAGATCCCGGACTGACGAGGAATAAAAAATAAAATGAAATAACCTTTACACATTTTTTCATATTTTTCCATCTCACTTCTTAACTAACGAGCTCCTAGCGAGTTCATAATTTTGCGATCTGTCTGTCTGTCCGTTATCTCGAGAACGAATGGGTCGATTACGATGAAATTTTGTAGGTGGATTCTTTATCAAATTTATAGATCCGAGTTCGAGAATTGGCAATAATTCACAGTAATCTTTATGATATCCGTAGGTACTGCTTTAAGATGAGGCGTTTTAACTAAGTAAGTAGTTGAGATTAATTATCTGCAAACCCTTCAGACCACAGATCTAGACCCTTTTACGGAAATACCCAAAACTTTACGTATACACTTTGTTTCATGTTAAGAAAAAGGCGAATATGTTCCACCGAAATTTATGCCCGTTAAACACGCCCCGCTTTGTGTTCTGTTATTACAAATTCGCAACATAGTCTCGTTGGTATCCCAGTCTATTGTGTACCATATATTATTTGGCACGTTCTAAGAGTAAGCTGAATAGGTCAGTTCGTAGTCTTGCTGGGTTTACACGGGGGAAAGTTTAAAATTAGTATTTTATTTTCCACAATAGATTATAATGCTTTTAGAGGTTCAATTCTGGTAGTCAATCGGAAAGACAAATTAATATCCCTTATTAATGGCGCAATAAAGTTTTCCCTATGTCTAATTGTATGAGTAGTAAACATTTGGGCAAGTTTGTGTATTTTTATAAAAGATTTTATTTAAGTGTTTGCGATAGGACAAGAGATGGAGGTGGTGAACAATGTGCGTATTATTTTCCTCTGAAGTTACTTAATTTAATGATGATTGGCTCTTTATTTGTAAATACCGTATTAATTTTGTGGAAGACGCAGTTCGTCGGTTTCGAAATAAAGTGTGTGAAGAAGTAAATAGGATTATTTAAAAAATAAAAAACTTATATCTAGTAATTTTAAGATTTTCTTATTTTATTTATGAAACGCCTGCGCACGGGGTAATTTCTTTAAACAAGCTTTGTAAGGTTCTTGTTCTTCCAGGAATTTTGGTTTAATTTTTCATTTAATTTTTCTCGGGATACATTTTTGTCTTTACCAATCAATTAATTGACTGTCTATTCGAACCCATTGTGCGACCCGGATAGAGTGCTAATGCCAGATTTTTTCTCCTTATCCAAGTGATCAAAATTTGCATAGTAGCGAATGTCGATTCTTTACATAAAGATGACTATATGAATAAAATTGGTTAGATCGAGATTTAGTTTGATTAAGAACTAGATGGTTTTCATTCAAATAATCATTTAAGGATTACAAACGCATCAACTTTGCAAATCCAGTGTGAAAGGGGGTTATAGAGTCATCTAGATCATACAATATAGTAAAAACAGTAAGGGACCCAAGATACTTCCCTGGGGCACCCCCCCCCCCATTACTCAAGTTTGAAAACATTGTCATATTAGCTTTTGGGAAAAAGTAATCGATTTCACCTGTGCTGGGAGATATTGTGTTGCCTGGGGGATATTCCATACCCCATTTCACCTGTGCTGGAGGATATGTGTTGGCTGGGGGGGGGGGGGTATTCCATACCCTCCATAGCCCCCGGCGATACGTTACCCTAAAATATTCATGAGTTGTCTATGATTATTTTATGAGAAAAGTTATCAAACTTTTCTTTCCTGAGAGGCTTAACCTTTTGAAAGAAAACGTAGAGCTCAGGGGGGTAAATAGTGCGTATTGTCGCGAAAAAATTCAGTGGAAGTTACCTAATTAATTAATGTCGAGTAAAAACTGTCCGCCGCATAAAGTGAAATAGTGTACGGTCAAGGACAATCTAATTACTGTGCGTTTGCACTTCGGTAAGCTTAAATTGGTCCATGAACCAATTACCCACACTGCCAGGTTCCTAGGCATCATTGTCGACGATGACCTGTCATGGCGGCCGCACATTAACCACGTGTGTAAAAAACTTAATGAGGCGTACTACGTGATGCTTAATCTAAAACGGTGTTTAGATTGTGAAGCACTACTAACTGTTTACTACGCCCTGGCTTACCCTCATTTAGCATACGGTGTGGCAGCGTGGGGTGCAGCTTCGGAAAGTCAGAGTGTTCATCCTTCAGACGAGGATCATAAGATTAATGTTTGGCATTAAGCCGCTACATTCACATAAGGACTCTTTTATCAAAAATAGAATTCTCACATTCACCAGCATTTATATATACAAATTGTGCAACTTCGTATTTAACAATCGCAAGCTTTTTGCCTCGTTAAATACCAACCACAATTACCCTACAAGAAATGCTAACGCACTCGCTGTTCCCTTTCATTCTACCGCAAAATTCGAAAGAGGACCACTGTACACTAGCATCAAAATCTTCAATGCCCTACCAGCCTTCATTAAGGATTTGAAAAACAGTGCTCAATTTAAAGCCGCCCTCAAAAGGTATTTGATAGCTGAGTGCTTTTACAAAGTATGTGATCTCAATTCTAACATATGATAACTATAGTATAGTCATTACTCTGTGATAAATTTATTTGACTGTTTGTTTGTATGCATGTATGTTTTCCTTGTGATATATTTGACAATATTCGTTTAGATATAACTGGACGATGTCTATGTCAATGTTTTGTTGATCACCAGACAATAAATTATTATTATTATTATTATTAATTAAGAGATTAAGATATTTTCGCTAGTACAAAGAACCATTGTTAAAACTGATGTGCAAACGTTTACTGCAGTGAACCTTCAGAAGATATGGAACTCGGTCAACTCGCCGATGTAAAACATTTTAATTTCCGCATCAGAATAAACCAATAAGAAAGCACAATGCAAATTATTACTTAGTGAACGTATATATTCTTGGAAGGGGGATACTAGTTAAATATGACGTATGTAAACTTGATAATATAATAGAATTCTCTTACCACACATAATTTTCAGCAGTAATAAGTGAAGTTACTCACCTGAAACAAAAAAAAAATTGTTAAGTAAATAAATAACATCAAATCTGTAACATAAAAGTTATACAAGTTAAGGTAATGGTAGAAAATCGATGTTGACTATTTGTAATGATAATAAAAAGATGTTATGCACATTATAATCCTCACTGAAGAGTCGATGGGCAGATAGAATTTCAGTTTCTTGGATTACTAGTGAAAAATGTAAAAAACGCTGCTTAGATTTTACGTCTCCTTGGTCTCACGCGGTGCTAGAAATTAGATTACCGAAAACGGCAAGCCCGAAAACAATTTGCAGTTAAAAGGTAGTCCGAGAAGATCTGCCTGAGCACTCGTTGCAGTTTTAATTGAAACGAGATGGATAAAGTTTTGGACTAAAGTCGACGAAGGATTAGGGTGGGCGTTTTAGTGAATCCGTCGATAAGTTTGACTGGAACAACTTTTGTTTATTCTTGTATTCGTTAAAGTGTGTGCGAAAGAAGTTTATCTCAAGTAGTTATAAAGTTGGAAACAAATAACGTTCACTTCTTATAAAAAGTTTTGTATTAGTTAAAAGTTGCCTTAAAGTATCTATCTACTACAACGACGTATACACACACACGTATATAAAAAACTTCGAGGACTCCATTATCGGCCAAAAGCTATTATGAATTGATGATTTTAAAGTACCTGAAATTTTAAACATTCAAGAATGAATGATGAATAATAAATTGTATTTTAAAAAGGGATCGGATTTGTTGCAATTTTCGTACGTTACACTCCTATTCTTTAGGGCACAAGTAATTTACAGGCTGTGCGCACAGTGGAATGATGCGTCAACAATGCAGTATATCCTTAAAAGGGTCACCATATTGCTTACTGCCTCTTCAAGAAGTAAGTAATAATGTAATAAGCACGAATAATCGATTAACGATACTTTATAGGGTGTTTCTAGATCGTTATTGCATCACCACTATTCGTTACCAGGAAACTCTGTATACGAATATTAACTGATCTATGTCAAATAAAGGGGTTGTATATCTTTAAGAAAAAAAAATTAAAATTAAAACACTTAAAATCGAACATTTTGATTTGTACTTTCTTAAAGAGATCCACCTATTGATAAGTTAGGAGTAACTCATCCAAAACAGTGGCCGCTATTGATTAATTAGAAATTTATAAATAAAAAACTTGTAAAGGGACAATCTAAATTGGAACCATTTTCTATTATTTTTTTTTTTGAAAGGAACAAATTGTTTAATGAAAATAATAGAACAAGAACAAATTACATATAAGAACGAGGTTTTAAAACATAATAAATTTCATGAAAAGAATTACTAAAAAAAGGTAAAGTTCCTAAAACACATTCGGCGTTGCCTTTTTGAATTTCTATACCTATCCGTTGGTAAATAAACTGGGTTGAGCGGGACTCTCCTGTTTTTTGCCTGAGTCTTTTACCAATTGCCGCTGTCATCATTTTGGCTTCATTTCCCCACGGACCCATGGTTTCTACAGCGAATCCGTTAAAAATAAATGTAGGTTCTAAAGCAGCGTAAGTATTTTTCTTTCTGCGTTCAGCTAAAGCGGCTGCAGAACCTGCTTTTTTCACCGAGGAGAAGAGATATGAAGGACATAAGGTATCAACACAAGTAAAGTCCCATGCCATGGTGTTAAAGTTCTCCCATCGGGTCGTTTTTTATCAATTCCAAAAAGATGAGGAGGTTCTAAGATGACTGAATAACCAGCCTCATGCAATGCTCTTTTCTGACATTCTAAGATGTTTCGATGGCGACTCTACTTTCCTGTGTTCTTCTGACAAGATAAACCATGATGCCCAAACTTATCCACATTGGCACCACATTTACAAATATGAGGAGTACAAACTGTAGCATCTAAGCGTAAAGCAACACTTATCTGCAAAACAGAATCTTCAAGATGTGTGGAGATTTGCCTTGCAGGAAGAGCTTGTAACCAAGCGCCTGACTCTTTTTCTTTCAGTGCTAACAGCCTTGCTTGGTGTACTGGATCATTGACGAATTTATTGAACAATTGATCGAATAACTTTTCAACCAAAGGAGTGTCCCAAAATTTTTGGATGTGACGAATTTCTTCAACAGGTTCTTGAGATTCAGCAAGTATCTTCCATTGGTTAATTGTATCAGAAATCCATTCTGCATCATTGAAATCAATAATCTGAGAAACGACAGGAAGCACGTAAAAGATCGAAGCCAAATAGGCTGGAAGAGCTAATCTTTCCGTACTTCTGACTCCCAAACCACTATTATTAACAGGCAGACTGGACTGTAACGATACTGTATCAGTCATTTCAATATTACAAACAGATCCAATAGCTTTTATAAATTCATTATCAAGAGCAGCTAGGCAGTCAGTAACAAGGAATGCAGGAGATGTACGTAAAACGTACAACAGCTTTGGTACAGCTAGACAATTCTTGAGTAAAAATAGTCCATGATGAGCTGATATTAATTTTAAACGAGTCGACAAAATTTTGAAATTTTCTAATTTGGCCATAAGACAAGTCTTTATAGAGGATGTATTCAGAGGAGATCCCAATAACATAAAGGATTTCAGATCTGGAAACTGAATACCTGGAGCTGCACGAAGGATACGAGAAAAAACCTCCTGTTTCTGTTCTTCGGATCCGCCTGTACAAAAAGCTTCACATTTTGCTACATTTAGATGCAGTCCTAATTCAATAGTTGAATTTTTGATGGATTAGAGATCATCTAAAACTGTGTCAAATTCACCACCTAAAGTCCAATCGTCAAGGTAGCCAACTTTAAAAGGAGATTTCAGGTTTTCAGTTTATCCAAGCACATTAGACAAAATAACAAAGGTCCTAACGGGTCACCTTGTTGTACTCCACAAGCTGATAAAATGACATTCTTGCCGTATGATAACGAAGATGGAAATCCATAGGCTTGATGTATAAATTTGTAGTATGCTGGGAAAAGGTTCATCCAAGCAGAAAGAACTTTGTCACGACGAACCATATTAAAGGCATTAGTAAAATCCAATTTCAGTAAAACCTTGCAAGAGTCAGAATTAACTTCAATGAATCTTCTAGCACCATGAACAACTGCTTCTGCACCTCCTTTAGTTCCAAAACCCAATTGGTAAGGTCTACAAAACTCTCCAGCTCTCTGATGTACACGGGAACAGATGATTTTCGCAACTAAACGCCGTAGAGTCATTCCAACGGCAATAGGCCTTTTTATTCAGAGCTATCAGTGAAGCTCCAAAGAAAATATGACGGAAGAATTCAGGTATTTCCCCTCGTACTATCAAATTCACAAGTCGTGTTAGTGATAATCCAAGCTGATATGACGGATGTTGAAGATCCAATGACTTTCCAAGCAAATCTTTAAAATGTTGTGGTCGAAAACCATCGATACTTCCAGCGGAATCATGAGGAAAACTTGCTACAGCAAATAACAATTCTTTCAAAGTAATTTCCGGAAATGGTGGAAAATCATCTGGAATAGGCAAGAGATCAATATCAGGGGGAGACAGTGGATGTTTCATTTCCAGCATTCGAAGGGAATCCTCAGAGTAAGCAGCGATAGAGTCATCTGAACATAGAATACGTACAGCTCCGCTAATATTTCCAGCTTCAATTTTCGAAGTAACCCGACGACCTAAAAGATTATCGCCGTGTCCAAAAACTCTGTTTGCAGATTTACCCTCTCCAAAAAGATCTGATGTATCACTTAAATTAGAAAGATTCTTGAGGTTTCGTTTAATCACAGTAGTAAGAGAAGTTTTTCGGTCAGTTTTTTTTTATCCAGGTAATTTGAAAACCTTATATGCAAACAAAGACAGTTGCTTCCAACTTTCAAAAGAGTTTTTATCAATGCAATTATTGATAGTGTCGGACAAAGAATCAGCAATAAGTTCACGGAGAGACCGTGGAATCCTTTTTATCAGTGTAAATGAATGTTTTAGTGTCTGCAAAGTAGAAAGCAGATTATCGTGATTAATGACATCTGGAGTTGTCCTATCATTTTGAACCGTCTGATTTTTTTTTTTTTTTTTTTTTATTATTTATTATTTGATTTGTCATCCATACATTTAAAAAATGTACGGTATTTTGGGGTTTATTTTTAAGCAAGCAGTTCAGGAAGAAAAGAAGATTTTTGGAAGCAAATTTTCAGGAAAATAAAGCAAAGGAGAAATGAGTTGCCGGTACGTCATTGTAAATTCATATCATAAACTAGCCGGAAAGGAAAATTTCCAAGCTGTTTTTGAAAATTCGAAATTTCTCTTTCAAGTAAGGAGATTCAACCCATTTTGTATGCCTCCGCCCATTGCACCTAGTACCTACGCTAGTAAACGAGATTCCTGGGAATAATTTGTATATGTTGGAAGACTCTTCAGGACGTGGAAAACCATACCTACCTAAAGAATAAGATGTGATGCGAGAAGGATTAAATACTGTAGAATATGTAGGTATACACCAGAAACTAGAATTGGAATTTGTAACTTCATGATCATATTATGATGTTATTAGGTAATTATACTGATATCGGAAAACCCAGAAAAATAAATCTCGTCAACTAAGGGGCCGCTGTATCGAACACTAGCTGAATTACAAATAAAGAAGACGAATGGACGTTTCCGCCGAACGATAAACCGTAAAGGACGTAAACTAGGCATTAAATTAAGTATTGATGAAAAATTAATAACAAACGCGCACACATTGTAAAATTGCGTGCAGTAGTAAATTGTTCAACCTGGATTAATTATTGGACTCGTGTGAGTCACGTGCGTATAAACGCTCAAACAAGGAAAATTATGGTCTTTACCTCTATCGGAGATGTACACAAGAGGGAAATTTACCGCGATTCCCTTTTCCAAATTTATTTGGTATTGCGATCATTAATTTTCACACGACGCGCCCAGTGTTCAGTTTAATAAAAGACGAGGATATACGAAAATGTGTCAAAAGGTTGCAAACTAAGCGAAGAAAATTCTTGAGGCTCATTCAGCAAATATGAGTATTTCCATGTCAACGCAAACGGCCGCCCTCTGATTCTAACCGAATGTGGGTCAGCCTCTTTCTATTGATTTTACTTAAAACGTTTCGTTTTCTCAAAATGTGGCATACGGTTTGTAGCTTACTCTTATATCATCGTGATAAACTCACGCCACAACAAACCCCTGATGAAAAAAGACAAATTTGCAAGTCCTGCTAAGCTGTCAATAAATTTTCCGTTCCTCAGCAGTGCCTAAATGTATATGACACGATTTTTGCACAAAATCTGCATAAGTATGCAGAAATTAAAATAAGGTGCTGATACCACTATTAGATCTTGAATTTTCAGTAGATATACTATAGAAGATTAACTAATGGAGCTGCAGTTTGGAACCCCCCCAACGGATAATTTTTTCTTTTACTAACTGACCGGGAAATCACTGTCCTCAAGATGAAATTTTCTCCAACGGTTACCTTCAATGTTTATATTTGAATGCAAGTTTGTTATTAGTGTTATTACGCCAATTTAAGATACAAAGTCACATCAGCGATTCGTCCTCGATTGAATACTATTGTCTATTAATTATATTAACTAACTATACAGTACAGAGTGGCCCAACGAGAAGTATACAGAGGGCTTTTAGGGTATTAAATTTAGAAATTTCGAAAAATCCTCGAACACGTCAATTTTGTATTCGAGGGGGACAACTTTTGGAATACAAATCACGAACCCAAGTCTTCACCCCTCTACGTAGGGAGCTTAACCCCTAAAATTTTAAATGGAATCCTATGGCAAATGGGACATTATTTGAAAGCCAATTTAATCGTGATTACTAATCTGCTTTGCTTTTTAAATTCTATTGATTCGTTTCGGAGATATTCGCATTTGAAATGGTTTTTTTCTAAAAAACCAAAACAAATGCGATCTAAGTCACCTTGTATTAAAAAAGGTTTAAATTGTGCAAAAAATAACAAATAACTTTAAACAGACAACATTTATTTCAATAAATGCTCGAATTGCCTTCCGCCTGCTTCCATGCAATAATAAAGATTTGCTTCAAAACGCTGCCGTACATGTTGCAAGATTTCAGGGGTAATCGCTCGAAATTGTTGAGTTATACCATTCTATTCTTTCACTATGGTTATACGTGCTCGCAACCCTTGTAATGTTCCGGGCGGAGTAGCATAAACTTTATTCTTTAAATATCCCCACAAGAAGTAATCTAAAGGACTTAAATCAGGGGAAAAAACCATTTCAAATGCGAATATCTCCGAAACGAATCAATAGAATTTAAAAAGCAAAGCAGATTAGTAATCACGATTAAATTGGCTTTCAAATAATGTGCCATTTGCCATAGGATTCCATCTAAAATTTTAGAGGTTAAGCTCCTTACGTAGAGGGGTGAAGACTTGGGTTCGTGATTTGTATTCCAAAAGTTGTCCCCCTCGAATACAAATTTGACGTGTTCGAGGATTTTTCGAAATTTATAAATTTAATACCCTAAAAATCCTCTGTATACTTCTCGTTGGGCCACTCTGTATAAGTAAATTTAGTGTCACACTGCCTTCCCCTTTTGCTGGCATACATAATTTCTTTACGCTTCAATTCAGATGACACGTTTAATCACACGCAGGAAAATCTTCGTGTTAATAAACTTTGATACAATAATTCCCTTGTGTTTCCGGTGGTTTTCCTTCTTTAATGATAAATTTTTTTTTGAAACTCGCGGGAAATTAACGCTCCCGAAACAAGAGTAACCTCTGCTATGGGAAAATCGAAACGAAATTCTTTGCGGCAACCGAACGTGAGTTCCCTTTGAAATCCTTGCCCCGATTACCTCCACAAACACTTTCCAGACAACTCCCTTCCTATTTGGTGTTAATTAACCACACCTTTTTTACATGACATTTACTAATTACGTCCACCATCTTTTCTCAAGTAGGAATTTTATTGGGGGTCCCCCGAAATAATGAGCTTTGGGCCGTACCTACTCATGCTTTGACCATGTTAGCTGCGTACTTTTTTTTTCAGTTTTTTGTGTAATTAAACCCTACCTAAGATAAGATTAGCTCGATATCTACTAAAGTTATAAAAAACAAAGTTCTATTGAATTTAAATACATAGAAGATCTTTCTTTAGAGTTCCACTGATCGTGGACGCCGGATTCCAAAGTTTAGTTGGTTCCGTTTTCAATTTGATCTAAATAGCTGAACGCACGGACGCTTATTGTTTGTTAAAGTGTACACTTCGTACGCGCGAATTTAACAGTTTCAGAAAAATAGATAGTATCTTTCTAACTGTGCACTGTGGCGTGTAGTTACGAAAGCGGAAATTATTAATAGTGGATGCTCAGAGATTATTAGAGTGCATATAAAAATCGGTAAGCAATTTGTGGAAATTTAATTCGTTAATTTCGTAAATTCGTAAATTTTCTGTACTTGTAACAAGCCTTCCTCTGAACATTTTAAATAAAGTGAACTTTCGATACGCTTTCCGAATCATCACGAATTATTTAAGCAAAGTTTAATTTAAAAATATCAAATGGCCCATTATTAATGCTACTAAGTTCTGCAACCTTCATCAAATCAAGTATCGATTGAGGTTTTTTTCTTATCCATGTATGGAGTATAACATTACGAATTCAAATTTCGGGCATTCAGTTAGCCCGATTTGACTTATTTGTTTTCGTTAATGTCCATTCCACATATATAAATTCATTCGACGGTTGATTACGCTAATTAGAAATCAAGTCTTGTGGAAGCGCGATAACAATTACTCGTTTAACGCCATGTTTTTTTTTGTTCCGTGGGGAGAAGTGGCTTTGTTTCCTAATAACATTGTGTATTACCGAACGTTTTCCTTTCTTTGCGCACGGATTTGATCGCAGATAATTTAAGGCGATGTTAAAACAAGCATTATGTAGTTCGTAATTTCGAAAAGCTGCGAGAGGATAACGGAGGGAGGCGTAAAAACTAGTGACAAGTGACGTAGCGCGCATATTAATGTGCCCTTTGCGGTAAACAAGATGGTGCAAGCTTCATTTCGTTACCCTCTTGTAACTCTACCTTCTAAATATAAAGACACGCCAAGGAAGGGAGACTTTACTCAACTAACTATAAAATGCTACATTCACAGAATGGAACAGAAGCATCCCTTGGAAAGGGCACCCCTAAATTGGCCAAATTAAGTATAAGAAAATTTTAAGGAATGTGTGAATGTAATACAGAAAATAGTCAGAGATTTTGATCATCGACATTTTGCTTATACAGTCCATCCACTGCGGTACCTATCCACGTAAAAATTGTCTAGGTTAAAAACCTTACATTGTCATTGTGTTTAAAAAGCGATGTGGGCACAGCATTAAAAATACGAACCTTGTGCCCTCAGGTGAATATAAATCAAGCACTACGCTTTTATCAGAGCAACCCCCCGACGTTATTCACTCACTCATTAGAAAGAGAAACTAACATGCGGTTGAAGGATAATAGCGCTCGAGCGTACCCAATTGACCCTTTTATGTAGTTATACGATGTAACCCCAATATATACGTTTTTGAATAGAAGAAGAACGCGCACATCCTCTGGAGGATATCAATACGGTGCAGTAATCACACCGCTGCCGTTGGAGTGTGGCAATTTGCCTAACAAAGCGTTGCCAACACTCAAAGTCGAAACTCCACCGCTGCAGTTACAATAAGCGCCAGACTTACCTGCACTGTGCATCATTAAACTTTTAATTAAATGGATTCCTTCACAACGAAAATTTAATCGCACAGCGAACGAATATCGTAAACCAAGCGAAATTTTTCCAACCCCCTAATTAAAACCTTCGGTAAAATTTTTAAAGCAAACTGTAGCGTTCGATGTTTACGTTCAATTTTGTGTGTAATAAACGACGTTAAAATTTTCTGCTATTGACCAACTATACAATACTGGGGGAGGGGTGCCTTATTTCAAATTTTGACACTTCCTTTTTTGAAAAATTCTCATTTGTCACTACAATAAATTACGCAAATGATTTGTGATTTGAATTGATTTCGCCATCTAAAAGATTGTCCTGGACACTTGAATTACTGATGATACTATTATGGCATTATAGTGGTTTATTTTGCGTTCCTTTCCTACCGTACTTCAGGTCATAGCGTTGTTTACAACTAACGCAAGGGAGCCTTAGGTGATCGATCATGTGCCACGTTTCGATTTCAAATTTAAGTGGGATCTAGTTGGCTATTGGAGGGAATGCCATTCCGATTGTCATTTTTAAACAGCGCGTTGATTTTATTTTCGTGTTACTGAAGTGTGAAGTTAGCAAAGAACCTGCGAGTTAAGTATCCTGCATATTCCTGCAGAAAAGTACTAGAAAGCTCTAAAAGTCAGATCTTCTAAGCTTTAAAATCTACCCAATTCTTTAGCTCCTTTCCAGATCTATCTATGTCCTTACCAGAGCCTTCTAAAACCTTTTTATATTTTTTTCAAGGCCTTTGGTTGATGTAAAAGATTTCTAGTTTCCCCTCAAAGAATAGACACTAGACCCGAGGAATTATGAACTAAACTCTTTCTAAAATCATTCTTTTTTCGACTGGGGAAGTCCTGGGAAAGATCTAGAAAGCTCTTGAAAACTTTAAATTCATGGAAGACACTTAAAGACTATGAAAATAATTAAACAAATCTGAAAAGCGATGCTTTTGTGTAATGAAATGCCTTGTGTTTCTACAGACATCGCTTTCTCAGAACCTTTTAGACACTTTCTGGTGCTTTGCAATGGGCCAATGCGTTCCGGACACCTTTCAACAATTTCTAACCCCTTGTTAAACATTTTAGCGACCCTTTGTAGCATTTTATATGCCCAGGTCCCTTTCCTCATCCCAAACAATGGCCTAAAGTGATATGGGAGGACGATTGAATATCTGGAAATACGCTATAGAGCTTTGCAAGACGACTAGCATATGATTGCCCAATTGCTTTCGAAAGTAAGCGACCCGCAATTAACGCTTAAAAATAATTGAAATTCAATACATACAGGGTGACCCATCGTTGCTGTACGTGCTGAACCCAAACAAAACGCCCGCTTGACGTATTATTCACAACAATATACAAATGGAATACACTGTGTCCGAGATAAAAAGTACCACTATAGACACTCTAGAAAGGGCAAGATACAAATTTAGTTAAATGGGAAGAAAGTTGCGCAATCAAAAGTCTAAGAAGATAGCGTTTAGTCCCTGAAACATTTTTGAAATATTATTAAAAAATCGCATTTTTGGATTTTACAAACGATGTTAGCTTTACAGAGCAATCACACCTCTTTATCTTCTTCCAGAGCTTTCTAGGACCTTTCCCGATCAGACAAAAAAGTCCAAATGCCTTTGACCGTTTTGTAACCGCTTTCTAAAACAATGGAAGCAACAAAAAAAGGCCCTTTGTATGTGATTTTCTAAACTTTATATCGCCAGAGATTTCTGCAGCTTAGCCTGTTTGTACAGCTTTCTTGGCCCTTTCTAGAATCGTTCTTCTTTCGACTATTTCTAGAGAAGTCTTGAAAAAAATCTAAAAGGCTCTTGAAAGCTATTAAATTCACTTAACGACTCTGGAAATGGTTAAACAACTCTGAATATTGCTTTAAACGCCTAGTGATTTTCTGAAAATAAATGCCTCAGATCCTCTTAGGCCCTTTCTGGCGTTTTGCAAACAACCAATGCATTCCGGGCATTTTTCCACAATTTCTAGCCACTTGTTAAACACATCGTTTTCGTTGACTGTGCCCCTTTTAACGAGCGAACGCATAAATGCCAGTATTCAGGATTAACCACCAGAACCTGCTTCTCACAGAACCAGATTTAAGGCGCCATCATCCGTAGCAAACAATTTAAAACCCCCCAAAACCCAGTGTAACTTTCTTTGCAACACTTCAATGCATATTCATAAAGTGATGAAATTAAAATTTGAGTCAATTATTAGAGGTGGAATTAATTAATCTTTCTGCTAATTTACTAGCAGCTTGTAATTAACAAACTTAATTCCATTTCCAATTACAAATAATTGACAGCCGAACGCATAGTTTCGGGGGGCCTAATTTTTATCAATAATAAAGCACAGGCACAAATCTGTAACCCTTTCATTTATTAAGTCCGGCCCTGACCATCGCCTCCATCTGTTGCGTTTATTCATATCAGACCACGCGCAGATTTATATAGCTACTTGCAAATATTATATTTCTAATTCAATTAATTAGTGTTAATTGAAAAGAATTTACCTTGTCCGATATGTGGTTCGCACTTTGTGTGTACATTTTTAGTAACGAAATACCATAAAAACCTACACGGTGTAACTAATAGATTCAATTCGTCAATTATGTCAATGCATTAAAATTATAGATAAATCCATTTGGCAACGATTAGAACCGTGGAGTAGAAAGATATCGTGCCTAGCGATATAAAATCAAAAATGACAAGTTTTTATTGCGCCCATGAACAAACTGACACACTCAATCGATCCATCATTCACTTCTATTATTCCGCAATTCTTAAATTGTACCTTTCAGTAAAGTAATAATGGACGGTTGGCCACACAATTAGGTATTGGTCCATTGTTCTGCAGGAAATAACGATAATTACCCTTGTGTTGTAAGCGAGGTCATTAAATGTAGCATAACTCACTTTAATTTGTTTTATTTCGGTGTAATTTTTCGTGTATTGTATTCCAAAGTGGTAATCATGTAGAAAAAATGCGCAACGGTCGGTTTTACTAATATTACTAATATTTTCCCCATTCTTTTGCACTGTCGCGTAAAAACGGGTATCTTCGCCACCTTATTTGCACATATATTTACAGTTGAAAAATCATAAATAAAAATTGCCTGACTCAGTGGTGTCCACGCCTTTCAAACTAGTGACATTGGATGACAAATAACAAAACTTTCGGCCCCGGTTCGTAATCACTGTGACCCTACCTAAATTAAGCCAAATCCGAGCATTAATTAGCTGAAAATCGAATGCGCTGTCTGAATTCCAAGTAGACTCAAATATTGACCCATTTATACGTAACCAAATAACATGTAAGGCGTCCTATTTACCATTCTAAGAAACGTTGCAGGTTTCTCTCGGAAACGACACAATGCCGTGTTTGCTTATTGCGAAACATTGACGAAATTGCATATCTGGCCGTGAACAACCTATACGGAAATTTTGCCATTTTCCTCGAACCGTCGCCGTTATTAATTTACATATCAGGATACGTGACTCGAATTTAACACGCTCCAAAATTTTGAGGTCGCCGTTTTATTCGGATTTTTCAAATTGACTCGGACTTAAATACAAAAAAAGGATATCGTCCACAAACCATAGATACGGAAAAGAGTTTGAAAGAAAAATAAACGGCGTTATGTTTGTATTTTTATCTGCGTTCGAGCAGAAATTCATTGTGTACTTCTCGCCCTTAAAAGCGAATAGGTGGAAGCACCCACATCACCCCATTTTACGGGATGCGATGAGATTTTATTGAAAAATGACGCGGGAACGCGCGATTTAAGAGGAAAAACATTTAGGGGAAGGTTAAGTGACATGACGTTACATCTTGTCGACGCGACGACAAAAAGAAAGGGACCGCCATGAAAGCCTCTTTATGGCTGTCATTATCGTTTAGAAATCTAGGGTACGTTATTTATTTTTTTACAGCAATAGTTTCCCTTATATTTCATAACTTCAGCAAAAAAAAAAAGATAAAGTTTCGATTGTAAATCACAAATCTTCACTACTACTTTTGAATTTATGCTTTTTACGTTTCCAACAGGAAATATAAAACGTGCTTATATTATTTTTAGTGTGACAAAGCGACTCTTGTGGGAGCAATAGGATAGGGGAGTTATACATTTTCGATACAAACAAATTATGCTCATGTTTTTCTTTGCGGTGAGCTTTCGCGGATGGCGAAATTGTTATTAGATCTGTCTCTGAAAACGAAGCGCCCAAGGTATAAATCCGAGCCAAAATCCCAACAGGCACCGGAACGCTGGGGGGACTTCCACTTTTTTATTATTTGCTACTTGCAAATCGATTTTTGATCCTACAGTTCCGCTTTCACTTTCCACTTTTAATTAGTGCAGCTCCATAACCGGTAACGTTTGGAGAAATCGCGTCGCGAATTACCTCACTTGCGAAACCCCTCCGACTTGGTGCCGTCGCGTCGCGAGAGGAAATCCCCGAAATCTCCTAATGCTCTATTTATTGCGGCTTTCGCTTGAATCTGGAAAGCAGACGGCACGTCATTTCTTTGTTTTACTTTCGGCTCGCCCACTTTGAATCTGTTTCATTCAGATTATAGCGCCATTTACCGTGGTCGGATACAATGTAAGGGGATTAGATGCGGATCTTTTATCATTTTACGCCCGAGGGTTAAGTTTATCCTTCCGAAAGTTTCCAAACTCACTCTAACACAAATATGATAATGAATAATGTTTTGGTGTAGCTGCAACGGTAGCGGTAGCGGCTTTGTATCTAGGTGTATTTCGTAAATGGGTTTAAATTAATTATCTTGGCTTGGCAGGGAGAAATTCCATTGTTTGTACGCGCCAAGTGAAAATTTATGGCACATATTGATCTGGCTCGGTCTTTAATAAAGATTAAATTTTGAGGCAAGGATTGGGAGAGTTTTATTTTGCATGCTATAGCCCGATAATTTATTAGAGTAACATGCAGCACCTTAATTTTGTTTGATTTTACTTATGGGGTTCATTTAGTAAGCGTTTTTTTTATGATTCCGGCAAAAATGTGCGAAAAAAATTAGTCCACAACATGCAATACTTTAGAATGACAGTGTAACAAGTTCCTACTTTCTAAGGGCTGATTGTTTATGTGTCCATTAGCTGAAGGTGATGGGTACAACACATCATACGAACTAAATAATTACCAAAACCAAAAGAAAGAACTTGCTGTCTTGGTCATAAGTTGCATTGGCAGACTAATAAAAACACATAATTAAATTTGAGAAACTTTTTGAATGACGATAAATGCAGTCACTAAAAAAACTACAAAACGTACTTAGAAGCACGCCTGAAACTGTTGAAATGATACCTAGAAAGTATTAAATACTGCTCGCCCGTCAATCCCTTCAATTATTCCCCCGCTGCGCCATTCCACAGCAACCAGATCCCAGAGAATGTAACAAAAAACGCAAGCGTAAATTTACAGTATATTAAATTCTTGTCACGACCACCGATGTGTAAATTAATACTACGCCGTTTATTTTTATAGCCGCCCCGTACAGATTACTCCCGTCTTGGTATACAACGCTAACAACATCCAGCCGACGTTGTTTATTTTGTAGACGTTACATACTGCGCAATAATCATTGTTACATAAAAATAAAAATGTTAACCCGAGGTAAGTTGGCGATGATAAGGGTCCCCGCGAGGGTAGAGGGAGCTAGCGTCACGGAGAAGTGGGGAAACGGGCATCCGCGCTGGGACACTAACCCTGATAATCGATAACGCCACTCACAGCTTCACGTTTCCATGTGCTTGTACGTTCTTATTGCGACAAAGGTACACATACGCCTACAAGGAGGAATCCAGTGTTCCTGTATTAAATCGATGTCGGCTCTACAATTTAAAATAACAGGAGACTAATCCCAGGGTGGATATTAGAGATTGAAGCTAATTAAAAGTAGACAGTTTCTTCTTTTTCATTAATTGGAAATGGGAAAAATCTGTAATTGGAACTTGAAGAAATGTAATAGATTTGAATTTAAATTACCACACAAACAAAACGAGCTGATTTACATAGGGGGGGAGGCGTTGTAATTGAATTTTGTAATTGAGAGTCGGTTCGATGCTTAAGAACGGGGACTTTATTAAAACTTTTTTTTGAAGAAAAGATTAGTAACTCGCGTAATAGCCTTATTCGCGCATATTTTATTTATTATCCTCCGAGATGTAAACGTTAAAATATTCAAAAGAAAATGGCATTATCTCGTTTCGTTATTTCTTGTACCATCAAGTATTGTAATTTAGTTTAATAAACAGAAAATGTGCTTTATTTTGGGGAACGATCCACGATTATATTCATAGCGCAACAAAACACGTAAGAAAAAGGGAGGGAGAGAACGAGAGGAATTTACCCTCGGCGTTCGGGTAAAAACAATGACGTATGTAGGGTGAAATATCTCGCGTTGATGCGATGTAATACACCCGGTTAATGATAAATGTCTTGTGTAGACAAGCTTTATTTCTCGCCTCATCTGAAAAGCAATTTTATTATGCTCGCCCTTTTTTCAGATCCAAATTTTTCATCGCAACCTTCAACAATAGTAGTGCCTTTCGTCAATTATTTGGTTCGATAAATTGTCAATGCCCCCATAATTAATGTGCAGTATTTTTGGAAGAAAAAAATTGCTAGTTTCAACAAAATAATTTAAAAGTTGAAATGAAAGGCGTTTCATTACTTTATCTAATTATTACGCACGCTCGTTTATGGCGTTGAATCAATTAGCTGTAATTATAGTGCAACACAGACACAGATTCTGATCAAGGCTACCGGATGCGGGTAGTCTTTACTGAACCCCGATACAAGTACATATAACCCAAACCCTTGGTATGGAATCTGGTTTTCGTTTCTGGTCGATCAGAGGTACAGGAATTCAGTTCTGATTCTGGTTTCTGGTCGGTAAGAGACGCAGGATTTCAGTTTTCGAAGTTTTAATAATCATACTTTTATAGGGACAAGGAGAAGCACAACACAGGTTGGAAATTGAGAAGGGATTTAATTTCAAAGGCGGGACGAACATCTAACGGAGGAATTTTACAACACATCTACCTAAACTGCTTCGAACTGAAAGACGATACCATCAATAAGTTTTCCAACCCATAGGCAACACAACATACACCAAAGTAATAAGGAGAAGAAATAAACCGTTACTTTCTGTGATCCTCAAAGAAGAGCAGATTTAGCCTGCGGACTCGCGCTATGATATTTAACAATACAAAAGCTTAATATCAACATTAAACAAAAAACCGCAACGTTCGCCGATAACTAATTTAATTAAATGAGCTGTTAATTCGGCATACAGCATCTTGATATTCGGCCGGCCAATAAAACGTAACCGTAAAATCACCTCCGCCTGTCATCCAAATTAAATAGTTAAAGGAAGCGCAGTCGTAAAACTTTGCATCGATAAAGCAAACAAGTGGAATTTATGTGCAGAAATTCAAAACCCCTCATCGTCATTCATTAACCCCAAAGTCATGAGCCGGTTTTACGTGGGGCCCATCTCAATCCTAATGCGGCATTTTAATGTCCACTTTTGCGCAAAACCAATTATTACACTGAAATCGAGCAGAAAGGCGACAGATCGTAAAAGCGAAATGGAATATTAGGTCATCCAAATATACTGTCGAGGTTTATATGCTCCGATGGACATACGGGCCACTAGCGATTGTTATGGAAGTATTATCAAGATAAGTTTCCACTTGGGATACGTCGGGGTTGCGAATCGGCGAGTTAATCTTATTATACGGCCATTTCAATATATATATATTCCAGCGGGGTAGGAATTAAATATACGCCGCCGTAGAGAAAAATGGAAGGACAAGGAACGAAAGTAAATGGGATATCATGAGAGGGAGAGCTTGAGTAATTACGAAAATGTTAAATTTAGCGATGCGGTAATTAGACGCGTTTTTCAAAAAGAAAATTTGAAACAGCCGGATGAATGTAATTTGGGTTTTGTTTTCGCCATTAGGCGACCGTTTTGGGGGGGGGTGGCGCGACGCACTGGGAAAACGGTCTTGCATCGGTTTGAGAAATAAACATTAAATTTCACTGGCGATTCGACAAAGGGTTGCGGAAAAGAGCACAGGGATTATTAGCTTAGACTTTGATTTCGGTAGCATTTGACACGTGAACCCAAAACTGTTTGCGGGATCCTAATCCGTGATTAAATTATAACGAATGAATTATTGTGATACGGAAGTTTTATTTCTCCGAATTTCACTGTAGATTTAAATTTAAATCCTAGCTGTATGTGATAATGCTAATGTTTGTATCAGGCCACTAAGTGTGGGAGAAACCACAAACTCGACAACTAGTAGCAAACAACACCAAAATGTGCTGTGGCCCTAAATGATCACCCGTCAATCTTTTATGTGCGATTATTTGCTCATCTTGTGATCGTATCCCTTAACCCTCATATACTGGCGCGTTTAATTAGCTTCTCCTTGACTGTGTACGGCCGTTTTAACCTCCCCAAGAGAAGCATTTCATTCAATTTATTACTTTTCACGATAATTCCTATTGTTTGCTTGGATAAAACTGGCTCGTTCATTCACCTGAAAGTGTTTACTAACAACAATCGCGTTGTTGAATTTTACGGTCCAATAAAACCAAAATACCAAGTGCCAACGGTCCCTTCGGGGGTTGTAAAATTGCCCCCAAAGGCGGAGGAGTCTACCGAGACCAACCGCATCAAGATTGGGGAGACCACTACATTAGAGATCCTAAGATCCCTGGAAGAAGGTTATGGAGAAGTATTACAAATTTATTTATTATGGATTTCTCGAATGCTAAATAGCCGAAATTAAGATAGTTCGGATCTCTGGGGGAGACAGTTTTCGAGGAACCCTACAATAACTGCAAAAAGCAGACTGAGAATAGGAACATAGAACATTAGATCCCTAATAGGAGCAGGAAAGTTAGAAAACTTGAAAAGGGAGATGGAACGAATGGAACGATTAAGTACTACTCCAAAAAGTCCTACAATAATAATCCCAACAATAATGGTCACAGGCCATATCTATGGAACCGTTAATTGCATAGTTTCGGGAAAAAAATTTTGTTAATAAAAGGAGCCAAGAGAAATCGCTGGAAATTATTTTCAAGTTTCTACCTTCGCCGCCAGAGGGCGTACGATTCATTGTTAAGTAGAAGAATGACTTTTTTTCTAAAATATACCCAACAAACATGCATAAAAAATACATGCATAGCAATCTTGTATCATTTTGATGCAACACATATTGCTCTAGCTCATAAAATATGAGGGGTAGGGGAAGGGGAACATCTATTTAAGGAATCGAATGTAACTTCGGTTTAGGTTAACCGATTTTCACATAATAGGTCTTGTTGGAAAGAGCTGTCTTCGTGGAATCAGATTTTACACTAATAGAGTCTTTTTAGTAAATGTGATGAGTGGTAGAGGGCGCGATGTGACATTAACATAAACTTTGCAGGTTTGCACATAGCAACCCATAATTATGTCAAATGCGAATTAAATAATAAAAAAAATAGTAATTATAATTAACGTAGATGTTCAAACTGTCTGCCCTCATTTTCGATACAAAGACGAAGTCTCTGCTGAGTAGAGAAAACAGCTGCTTCAATTTCAGCCATAGATATGCTATGAACTGCATGTCTAATTCTCTCCACCATACCGTCTCTTGTAGTTGGCTTTGTTTGAAAGACTAGGTCTTTTATCCTTTCCAACAAATAGAAGTCTAAGCAAGTTAGGTCGAGTGACCTAGCTGGCCATGGAAAAATACTTCCTCTTCCTATCTATTTGCCAGGATAATTCAAATTCAAGTACTCTCGCGCATTTACGGAGAAATGTTCATTTGTTTCAAATCCAACTTAGATGAATATAAATATTGCAATTAAAATTTGTGAATATTCGCATTTTCGCCATATCTCTGTCTAGGAAACAGATATCAAAATGCGGTTTTTTACTGATATTTTCACTTTTTCATCTTATTTGATAATATCATATAATAATTATATTGTTCTATTTGAAATTTTCAAAAAAAAACCTGCAAAGTTTATGCTAATGTCATATCGCGCCCTCTACCACTCATCACATTTACTAAAAAGACTCTATTAATGTAAAATCTGATTCCACGAAGACAGCTCTTTCCAACAAGACCTATTCGGTGAAAATCGGTTAACCTAAACCGAAGTTACATTCGATTTCTTAAACAGATGTTCCCCTTCCCCTACCCCTCATATTTTACGAGCTAGAGCAATATGTGCTGAATCAAAATGATGCAAAATTGATGCAAGATTGCTATGCATTTTTTATGCATGTTTGTTGGATATATTTTAGAAAAAAAGTCATTTTTCTACTTAACAATGAATCGTACGCCCTCTAGTGGCGAAGGTAGAAACTTGAAAATAATTTCCAGCGATTTCTCTTGCCCCCTTTTGTTAACAAAATTTTTTTCCCGAAACTGTGCAATTAACGGTTCCATAGATACGGCCTGTGACCATTATTAATGAGACACCCTGTACATGCCAACTAGTGATTATGAAGATGAAACAAGAAAATAGAATGTCTAATGGAGAAATAAGGGAGAGGTTGTTGCAAAATAGTGGTGAGGGACTGGAACGCTAGGATGGGAGAAGGTAGAGTGGACAGAGTCGTAAGAGATTATGAACTGGAAGCAAAGAATGAAAGGGGTGTACGTCTAATAGAATTCTGCAAGGAAAGGAAGATGGTCATAGCCAACACTTGGTGCGCACATCACAAAAGGGAACTTTACACCTGGAAATACCCTGGAGACAGATATCGAAAGCAAAGAATTGATGGAAGACACAGAAATGGGTTAAAAAATGCGTGTGGACTGCCATAGGTTCTTTTGTTGGCAGAGTTTAAAATAAAATTGACAGGGAGATGGATGAAGAATATATAGGAAGCGCAATGGGAATTGAAATGAAAAGGGTCTCATGAAACTGTAGAAAACAAGTAGAAGAGAACGAAAAATGCGAAAATCAACGTGATTGAGAAAGATGTGGTGTTGGTATAAAAGAAGAAAAAGAGCAACGAAGATCACATTTGAAATGACTGAAGGATGGAAGAAAAAGGAATAGCTCGATCGAATAGGAAGGCACGCCATTGTGTTCCACAAAGTAAGAAACATGGTGTAGAATAAAATAAAAACTCAAAGCAAGATTAGTTATTGGCATCAAAGGCGAAGACGGAAAGGTGGTAACAAAGGATAACCAAGTACTGAATAGATGGAAAGAACATACAGGGTGATTCAAAATTGAGTGCAAAGATTTTAAGGGCGAATTTATCAGCCAAAAATAAGAAATTTTTTCATATAATCGTATGTCTTAACTTGCTTCTTTTTCTAGATACTGAACATGTAGTATAATCCTCACTTACATCTTGGGATTACGTATAATCCCGACTTATATCTCGGGATTAAGTATAATCCCGACTTATATCTCGGGATTAAGTATAATCCCGACTTATATCTCGGGATTAAGTATAATCCCGACTTATATCTCGGGATTAAGTATAATCCTCACTTACATCTCGAGATTACATATAATCCCGACTTATATCTCGGGATTAAGTATAATCCTCACTTACATCTGCATCTGTTCCTCGCCTAATTCGAGAACGAAAAGAGATCGCGATGTGAAACTTTCGCCAATCGATTTCTATGATTTCAAGGATCCGTGCTATGAGCCGGATTAGAAGTCTGGTTTCCGAATGCGAGCTGGGTGGCAAAAAATTCTGCGATTTGTCGTACCTTGGTATTATTTTTAGGAAAATGGTATGTCTATCCGCCATAAATTACCTACCTTTCTTTAGAAAGGCTATTGAACATCAAGCGTTATATTGTAACTGATTTGGATTATAGATTAATTTTCATTACAAAGGGCATTACAAATTATGCGCACGGCACGGGGGCATTGTAACATGCGTGAAACTAATTGAATTGGTATTGCTAATGCCGTTTGCCCTAAATGTTAATATTGATACGTTACACTGTACAGGTGCTTGTTTAGGGAGATGCAACGGCTCAACTTTGAACAATCATTGCCCCGCAATGGCGAACTTTTTGATCGTATGAAAATCTTCCCCTTTATCCCAGTTGTAGAAACTCAATAAAACAAAGGGCGCAAAACTTTCCTCGATATCTACATCCCTGAAATCGTACACCGAGTTTTATTAATTGCTTTTCCGTTCGTGATTTAACGAAATAAAACCCTTAAACGTCCGAGATAACGTCATATATCTGTGTATAGCGGGAGGAACTCGTACTAAAAAAAAAGAGGGGAAGCATAAAATCCAAGTCGAGTACCGTGTACGAATAGGAATGCTAACGGCTGATAGAACCAATAAAAGAATTTTCACTCGTTTTTGAATTATTTTACTTGTCGGGCACGTACAGGATTCCGTAATATGGAAACTGGCCGCTTTAACTTTATTTCCCCTTTAGACGTTTACGACCGTCTTATTCCAAATGTGTCTTCTTAGGGAAAAATATAACGGAGCGCGTTTGTTAATAAATTTATGGCGTTAATACGTCACTTCTTGGGGAGTAAATTTATATGTAGAAACTCAACTGGAATTTTATTAACAGTTTCTTGGGCGCAGAGGTAATAAAATACATTGTAATAGAGATACAATAGCGAATAATAAAAATAAATATACCGGGTATGTTTATTCCTTCAGTACAGCAACCATTTTTAATATATAACATCATTGACTCTTTTGCATTTCAATATAGTTTATCAGAAGTGTCACTATGGTGATGAAAATAGTCGTTAATTAATGATTTATTGAGTAGTTTGAGACTGGATGACATTTTGTATGTATCTAGGGCCTCTATGGTAGTTGATGGGTCTTTTGGTGGTATTCCCATTGATACGAAATGTCAAAACTAGCATCCCAGGGACTTAACTATGTAGGAACACCTTTATCATCATGAATATTAGCTTGCAGTCGAACTTTAACGTTCATCAGCTTTCCCCACAAATTCCATATCAAGAACCTTCACTTTTTTAGTCACAAAAGGGGCAGCTATATAATCTACACTGCATCTCCCACCATTGCTGTGATCCCAATGGTGAACCACCCTATACATCATTTTGGGGTAGAAATTTTGGAATTGTTTCTACAAAATAAAAAAGAGCTTATCCAAAAACAAGGTAAATCCGTTAGTTCCATCTTCTTGACACCATTCACACGCTCTCCTTCTCTTTCAAGAACTTTTCGCATTTAACAACGAAGATGCTTACTCAAAAATAAAAGTAATCAGAACGGTTCTTCTTCCGTTACATCAATTACATCCTGGTGTGGGTTGCAGGTAAAAACTAAAGACGTTCAATTATG
Source organism: Photinus pyralis (assembly GCF_008802855.1). Lineage (NCBI taxonomy): Eukaryota > Metazoa > Arthropoda > Insecta > Coleoptera > Lampyridae > Photinus > Photinus pyralis. The sequence continues at coordinate 27,580,645 of NW_022170819.1, read as the reverse complement.
AGAGTGTAAGAAGATTGTAGAATAATGGATAGAAGAAAAGAACTGGAGGAAATAAAGAATTGGATACCGAGCGAATACATATGGAAGAAGCAATTTGAGAAAAGGGATAATATAAAGGGAAGAACATAATGATGCACACTAACAGTTGTAAAAAGGGGAGGGAGGGGGAAGAAGAAGGAATGATTACAGGAAAGAAGACTAGAAACGGAGGGGAACAAAATGAGAATGACAACTATATACAGCAGAGAAGGACTGGGCGAGTTAAAAAACACAATAGAAAGTATGTAGATGAAAGGGAGGAGAAGAGAGCAAATATTGGTGGGAGATTTAAACGCTAGAATAAAGGAAAATGGATAAAGATTGGAAAATCAAAAGATAAAGAATGCGACAAAGAGAGAGAACTGTTACTGGAATTATCAGAAAAGAAAGGATAGAGAATTTCAAACGAAAATATGGAGGGAGATAGGGATACACATACAGGTGCGGTTTATGGATAAACGAACAAATACTGGAACAAGTAAAAGAGTCTACAAAGAAAAAGAAAAATATCAGGGAATGGAACGATACAAGGAAGGAGAGGAATACCGTTATGGACAAGAGACACTGTGGAGAATTATACAAACAGACAAAGAAACAAACGGAAATAGGAAAGAGTGCAAAGGAGGAGTGGAAAAATTTGAAGGAGAGTATTAAAAAGGCAAAACGATGCAACAGGTAAATGAAGGGGACGGGAAAAATAATAGAAAGAAGTGTTGTGGTTGATAGAGTAAACAGAAGAGACAGAAAGGGGTACAGAATAATGATGGAGAAAGAGAGAATTGGAGAACGATGTGGAAAACTATAGGGGAATCACGATAATGACAACCACGCGTATATGCCATGATATTGAAGAAGGTTAGAAAGAGAATAGAAGAGAAGAGGATGTGAAAGGAAACACAAATGAGATTCAAAAAATGGAGAGAAAAGATCCATTGTACCTATATATGTATTATATCGGCCAGTTGAAAAGGAAAAAATGGAAGGAGTCCGAAATGTTCTGGATCTATTTAACTTTTACATAAGAGATATGGAGAAAATCCTAAGGAAATTGGTAGAATGGGGAGGTATTGGGAAAGGGAGGGAATGGAGTTGCATGTCAAAAAAATCAAACATTATGAGATTTGGGAAATGGCGGGAGGAAGTAAGAGAATTTATACTTGGGATGCAACGAAATAATGGGCCAAATTCCGAAATAAAGGGATTAAAAAAGAAGAATACAGGTATGGGCAAATACAAAAGCCGAATCGGATGAACTAGAATGATTTACAAATGGGTACTGGGACTAAACGAAAGGACACCAAATTACATAGTATAGGAGGAATCTGGGGAAGAATCAAAAATGAAGAAGAGGCTTGAATGAGGAAAGAAAAAGGGAGAAATAGAGAGAAGGCTAAGAAAGCAAGTGTAGGCTTTGTGGAGAGGAAGAAGAAGATATTGATCACGTGATATGGGATTGTAAAGAAGTAGACAGAACAAGGGAAAGAAGTAAAAACTGGAACAGGGAGGGAAGAGGAGAAAAATGGATGACGAGCATGTTAGAAAAAAGGGAAGAAACATAAACAAATTAAACACAGGGTGGCCCATTGCCATTACATCCCAGGTACTTTAGTATAAAAAATAGACAAAATTAATAACTAGCTGATTTTTGGCGAGGTTTTAGTGTATGAGAAGGTATTTTCTGAAAGTTCCACTCACACCCTAATTTTCTCTGGAATTTGTGCGATTAGGCGATTGCTAAAAACTGTCATACATTAACCCCGCACTGAATCGTTAGTTTTCAGGTCAAATTCTAATCAGCAGAAACTAAATTCGATCTGAAAAATAATTAAAGGCTGCTGGGTTGGGGTTATTAATTATTCACGTCGAGATAAATACGCATGATCTCGTGCCATTCGATCTTTTAACAACAAATAAATTTTGCAAATTGTGGGAAAGCGTGCGCAGTTGCGAGCCATAATAAACCGCATCTCATATAAAAATCAGTAGTTGCTCAACTCAAAGTGTTACTGTAGTAGCATTGTTTAAATAAATATACAATGGTAATGGCAATAGCGAGTGCAAACAATGCACCACGCCACCACGACTCGCTTATAAATATACCTATAAGATTTCACTACATTCGAGTATTTTCTTAGAATTTTGATATTTATTCCAGAATTCTCTGATTTTTTCTCAAAAATCTGAGTTTTTTCACAGAACTTAAATATGTTTCCTCAAAATTCTCAAATTTAACAACTACACACTAATTCGGGTGCAGACAGAATAGAAAAGTTAACCTTTTTAACGCTAAAAAAAGTTCATTTTTGACGCAAGGCGGGGCTGCGTGAAGTTGACTCCCCATATTTTCAAAATTAATTTTTTATTACTTAATAGACAGAACTCTTTTTCCCAATAACTCTGAAGCTTTTTATAGAGGACCTCCAGAACTCTAATCACAATGCAAAATTTTACGGATGAAACATGGGCGCATATTCTACTGTTTTGGAAGCCACTGCGGTAAAAAGAGATAAAATCAAACTATTTCCTTACTTGTTTGAACGGCCCAGAAAACGCAGATTTTGCATAATTTGCACCACGTACACGGGTAAGTAGGATTTATGGCTCGGTGGTAGAGCATTGGGTTATAAATCCGCAGGTCGGGTGTTCGAACCTGGGTTGAGGTGAATTTTTTCATCTGTGGCGGAGATGGAAATTACCTTAGACCAGTTCCGAGTATTCTACTGGCTACTCCGAATTAGGTTTTCCTGCAGTTTTCCTAATTCGTAAGGTAAATACCGCTGTAGTATAGACCATCTTAAGACCTTCTGCAGAGGCACCTCTAAATAGCATTATGCGGGTCACTCTGTAATTGGGCGTATGCCTGTTGAGAGCCCAAAACAAGAGAGGAATAATAAAATAATTAAAAAAATAATATCTTTTCTTACCATAACTTCATTTTAAAAGAGTGGGTGTTTACTCACCTGAAACAAAGAAGGTGAAATTAGCAACGTTACATTAGTTCAATAAAAAATACTTAACACTAAGACAAAGATTCCTAGAATTTGGAGTTCTGCCTTCTTCCTTATTCTCTCAAATACAGGTACCTTACCTATAAGTGTGAATGCAACAGAAAATGAAATTCAATTCATGAAACTAAACTATTTTTAAAAATGCACATTTAGAAAACTCTCAATTTATTTCCCGGTCTATCTAATTACCGCCCTCGTCTAGACATAAACAACGTGATCGACAAAAAGAACCTTTCGCAGCATCGCGAAATTAAATTTTGTCTCAATTCCGAATCGATATACGAAATGCGCCGCAAAGGAAAACGCCAGACGCCACCCTCATTTCGAAATTACAACTTGCCGCAACGTTCCTTTGCGAAAATATTACATGGCGAATCCTCCGCAAAATAAATACGATCAAAAGGTATGCATATAGTCGGCCTTTAAATAAAGAGGGACTTTTAAAGTTTATATTAATGAGAGTTTTGGGGGCGAAAGAGGCGGAATAAAAATAATTTGTGGATCCTGAGAAAAAATACACGTGGCGGCGGGCATAAAAGGTACAATTTTATTTGACGCAAACCTTATTTATCATAAATTCTTTTATGACGCCGCCGTAACTAGCATTTACATTGTTCCAGAGACGATTAACTTTTTGGGTATTGTTGTTTTAATTTTATTGATCATGAACATCAACTATTTTTTCTTTGTGACAGCATACTTTACCAAAGTTGATTTCAATTCAATTCACTTACGTTTTTTATTCTGCGTATTTAAATTCTATAGAAGTATAGAGTATGGTTCTCATAATGGTTCCAAAGTCTTAAAACGCGTAAATTAATTTAAAAAAAATAGGAAGGGGTTAGTCGGGGAAGTTTTTGAAGGCATTCGATTCTGAGTTTATAGAAGCGAAGTACCTATTTTTTTTACATTGACCTGAAACGATAATTTGTCGCGACTTTTCCGAAAAACAATTACAAAATGGTGCCAAAAATTTGAAGCAAAAAGACATCTCCTGTCAAAGTGTAGCCGAACCAATATTTTCCGGCGACAAGTAATTCAAAAAAATTAAAGGAATTATTTGTGCTAATTTAAAAAAGAAAGGAATTTTACATTGAATTTGCGTTTAATTGTAAAAAATAAATATAGACAACTGTTTCCATAAAGAAATATTGTATACAGCCAATGCTACAAAAAAAGCATTGACCTTTGTAGTTAGAATTCTTTCATGGTGAAAATTACATAAAGAAACGTTTGGAATTTTTAAAGAACAGCATTACACATTCGAAATTCTATCAGCTTCGTTATATTCTATCCTTATTTCGTATGCAAAAATGTATTAAAAATAGAATCACGAATGTATTGTTTCCACAAAGCACAACAGTAATAATTTCAAATGAGAAAATATCACCAAAAATGGAACAACTAATTAAAAGGGTTCAATATTAAAATTGCAGAACAGAAATGTGCGGAACGTATAGTAACATAAACACTAAAATGTAGTGACGGCTACCGCTAAATGTGTGCGTTAATTAAAAATTCCTATACGGCAAAATTAATAAAGTCAAATATGGATTATAATATCTACTAATATTTGCAATGTTCGGAAATTTGTCGTAATACGTTTGCAGTATTTGCGCAATGATTGCCTTTGTGACCTACAAATGTAATCCGGCCAACGTTTGCTCATGAATATTAGCAACTTGTGGATTATAATTAACTTTTATTCGAGAATACTTGCAAAAGTATACAACCCTTTCGTTTTATTTCACGCGACAGCAAAATTTTAACTGTAAAGGAGTTTAATTACTAAACATAGTCAAAATTTGAAATATTGATATTAGTCAAGCATCGCGAGCACAAATTTTATTGACCATGCATACGTTACAGCCACCCCCAACCCCAAACGTATTTTCAAATATAATCTTTTCCGTATTCTTATGTATATTAGTTCATCTCATTCTTTTACGTCTCGTCGTTTCCATGGAAATAATATTGTGTTCTGTTCTGAGCTTCATTTTATTTCGTGTCCCGCGTCCCATTCTAAATCAGAATGACATACGTCATTCCACTCACAATCTACCCTTACTATTAAAAAGACACTGATTCAAACCTATTAAAATATCCATCTAACATTTGCTATAAAAGATTGTGGCGTTGGAAACTACTTCTAGCTTGCTAGTATAAACCGCTGCACCAATAATATTAACTCGTTAAAGTGCAATAAAGCTACCCACTGGAATTTATACCTTGCACATTCGAATTTAGATCAGGGAGCAACAATAAACAAGCAAAGTCAGCGAAGGTACCTACTCAAAACTGAACTTCGCCCGAGGGATTTGAAACGAAACAAAAATTTAATGAGATTCCCATTTGTGAGTTTTAGACGGTAAAGAAAGTTATGAGAACTTCATCGCAGTGTGTGTACGTGTAAAAAGAAATGAAGAGTTTTCGTCACTAATGTTAAACATAAGTGATTCAACTCCACATAAAGAAGGGCACATGAAAAAACCTCACATGCGACTTTCCAACTCTAAGACCAACATTTTACTGTAAATGACTTTTCCAAATGCGCAATGGGAATTAGTAGATCCGTTACCTACAATTAAAGACCAATTGAAGTTTCTAATAAACAAGTAGATTAAGGAGTCGGTCGAGTATGACAAATATGCGACCAAACACAGTTTAACATTAGGTAACTATAGAGATCGAGCATTAGAATTATTATTCAGAACCAAAGAAAACTCATCGGAAAACTCGTACGGGGGGCTAAGTGAATTAGTTCAACCCCTCAAAATATTACTATTCAGAAATAAAATTTACTTCAGTTTCGTACGAATATTTTTCTTTGGAAAACTTCCCCTAAAAATGCCTTTTTCCCCGATTCATGAAGTAAGTTTACCTTGCAATCATTACAACATAATAATATAGGCTAGTCAAAATAGGTGGTTAAGGTAGAAAAAATTAGTAACAAAGTGATCTCTGCGGAGATGAGTACCCAATAGGGTCCTTATTAACCCCTCAAAAATCGCACTTTGTCGCATTGGTGGAACTTGGAAAAAAATGGCCTTCATCTTGATTTTTTTTCGAATTTATTAAATATTTCGTAAAGTATACATTATATCAAAAAAAGGCAAGAGACCTTTTTAGGGAGAATCAAAAGTTACCTATGATAAAAAAGTTTAAGTCTATATTGATCAAAAAACAAAAAAGTTATTGAAATTTATATGATTTGGCAATATGGATTTTCAAAAATTTGGTAAATATCTGAATTAGTTAAAACTGTTTTGTATGCCCAATTTTGAAAATAAGGATTTTAAAGTAAAATACTCAATAATTGGGTAATTATTCACATCTGTGTCAAGACATAGATGTATTTCAAAAACTCAATGCAGATATAGCAGTTTTAATTAACTCAGCACTTAAAATTCCAAAGTCCAAAGAAGATTCATGATATTAGTTACGTCACACACTATACAGGGTGGTGACTTGCGTAATGCATTATAGGGATTTCAATGTAAAATTCATAACATGCGATTATTGGCTCCCCAAATTATTTTAGAGCAAAATGTATTAAGGGTTTTTTGTAGGAAAAATTCTGCATTAAGTTCTTGAAATACATCTAAGTCTCAACACAGATGTGATAATTATCCAAATCATATAAATTTCAATAACTTTTTTGTTTTTTGATCAATAGACTTAAACTTTTTTTAGTATAGGTTTTTTTGATATAATGTATACTTTACGAAAATATTTAATAAATTCGAAAGAAATCAAGATGGCGGCCATTTTTTTCCAAGTTCCACCAATGCGACAAAGTGCGATTTTTGAGGGGTTAATAAGGACCTTATTGAGTACTCATTTCCGCAGAGATCACTTTGTTACTAATTTTTTCTACCTCATTTGTATAACTGCCTAGATTGACCAGCCTAATAATAATATTATGATCATTGCGTTTATTAAGTACCTAGGCGTCGAGGAGAGCTTGTGTCAGAAAAGAACATCTGACATAAGTGCACAAGCAATGAAGCGAATTTGTCAGTGTATTATTAACTTGTTTAATTTTGTGGTAAATTCAAAAACAATGACGGTTTACACTATAGCGTAAAGGGTGGAAATTGTTTCGATTTTTTTTAAACGGCGATTCTGCCTTCACAAATTCGCGTCATTGCTTGTGCACTTATTGCACTTATGTCAAATGTTCTTTTCTGACACAAGCTCTCAGTTATTTCAACTTCAACGCCTACTTAATAGACATTTAAAACGGCTCTGCAAATCCTCTGGAACTACTGATCGGATTTGAAAAATGAAAACAGCTCTGAAAACATAATGAACATTCCTTTCGACGTATCTAACATGTACTACCCTTCCCCATTTAAAATTTTTGGGGTGCAATTCACCCCCTTCTCAGGGTTAAAGTTATGTAAGTAGTATTACTTAATTTAGGTGTCCCGCTCAAAACTAAAATTGACGTGTTCGAGCGTTTCTGGCAAAACTGTCGTTAAGGGGGCAAAATTGGCATTGACTTTTCAGTGGGCCACCCTGTAGAAAATTTAATTCTAAACGAATTAATGTTTTCCCTCAGAACAAATAGTTACGGAGATAATTGAAGTCGAGATTGCGAACAAAAACGACATTTTCCCGTTTGTTCTTCGTTTTTTGTTTATAACAATATGTTCCGGGAATTTCCGACCAGGGGGACTATGATTTTCGGATTCAGCGGACTTCTTTACATAGACTACACCTGGGAATACACCTTGGTTTCGTTAAGTGAAGTGATAACATCCACTTTATACTACTTTTGAAGCTAATTTCACTGGACTATAAGGAAATCATGTATCCCAAAATGGAACATCTTCTTCACGGAGGTTTCCGAATGATCGCTACTATTATATCTGTTACTTATAGTTACAAAGCACCCAATTACAAAGGTATTGAATTCAAGGAAAATAAAAGTCAAATCTGCAAATCGGTAATGATTCATAGTCGAGGTATTACGCTGCATCGATAATGCCGGTCAAGGTACACATTTTTCTACGATGTTGGCTAAGTTTTCCTTTCCTCAATTATAAGTATGGGAAATGTGTACAATATCCCGGGGATTCGGGGAATGTGTACATTCGCCAAATAGGTCCCGAAACTTGGATCGGCCGGCCGGATCTTCTTCTTAAGGAAAAAAACAGCACAATTACCCATTTTACACGGCAGGTTGTTTACAAGTACTTATCATGCCAAAACTACATAGAGGGTGGAGAAGGAAAGAGGTAAAAGAACGCAACTTCCTCGACAATTTCTTTAAAAACCAGTACCATGTCGATTGTAACTGATTTGGGACATTTGGGGACAGGTGGGTCCCGGACAAAACGTTTTTAAACCCCGATTTATTTGAAAAAAGCTCGAAAAAAGGTGATTGCTTTGGTTCCATCCACCTTATAGGTACTGATACGCCCTAGATACAATAAAGATGCAGATTAGGATTTAGAGCATGGTGCTACTCGAAGTGTATGTCGTAAGCATGGGAGTACCCCACTCTAGTAACGTATCAAGACGCACGTGAGTCATTCCACAACGTTTACAATATAAAATAACCTAAATTCCAAACGAAAAATTCATTTTCTTACCGATTTTGCAATTCCATCCTTACAAAAATCCAATTTCGCACCACGCAACCTGCACTAGTTACCTAGCTCATCAGCAAATTCGAAACTTTGCCCCAAAACGTAAATTAATTCACTATAATGACCGTTTAACTGTATTGAAGCGGACGCGATATTCACCTTGACGATTTGTTTATTACTGCTGCATAGTACATAGACAACATGTGGGAGAGAAAGTTGATTTTGACGTAATTTGCGTGAAATGATACACGTTTCAAATTTTGCCGGTTGTAAAATCTGGTCGTTATCGTCGAATGACCTAAAACGCAATTGCATGCTGTAATGTTCATTCATTTTAACTAATTAAACTTCATTACTACGTTGGGTTAATGGCTGCTTTTCTTTAATTGTCTTTGGCTACAATATTCCGCAGTTCGTGCTGAGGAACTATATCGTAATTGTGCAGCACAGTCTTATGTTTCCAAAAAAAAAGAAGATTTTCTATAAGGGAAAAGAACTGTGGCTATGAAAACAGCCCAAAAGGGTCTACAGAATCTGATTGCATGTTTCAATCTTTACCTTACGTTGAGATTATGATTAAATATTCCCATACTTATGTGTTCTACTGTTCTATGATAGTTACTAAGTACAATTCAAAAAATGCAGCAGTAATATTCTCCCAATAGGGCGAAGTCATCCACAAATGAAACCACTATTATAGATATAAAACGACATCATTTTTACTCATTTTTAGAGTCTTTTAGAGCGAAATGCGAAAGAAGTTTCCAAATTAAAGTTTAAGATATGGAAAACTACCACGAATTAGTAACAAAATGAAACATAACATCCTATAACTTATTCGCCAAAGTAGAAAGTTCGTTGCAGAATTTGCGAAAACTTTTAATTAGTACTAAAACAAAGGAGCGAAGCTAATTATTTTTGCTTCCTTGAACTAATGAAAAACCCAGGGAGAAGTCTAATCGAAAAAGTACGAATTGTTTTGGATTCTACGCCCCAAAATTAATAAGAAACAGTGTTTTCCCGAGAAATTTTGGTGTAGTCGATTTTTTGTAAAAAAAAAGGAAGGTTGTACACTGCCTTTTTTTGCCCCGAAAAAAAAATTGTCTCAGATCGACCCGAAAAAAAATTTCTTATGGAATGTGGCCTGTAGAATCCATAATTTCAAAGAGTTCCAAGGTTGGGTTACTAGTTCAAAAGTTACAGCCCTTTGAAATCTTTCGAAATTGGTTTCTAGTCTATAACTTTTTATTGTGAAGTCTAATCGAAAAAGTACGAATTGTTTTGGATTCTACGCCCCAAAATTAATAATAAAAAGTGTTTTCCCGAGAAATTTTGGTGTAGTCGATTTTTTGTAAAAAAGGAAGGTAATACACTGCCTTTTTTCTGAGGAAAGAAGAAAAAATTGTCTCAGATCGACCCGAAAAAAAATGTTCTTATAGACTGTGGCCTGTAGAATCCATAATTTCAAACAGTTCCAAGATTGGGCTACTAGTTCAAAAGTTACAGCCCTTTGAATTTTCTTTCGAAATTGGTTTCTAGTCTATAACTTTTGATTGAGAAGTCTGATCGAAAAAGTACGAATTGTTTTGGATTCTACGTCCCAAAATTAATAAGAAACAGTGTTTTCCCGAGAAATTTTGGTGTAGTCGATTTTTTGTAAAAAAAGGAAGGTTATACACTGCCTTTTTTTGAGGCCGAAAAAAAAATTGTCTCAGATCGACCCGGAAAAAAAATTTTCTTATAGAATGTGGCCTGTAGAATCCATAATTTCAAAGAGTTCCAAGGTTGGGTTACTAGTTCAAAAGTTACAGCCCTTTGAAATCTTTCGAAATTGGTTTCTAGTCTATAACTTTTTATTGTGAAGTCTAATCGAAAAAGTACGAATTGTTTTGGATTCTACGCCCCAAAATTAATAATAAAAAGTGTTTTCCCGAGAAATTTTGGTGTAGTCGATTTTTGGTAAAAAAGGAAGGTTATACACTGCCTTTTTTTGAGCCCCGAAAAAAAAATTGTCTCAGATCGACCCGAAAAAAAAATTTTCTTATAGAATGTGGCCTGTAGAATCCATAATTTCAAACAGTTCCAAGATTGGGCTACTAGTTCAAAAGGTACAGCCCTTTGAATTTTCTTTCGAAATTGGTTTCTAGTCTATAACTTTTGATTGAGAAGTCTGATCGAAAAAGTACGAATTGTTTTGGATTCTACGTCCCAAAATTAATAAGAAACAGTGTTTTCCCGAGAAATTTTGGTGTAGTCGATTTTTTGTAAAAAAAGGAAGGTAATACACTGCCTTTTTTTGAGGCAAAAAGAAAACATTGTCTCAGATCGACCCGGAAAAAAATTTTCTTATAGAATGTGGCCTGTAGAATCCATAATTTCAAACAGTTCCGAGATTGAGCTACTACGAAAGTTACAGCCTTTTGAATTTTCTTTCGAAATTGGTTTCTAGTCTGGAAAAACCACAAGTATTTGTTAAAGTTAACTAAAGAAGGCCTTTCAACTTAAATTTTCACGATGAAAAACTAGGCGCCCGGTCAGCATTGTCGAAATGTGTATAGGAATATTACTAAACCCCCCAGCTAGGCGAATCTCCAATTTTAATAATGAACCGAAATGTTTTACGATCTAGGAAAGCAATTAGAAGTGAAAGAATAAACCACACATGCATATTATCAAGGGCTTTCGGCACAAGGCGTTTCAATATGGAAGCTTGTATAGATTCATTCAGTTGAAGCCAGTAAATCAGCCAGGTTGATCTAAACTTTGAATGAGCGTCATGCTTAGCTACATATAAGACAGCCCCAAAGCTAATGGCGGAGCTATTCGCTCTTTATAAATCTACTGAACGCAACGGAGGATAAAGTAACAAAAGACAATTTGGAGAATCGATTTTTTCCTAATTTAATATTCATAGAGGAAAAATTAATGAGTCGCATTTTTATCCCTCCCTACATTCGTAGTTCGCTTGGGATGCTTTTAACAGTTTCTATTTTCAACGTTATACGAAATGTTGTGAATACTGAATATGTATTTTAATTTTAAGTGACCTACATGCATACATTTACTGTTTGCTCGGTGCATCTGAAATGACTTCATCATATCTAGGCTGTTATCGAACGCTGTGATCTTTCGTTGGAAAAATGTATTTTTCTGGTCAGCCCTCGTGGTTTGATTTGAACGAAAATAAAATTTTGTAAAAAGAAGTCAAGAAATCAACAATCAAGTTTTGGAATATTTGGCTGAACTACTGATGGTACAGAACATTTGGGGAAAAAACCAGTGTTATTAAACAAATTTGTGAATGATGAATTTCAGGCGTACTTATTGTTTTTTTTAAAATGATTTTTACGAATGCAAAAAATAGGTCAAGATCAAAAAGTAATAGATAATTATTAAATATAAATAACATACTCTTTAACGCTTTATTTAATTCACTATAAGGTCAATCATTTCAAATTTTTCACATGTGGAGGGGGCTGACAACAGTCCCAATGACTTAATAAGTCAAGTTTTAACGGGAATGCACTGTACATAAGTAGGTACAGTATTTTAAAAACCAACGAACGAGGTTTTTTTAAAGGAAATGATACACCAAGTTGATACAATTAACAGAATTATCTTCATATTTAATTTTGTTCGTTTTTTCTAGCGTTTATTTACCAAACATGAGGCCTACCCTCATATTTTTCAATTTTTGTTAACTCTGCCATTTTAAATGGAGCTTTTAACTGTAGATTTTTTGGTTACGCAAACTTCGGTCTCTGTAATTCATTAATAAATAATTTCAATATTTATATTATTAAACCTGGAATGAAGCTACTAGTACTCTCGTATTCGGTCATGGTTTTTATTCCCTCGCGTTGTACAAAATGAAAACATCCCTGCATAATATTGACGCGGAAAACAAAAGCAAAGGAATTAGCTTTAAATACATTACTTTTCCCTTAGCGGAGAATTAAGTCAAAAGTACACCCCAATTAAAAATTCCCATTTATAATTAGAAGGAATTGTTATGTAAAAACAATTCTACACGTTTAGAATATATTTATAAAGAAAACTTTGTTTCGAAGTTCTAAAGCTTTTTCAAGCAAATTATAAAAGCATTAAAGTTAACATGGGCCAAACTTTTAAAAGCTAATGGTGGGTCGATTGGAAGCTTATCATACGGGGTGGGTTTTATAAGTGTACCTAGGCATGGTATTGGAGACTTAACTTCCATAGAAAATCCATGTTTAGGGACCCCCGCAATATAAGAGTGCTTTACATGCTGGTATGAATGACTTTAAAAATTTCGCAAACCTTGAATGTAGACGGAAATTTATTAATAAAGGGTTGTTTAAGGGTTGGTTACAGATTATTTAAACATAATCTATCAAAGAAACAAAAATGTTCAGTGTACTACGTAAAGTAACAACCCCCGCAATATAAGGGCTTTACATGCTGGTATGAATGACTTAAAAATTTCGCAAACTTAATGCAGACGGAAATTTATAATTAAAGGGTTGTTTAAGGGTTGGTTACAGATTATTTAAACATAATCTATCAAAGAAACAAAAATGTTCAGTATAGTACGTAAAGTAACAACCCCCGCAATATAAGGGAACTTTACATGCTGGTATGAATTACCTTAAGAATTTCGCAAACCTAAAGTAGACGGAAATTTATTAATAAAGGGTTGTTTAAGGGTTGGTTACAGATTATTTAAACATAATCTATCAAAGAAACAAAAATGTTCCGTGTACTACGTAAAGTAACAACCCCCGCAATATAAGGGTACTTCACATGCTGGTATGAATGACATAAAATTTATCAAACTGAATGCAGACGGAAATTTATTATTAAAGGGTTGTTAAGGGTTGGTTACAGATTATTTAAACATAATCTATTTGCGGTTTTTCGTCAGGTACATATTTATCACAATTTTATATTGCTTTTGTTCTATGACTACTATTAATATCCTTATCTACATTTATTATCACCGTGAACATATTATATGTGTATTGTGTGCTTTTATTTTAATGCATTCATAACGTAACCATGTGGAATTTAAGTAATCTAAACACGTCTCATTCTTTTGAAAGGCGTTTTTTACATTTTGCTTTATTTGTTCTCTTGTTCTTATGTTTATTATGTTTTTGTGTTTTGTCTAATTTCACTTCCGTATCATGCTCATCATTTTGGTATAAATTTTAATTTATATTTCGGCATCCCGTCCAAAGATGTTATTTATAATTTATTATTATACCTCAATAAAAATACCAAGGACATTCTCGAACCATGCCCACCTTCCGAATTTCTCTTTGGATCGGATCTTTGCGAGAAAGTCAAAGCAGCTAAATCCTTACAAAACGCTTGTCAGGACCCTAAGACTGCACCAACCCCTCTCAACGCTACAAAACCACTAATCAGAGTGTTAGCTATAAGGGTAAGAAAATGGAAGAGGGGAAACAGAGACAACAGCCGTACAACAGGCAGTTAAACAGATATCGCCCGACCCACCGCAGGGGGGTGGAGTCACACAAAGGGCATATCCCGAAGGCTCGACAGAGGGACAATTACCGGAGGAAAAACTAAATTCGGTAAGTTATAATCCTTTCGCAGGTAGACTTGCCCTTTTTCGAAAAGAGTGGGAATCAATAACGAGAAACGGAACTATTCTTGATTGGATTTTGGGCTACAAGCTACCACTTTCCAAAACTCCCGTGCAAACTTATCTCCCACAGGAGAGAACACTCCCCAAAAAAGACCACGATTCTATGCAAGTGGAAATTCTTAAACTCCTGCAAAGAGGGGCGGTGGTAAAATGCGAGCCTACGAAGGACCAATTTATTTCAAGTATCTTTCTGGCGGACAAGCCTAATGGCGACAAACGCTTTATACTTAACCTAAAGCGATTTAACAGCTTTATAGACGTTCCTCACTTCAAAATGGAGGACGCGAGAACGGTGCGTAGGTTGATCCAGAAAGATTTCTTTTTATCCACTATTGACCTGAAAGATGCATACTTTCTCGTAGCCATCGCTCCGGAAGATCGCAAGTTTCTTCGGTTCTCCTTTAACAACACTCTATACGAGTTCACTTGCCTTCCTTTTGGACTGGCTTCGGCACCTCATGCTTTTACTAAAGTTATGCGGCCAGTCGTGCAAGAACTTACAGCCAACGGCATCTCTTGCATTAACTATTTAGATGATTTTTTAATTTTAGGGGAAAACCGTGAAGACTGTCGCACGAAAACCTCTTCGACCATTAAGCTACTAGTAAGGCTAGGATTTGTAATAAACTGGGAAAAAACAAAACTAGAACCATCTAAGACGTGCACCTTTTTGGGGTTTGTTTTCCATACAGACACTCTAAAAATTTCGCTACCTACCGAAAAAAGGAACAAAATAGTACAACTGATTAGATATTTTCGAAATAAAAAACTTTGTAAAATTCGTGATTTTGCAAGTTTTATCGGACTCTTAGTTTCAGTATGCCCAGCTGTGAAGTACGGCTGGGTATACATAAAGTTCTTCGAAGCATATAAGCTAAAGGCTTTGAGAGAGAATAACATGGACTTTAATGCATCCATGCCCGTTCCGGAGTCCTCAGATTTTGATTGGTGGGAGAAAAATATCTACGGGGTCAATAATGACCTCACTCGAGAATCCTTTGATTTCGAGATTTTCTCGGACGCATCGTCCACAGGTTGGGGGGCATGTTGTAGGAACAAAAGGGCGCGGGGATGGTGGTCGGCAAATGAACAATTACACCATATTAATTTTCTGGAAGTCCAGGCCATCCTCCTAGGGCTAAAATGTTTCGCTAGAGTCGTGCTGTAATTCTCAGATGCGACAATACCACCGCAATCGCATGGGCAGTGTGCAGCACGAACACTTGAACAAACTAGCGAGGGAGATCTGGCAATGGTGCGAGGAGCGAAATATCTGGATATTCCCTTCCTATATTAACACCAAGGATAATTGGGAGGCGGATGCCGAATCTCGCGCTCTTCGCCCAGAAACAGAATGGTCCTTAGCGGACTCGGTCTTTGAGAAAATTAAAAGCAAATTGGGAATACCGGATATTGATTTGTTCGCCTCGATAGCTAATCGCAAATGCATAAGGTATGTCTCTTGGCAATCGGATCCAGAGGCAGTAGCGTGCGACGCCTTTACTCTATCCTGGAGTAACTTAAATTTCTACGCTTTTCCTCCTTTTTCAATCATCCTAAGAGTATTACAAAAAAATTAACACAGACAACGCTAGGGGTATCGTGGTAGTACCATACTGGCCTTCACAACCTTGGTTCCCGCTCTTTGTGAAACTGGCAATAGGCAAACCTCTTTATTTCGGACCGGACGTTAATATGCTTTTATCCCCTTACAGCCAGGAAGCCCACCCGCTTGCATCCAAACTTACCCTGGTAGCATGTCGGTTATCCGGAAAGCACTAACACTACAGGGTGTGCCGGTAAACGCCGTCGATACTTGTCTAAACTCTCTTTCGGAAGCTACTATCGCACAATATGGAAGTACATTCAGAAATTGGTGGAATTTCCGCGAAGCTTCAAGAGACGACGTTTTTCAGGCATCAGCCCAAGAAGTGATTTCTTTTCTACAACACATCATTACCACAACAAAATGTGCTTTCGGCACAATCAACTCGTACAGGGCAGCGCTGTCATTAATTCTACCAGGAAATCTAGGTGAGGATCCAATGCTCAAGAGATTTATGAAGGGGGTGGCAAGGTTAAGGCCACCAAAACCTAGATATAACTGCGTTTGGGAACCTAGGCAAATTTTTAATTACTTTGAAACACATCCAGCGGAATCTCTAAAGCTTTGTCCATGAAGTTAATAACCCTCCTCACATTAGCAACGGGACAAAGGTTCTCCCTTATCAAAATATCAAACATCTTAACTTCTGAGGATTTAATTCAAATTGTAGTTCCAGACAGGATCAAAACCTCCAGGGTAAGCGGACGTCAACCTTGTTTAATTCTTCCCAGATTCAACGATCTTCCCCATCTCTGCGTTTTCTCCTGCCTACAGAGGTAGGTACTTACAGGAGACTGAGAAATTAAGAGAAGGCCAAGAAAATCTGTTTTTAACCTACCAAAGGCCATATAGAACCGCTTCAAAACAAACCCTGAGTACATGGGTGAAGTGCACGCTGCAGTTAGCGGGCGTTGATACAAGCATCTTCAAACCCCACTCGAGTAGGCACGCGTCAACATCAGCTGCAAAAAGAGCAGGGGTTTCTATAGATATCATTAAGGACTCGGCGGGTTGGAGCAGGAGCTCCAACGTTTTCGCTGAATTCTACAACCGCCCTCTTATAGATAGAAGCGAGTTCGCTCATAGTATTTTCAATATGTAAAAGCAATACAGTTACTATTAGTCTTAGTTTTGTCTTCCTCATTAAAGATGATTTTACTTCGGGAAATGTACGTAATTCAAACTGAAGTAGTTATCTTTAAACATCCTACGTTGTTAAATAAATAACATCTTTGGACGGGATGCCGAAATATAATTCTACGATCAAATGAACTTACCTGAAGTTCGATCGGAATTATATGAGGCATCCCGTCCAAAGATGTTACACCCTCCACTCCCTCCCCACAGTTTGAATTACAAAGCGCTTTATTTAAACTAATGACGACTTACCTACCTCTCCTAGCGCGGCGGATCCAACGGAGCATGCGCTCGTTTGGTCTTTAAAAAATTGTGGAATTGAGCACCTAAAGGCGGACTACGTTGTTAAATAAATAACATCTTTGGACGGGATGCCTCATATAATTCCGATCGAACTTCAGGTAAGTTCATTTGATCGTAGAATTATTAATGTTTGTTGCATTGCATGCTCTTGGTCTGAAGTTAAATTATGTAATTGAAGGCTCCGTGGCATTCAATTTGCATTTCAATCTTAGTACAATTGGCTAGACCACCAACAATACACATTTCTATGAGATCAACCGTGTATCTATCCTTCGCTGTTTTACATATCTTCCTTCTTTATTGTTAAGCACAATAGACCATGTGTAATGATCAAGGATGAATTATGTAACCGAGAAGCTGTAGTAAATAGCAGAATGAAGATGCACAAATACCTGTTTCTTTCACTGCGTTTTTCTATGACATCTCCTGATTCTAAGGTAATAAATGTAATAATATTTTTAAGTGGCGTCGCGTTTCCAAATTGAAGCTGTACGTTTTCCTGGTCTCATTACCATGGATGAAGAAAAACGCCTTATGCCGGGATTGACCTCGATTTTCAACTGTAAGCTTGAATTTTCTGGACGAGGGGCAAGTTACCTACCTCCGTGGCGAGATCCTGCCAACAAAAACTCTTCGGTTTAGAATGTAATGTATTTTCCGTCCAGTTTCTCACACAGGACTTTTATGAACCATAGATTATTATTCACATCCTGTGCACTTCATCCTTTCTCAATTATACCTGCTATACATGTACTATAAACACAAAAACCGATTGGGTGGTCTAGCCTACTCTGGCAAAAACTGGACCTTTCGTCGAACCCAACCTTCTCACGAAGATTCAGCGTGTTATTAATTACTGAAATAAGCAAAGGCGGTGACTGCTGGACTAAAATTTAGACTAAAACTATCATGTGAAATTTAATGCATCAGTTGAAGTTTAAAATTATCTAAACCTCCAAGTGGTGGCAAGGTCTATTTCTTCATTTAAATCTCAATTTGCCATTTTCAAACTTGAAATTTAGAGATTTAGAGAATCAGATTACCTCCTTTCTTAAAAAGATATATTTAAATTTCAATGCTTTTCATCCTCGTTATACGGGCCTTAAAAAAACGAATCAAATGTTAGGATCCAAGTCCTCAAACTTCCTATTTTCTTGGTACACTAGTACTGAGTGTAGTAGTGTCCTTGAAGATATAATGATTTCGTATGCTCAACAATGCTACTGAACGAGATGAGATGGATTTTGTCATAGAAAAACTAGGTGAGAGCATCTAATAAGAGGTACTTATTTTCGTCTATTATTGAAAACCAATATAGAATGAAATAAAACTAGAGATTGCCACAGTTTTTGTTCACAGATATCACTCTATTAGGTAATCAACCGTCTGAAAAAACTTAGATTAGATAAATTAAAACGGAGCACTTTGCACTGAGCTATTCTAGTTTGTAGGATCAGTGCCTGCAATCAATATGAGTGAAAAGCATTTACGAAAGGGTAAACTGGTTTTTTTACCTATCATTTTATAAAGGTCTCAATTACAGGTAGTAAGTTCCCCCAAAAAGAGAATGGTCAGCTGCGATTGTATTCCACGAAATACTGCCCCTATGCGCAAAGAGTGCGCATAGTACTGGCCCTAAAGGATATTCCGTACGAAACAGTGAACCTACACTGCTTTGATAAACCCGAATGGATGTACGATTTGAACCCCGCAGGTATGCCTAGGTTTACAGTTTGAGATTGTAACTTTGCTTAAAGGGTTGGTGCCTATATTTGACACCGGAACCGAATTACTAACTGAAAGTCTCAAAATATGCAACTACCTGGAGAAAGCCTTCCCCAAACCAAGCTTGCCCTTAAATGAGCGCGATGCAACTCTTCTGGCCGAGTTTGATGCCTTACTGGCATTGTTTTACAAGGTCGCCAATAACCCGGACCTTGGCGACTTTCTTCAACTACTCAAGCACGTCGAGAAATACGAGGGTGAGCTGAGTAAGCGAGGTGAGTGCCGGCGAGGATCTACGGGTGGTACAACATTCGCAGTTTTCAGGAAAGTACTTTGGTGGCGATGAACCGCGCATGATTGACTTTATGATTTGGCCGTGGGCCGAACGAGCCGCCATGTTTGATAAGCTGTTCCCGGAACATCTACCGGCGCCGGATGCCTTGCACAACTTACGCGCTTGGTGCGCGAGGATGCGCCAGCACCCCACGTTACTACAGCTCAGGACAAACGTAGAGTCGCAGATAGAAATCTATGATCTGGTTCGGGCCGGAAAACATAAAGAGATTGACTTTGATATCTGAATAAATTGAGTACTTCTTCACTTTGGTCCTTTAACAATCCTTACAACTGATGCACCTAGATACAATGTCAGAAGCTTTGCAGCACATTTTGGCGCCAAGCATAAAACAGCAAGTGCGTTTTCAGAAAATATATGATCAGAAGATAAGGACCAAAATGGCTACCCACATTTCGTTGGGAATTGAATTGAAAGAATTGTTTTAGAATTATACGCGAAAATGTTAGAAAATTGGGGATAGAGATCCTGGAAAAGCGCTTAGCATACCTTTTAGAGTCAAGAATTTGAGCACTAATCACTTGAAACTTTACCACTTAAGACTTAACCTTCAATGTGCAAGATTCTTGCTTAACAAATCGAATTTTAGAATGTAAAGTGCCATATTTCATTCAATATGTTGACAATCTATGGTCAAACTTGAAATTAACTCGTTAATCCGTTAATCCTGAATTCACGACGTTAATGATTTACTTAACGGGTTAACTTTCAAGTTAACATCAACGCTTCTGTTAACTTCCGTTAATTACTTCGATGCATTGGATATTTGTTGATTTTCATTATTTGAAGTATGCGCCGCGGTTGTACGTTCAATGATAAACTGATAATATATGAGTAGTATCGTACGTATTACGTTATTTGAGCCAAATAAATGTGTTTGATTCTTATTCTACTTCTACGTTCTACATTATCAAAAACATTCAATTATCCATTTGTTTTTGTCCTTTTGATCTGTTTATTTCAAACCAAAGTACATATAAGATTTGTACAATTAACTTAAATAGCTTGCGTTAAATTTTTGATAAGTTACATTTTAACGATTATCGAAATTAACTTTTCAATTAACGGATTATCGGTTAACGAAGTTAATTTTCGCTCTAAGACTCTCTTCTAAAACTCAAAAGTCAAATTTAACTTTATCTGATGATTGAACCTTCACATATAGGGTTTCAGGTTTAAAAAGAGCCGTGCTTGATACTTTAGGCTCAAGAATGATAATGATATTCAATTATCTTAATTAGGGCCTATTTGATTACAACTGCAAATTGGGCATTAAATCATTTTCTGGATCGTGAAAAGACGAATAATTTCAGTGTGAAGGAGCAATCTCTTTCTCCTTTGTTTCAGTGGGAATAGCCTGTCCGATTGGCGCGTTTAAAAACATGGTAAGTAGAAACTGTGCAGTTCAGATTAGTAATTTTTTCGGCGACAGTCATCTAATAGTTCAGTTTCGTCGCTAAATAAAATCATTCGGAGCTTGTCTTGGGTGAAAGTCCGTGTTTTTCGGGCATAAAAAGGAACCCGGTGGTGGTTACGGGAATTTTGATATTGTTGGAACGTAAAATTTAACAACGCGAGTTACGTTAGTTACAGAAAAAAAGAGAAAAAACGTTGAAGTGAATCTAAGAGCAAGTAATAAACAGTTAACGTAGAATAAAACGCTCTCTTTCGGAAGACTCAAAACACCCATGCGCTGTCAAGGACAAACTAATTAAGCACGCCAGTATTATCGTTGTGCTGAAAAAGTTGTTGTTATGTCCCGATGTTGATCTACGTATTCGCTGATGATGATGTGTCGCTTGAGAATCTGTGAATTTGAAATTTGTGTTGAAAACTTCAGTTTGTTACTAAAATTTAATGAAAGTCAAGTAGGCGAGCTTGCGTATGGGAAGTTTTTCCTTTTAGGGCTAAATATCAACAAACATGTCGCATATCCTGGCAGTTGAAATTGGAATCATTCCCGCTTTTGTGCATTTCGTTAAACTCGAAAAACGCATCTGATGCGCCACTGGAAATTTCATCGCGATTATTAGCAATTTAAATGGAAGAAGGACGAGGACTCGCGAGTGGGTGCGCATGCTTTCACCTTCCTCACACGATAAAAGGAAGGTGCCGTTTTTTTGCTGAGGTGGCAGAACGTAGATCGCTTTTGGTGGTTTTTGGTGATTTGCAAATATACGTAAATGTGTTTTCTTTTGTCATTAGCATAGGGTGTATCCGTAGGGTTGGTTTTGTTATTTATTAGCGGGAGGTTTAGGATTAATATACAGGGTGTTAGGGTATATTGTAGTTTTCGTTGCGTAGTTAGTTAAAATGGACCTTTCCATAGGTGTAAGTGGCTTTCATTTGAGATTAATGTATATAGAGTGTTTAGATAATTTAGAGGATCTGGGAGATTTGCTGTACGTAGTTAGTGCTATGTAACTGTTCACATGTATTTTAGAGATGAATTTCTCCATTGTTATTGTTGTGGTTAGGAGTGTGTATGGCGTACAGAAAACAACAATAAATGTTTATGATTTTTTCTAATAGCAAAATTGGTATCTAAAAGTCCTAAACGCAAAAGTTACGCCCTGCAATTGATACACAATTATTACATTTAAACATAATCGATCAAAGAAACAAAAATATTTGGACCACTACAAAAATTACAATCCCCGCAATTAAAGGTATCTATAAATGTAAATGGGAATTTTTTAAATAATTACGTAAGTTTAAAACGAGAATGAAATTTATTTTAAGAGGGTAGTTTAGGGGTTGCTTATAGATCATTTAAACATAATCGATCAAAGAAACAAAAATATCTGGACCACTACAAAGATTACAACCCCCGCAGTCGAGGATTGTTATTTACGTAAGTGTGTATTTTCTAAAAAAATAGGTAAGTTTAAAACGAGAATGAAATTGATTTTAAGAGGGTAGTTTAGGGGTTGCTTATAGATCATTTAAACATAATCGATCAAAGAAACAAAAATATCTGGACCACTACAAAGATTACAACCCCCGCAGTCGAGGATTGTTATTTACGTAAGTGTGTATTTTCTAAAAAAATAGGTAAGTTTAAAACGAGAATGAAATTTATTTATAGAGGGTAGTTTAGGGGTTGCTTATAGATCATTTAAACATAATCGATCAAAGAAACAAAAATATTTGGCGCACTGCAAAAGTTACAACCCCCGAAATTAAAGGTAGCTATAAATGTAAATGTGAATTTTTTAAATAATTACGTAAGTTCAAATGAGAATGAAATTTATTTTAAGAGGGTAGTTTAGGGGTTGCTTATAGATCATTTAAACATTAATCGATCAAAGAAACAAAAATATTTGGCGCACTGCAAAAGTTACAACCCCCGCAATTAAAGGTTGCTATAAATGGAAGTGTGAATTTTCTAAAAAAATACGTAAGTTTAAAACGAGCATGAAATTTATTTTTAGAGGGTAGTTTCGGGGTTGCTTATAAGATCATTTAAACATAATCGATCAATGAAACAAAAATATTTCGACCACTCCAAAAGTTACAACCCCCGCAATTAAAGGTAGCTATAAATGTAAGTGTGAATTTTCTAAATAATTACGTAAGTTTAAAACGAGAATGAAATTTATTTTTAGAGGGTAGATTCGGGGTTGCTTATAGATCATTTAAACACAACCGACGAATGAAACAAAAATATTTCGACCACTACAAAGATTACAACCCCCGCAGTCGAGGATTGTTATTTACGTAAGTGTGTATTTTCTAAAAAAATAGGTAAGTTTAAAACGAGAATGAAATTTATTTATAGAGGGTAGTTTAGGGGTTGCTTATAGATCATTTAAACATAATCGATCAAAGAAACAAAAATATTTGGACCACTACACAGATTACAACCCCCGCAGTCGAGGATTGTTATTTACGTAAGTGTGTATTTTCTAAAAAAATAGATAAATTTAAAACGAGAATGAAATTTATTTATAGAGGGTAGTTTAGGGGTTGCTTATAGATCATTTAAACATAATCGATCAAAGAAACAAAAATATTTGGCGCACTGCAAAAGTTACAACCCCCGCAATTAAAGGTAGCTATAAATGTAAATGTGAATTGTTTAAATTATTACGTAAGTTTAAAACTAGAATCAAATTTATTTAAAGAGGGTAGTTTCGGGGTTGCTTATAGATCATTTAAACATAATCGATCAAAGAAACAAAAATATTTGGACCACTACAAAGATTACAGCCCCCACAGTCGAGGATCGTTATTTACGTGTGTGTATTTTCTAAAAAAAAATAGGTAAGTTTAAAACGAGAATGAAATTTATTTATAGAGGGTAGTTTCGGGGTTGCTTATAGATCATTTAAACATAATCGATCAAAGAAACAAAAATATTTGGCGCACTGCAAAAGTTACAACCCACGCAATTAAAGGTTGCTATAAATGTAAGTGTGAATTTTTTAATAAATACGTAAGTTTAAAACGAGAATAAAATTTACTTTTAGAGAGGGCTATTAACCGACGAGCAGCCGAGGCATATTAATATAATTATACAACAAGAACCACACCCAATTTAATTAACCAGAAGATGTAAGAGAAAGGGAAATTTTGTAACATCCGTTACAACACACCTAATAAACTTTGTTACTCCTACTTTGTAACCGCTTGGTTCAATATCAAAATAACCGTTTATTACTTCAACTTCTATAGTTATCGGTATCACTCTGAAAGTGACCACCGTTTACGTGTTAACATGTACTCTTATTCAATATTAAATATAAGTTAATTGATCGGTCATCTTCGTTTTGAATTTACTCAGGGGTATAACGAGGCGAAGAACACCGAACGACCACATTTACACACTGAGAGTAACCCACAAGGGGAGTTTCCACTACAAGCCACCATGGATCCATCTACTGTGTACACGCAGAAACTTTGGTGGGGTGATCATTAAAAACATTAAGCTAAGAATACAAATGGATTTCAGTGGTGGTTCAATTAAAACGATATAAATTAAACACGTGTCTTATTCGAGCACGGATTCGCCTAAAATTTATATCATCCCATTAAGTAGTGGTTTAATGAAGATCTTGCCGTGTCAGGTGGCAATAATCGCCAAGGTGCCTATTTAAATCTGTTGATGCTATACGCCCCTTTTCGCATTAGTAATGGGGAGTGCGATATAAATGCACAAAAGTGTTAAAGCAGACATTTCGTGCAACGTGAAGTACTGCTACCGCTATCATGCAACGCGAAAATCCTTCACACTTAATATACGGTTGGGATAATGACCGTATACGAATATCGGTCCAATCTTTCACTCGACTGTTACACTTTGACATGTTTATTTTGGCCTATAGTGCAAACGTAAAGAAGTTCTTTGTGTAATTTACACACCCTATCGTTTTTGTTATCGTTTCGACATAGAACCTGAGCCGTCCCAAACACGTCATTTCATTTTAAACGAGAAAACGTTTTGTAAGTTAATCCGCGTTGCTTTCAAATTGCACTGAACGCTGCAAATGTATGATAAAATAAAGCCATATTCAGCAAAATTGGCGCTTTTGTCTTTAGAGCAGTACACG
This sequence comes from Photinus pyralis, assembly GCF_008802855.1. Taxonomy (NCBI): domain Eukaryota; kingdom Metazoa; phylum Arthropoda; class Insecta; order Coleoptera; family Lampyridae; genus Photinus; species Photinus pyralis. Next base: position 27,555,670 of record NW_022170819.1, on the reverse strand, counting down.
ACTAATGGAAACCATTCCCGCACCACTGAATTAATTCTATGCACAATAAAGTTCATTTTTAGACCTGCAACTATAGTTGTAGCCGTTACGTTGCATTAGCTACTGATTAAATTTGAATTGATTACGGTAATGGAAATAGGAGATTATATTAGATCCTATTAACTAAAACAAAAAATTAATGGATTTTGTTTTGCGCGACTTTGAACCCTGTCATATCGATCAGGTCATTTTGCAAACTACATGCAACGAGCTCTGGCAAACAAAGTTCTGGACAACTGGCAGGAGTTTTTGTTGCACTTTCAATTCAAGGTATCGGTTCTTCCACGATTTTATCATTAGTTTGATATCTGCAATTCTAGTGTCTCAAGTTATCTAACATATCGGAAATATAGGTGAGCGGATAAGCATCATTGCTACATTCTCAAAAATTAGGCAAAGTTACAGTGTTATATTGAGCGGTTGCTTTGGTAAAGCATGTTAGAGCAAATGAACTACTTTGTTATTCCAAAGTTACGGGGATAATTATTATGATCAGCATTAGGGTGGTTTGGCTTTCGAAACTATGTAAAGTTAATTACGTTTTTCATTGGCATAGTGCATCCTACAACTAACAGAGCAGTGGTAATATAATTTACTTGGAATTTCCTAACACATTTATCTTGATAAATTAGTAGCGCAATACATAATGTGTAATTTAGATGGTGGTGGCGGAATAATGGAATATCCTGTAGTTCCCAGATGAGTCACTAGCTTATGAGTGGGAAACGAAATAAGAAAATCAATAAAGGATGAAATTAACAACTAGGTCGCCCGCACGTAATAACGTTACAGCTGCTAATAACCAACTTTTCGCTAGGCTATTTTCTTTTAAGTTGTTCGATTTGCAAGAAATTATATTCTTCGTTCGATTCAAACCTCTGTATACCACCGGAATGAGCAATAAAGTAAATTGGTCTCCCTCACGTAATTAGTTTTATCAAGCGTGTCAATTCTGCAAAACCCCATTCAAGTTGCGATGTATACTTTTTAACATTGAACAAAAACACTATGTACTCGATGGTATTACGTATTTGCAAATGCGCCTCGAGCTGAGCCAAGATATGAGGCAGCTTATCTGTTGAAAAACCATCCGAAATCGCCATACTGAAGGTACTACCCGTGTTATCATTTTGGTTCTTGTAGCCGGATGAATTTTGAATTGCTAATACTAATAAACTAATAAGTCGACTTACCAAACGGTAACGGCCAGAGTATTTTGTGATCTTCTGACGCAACACTGATCACTACACACAGATCCGTCAACCGATCCGATACTACCCCTCGGCGGAGGCGTCGCGCAAACATGTCTACCGCCCGACTGTCCAACGTACTCGACGCTCGGACTCGAACACACACCATGTCGGCACTGTATTTTACCCGTTCGTAAATTCGGCGATACGTATCCAGTACACGAGGCGTCCTTCTTATCCGCGCGCGTCGTTATAAGATATCCGGCACACTGTACGTCCTTGTTCGGAAAATTATTGCACTGTATAGCTTTCTCTTGTTGGTATCCGTTAAGATTTTGGCACTGTACATCCTGTATATTACTACTACTGTTACTAATTAACTCCTTTTGCATCTCCTTGCCCTGGCTGGTAACGGAGCTACTCGAACTGGAGCAAGGGCTAGACTTGCACAACTGATAGCAATCCTGGTACTGGCAGCATTTCGTCCGGCTCGGCGTTCCCATGTAACGGATCCGCTGGTAGGGATTCTGCTGAAAGGGTATGGCAACTCGGAATTGCTGTTGGTAAGCCAAATCGCGACGCATGTACGGGTCGCTCGAGTTGACGACGTTCGACGCGTTGTACTTTGGGTATCTATCGTACGGGTAGTAGGGTTCCTGCTGTTGCGGGGTGTATCTTTCGACGGGCGTGTGGGGGTTTGGAGGGGCGGCGGTGCGTTCGCCGGCATTGAATCTATCTTGGATATTTACAAAGCGATCATTGTGCGCGTGTAGCGTTTGGTGGGGGGCCGGATACCGTTCGTTCGTACTGTAGTACTGGTTCCTTTCCTTGTACCTATCCTGTTGGTATTGGGAGTACCTATCCGTTGTGCCTGATGAGTTCGCGAATCTTTCGGCGTAGCGCTGCTTCTTTGGTGAGAAGGTTTCGGTTGGAGAGGGTGATAGTGGAGGAGGTGGCACGAAGCGTTCAGGTGCGGGTACGGGATTTGTGGGCGAAGGAAATGTGTTTGAAGCGTAACAGTCGGGGCTAGGTGTATTCGTCGGAGACAGAGGAGGAGGAGGAATAAATCTGTCGCTGGCTGGAGCCGGAGAGGGAGGGGCCATGTAAGGTACTTGGGTGAAAGTGATGCGTTCTGGTCGTTCTGTTCTCTCCTGGGTGGCGAAGCGTTCTGGGCAAGGGATGGGAGGGAATCTCTCTGACGAGTATCTTTCGGTTGCGTCGTGACCGTACCTAAAGTTTTCGGTGTGCGCTTGGAAGGTTTCGGAAGATTTTCGTTCAGATGATCTCGACCGTTCTCTTCGCTTGTACGCTTCAGATGTAACGTTTTGAGCAACTGAGTTAGAAAAATACTGATCTCGTTCGTTTTGAACCCTTCTATGACGATCGGTAGGCGTATGTCTGCCCAAGGTGTTAATATTTTGGGACGAATGCCTATCTGTGGTGCTATACGAGTCGTTACTTGCATATTTTTCAACCGGAGTGTACCTATCCGCGCTACTACTGCATCTTTCCTTATCAGTATATAAAGTGTGGTACCGGTCTGTCGGTGTATTAGTTCTAGAATACCTATCAGTATGTGCGCCGTGATTGTGATAACGATCCAAAGATCCAATATTTTGAATTGGTGTAAATCTATCTGGATATTTCTGGTTCCTATCCGTCTGTTGGTACCTATCGGGTTGAAAGTTAGAACGTTCCGCGACGGCATGACAATGATTCGCCGGTTGCGTAATGCGTTCGGTCGAAACGGTGGTTTGCATGCATTCACCAAGTGGATAACGTTCAGATACACCTTGATATCGTTCGCCCGACGGCAGCCTATCCGAACTACTCCTTTCGTTTGTGAAACGCTCCGCAACAGACTGAAAACGTTCCGGAGGCTCCAGCCTATCAACTGACTGCACCGCTTGCTCATTTTGGATTGCAGGCCGCTCCTGTTGAAAACGCTCTGCAGTTGGAGCAGTTTGGAAGCGATCACCAGATACAGCAGGAGCCGGAGAAGCGGAATGTTGAAGTATACTATGTCTTCGTCCATAGTCTTCGTCCGCAGGCATTCTGGAGGCCCTGGGCCCGCTGTCAGGACATCTGGAACAACATAAATATATCAGATTCTAGCATTTAGTACAATTTGTAACGAATATCCCAGCGTTAACGAAAATACCCAGTCTATGACTCGTAGAGCTTCATTAAAAGTAATTTGCAATCTTAGATCCATATTAAATCCCGTTTCAAAATTAAAAAAAATGGAAATAATACAACTTTCCGTAGCTTTCGAGCTATCTAAAACTTTTGAAACGCATTTCAGAGTACCTTTTGGAAAATACTTAGCTGCGGCGACTGAACGTAGGCAATTCTGCTTTGGGTGTGTACGTGCGTTTATTAAAGAATCGAGGTAATTCTTTTCTTTAATTGTATCATTTAATAATCAGAGTCAAGGTAATTGCTTTTGTTTATTTGCTGTTGATTTAATAGATGCTAGTTAATTGTTATCATAAATTTGAATTAGCAGGGCCTTTGTTTACAATTACGCAAGAATTGTGAATGAGTTAGCAGTAGCACTGTAGCAGGGGCATATCTGTCCTACTCTCGCGCATGCATAGAGCAGCCTATATATGTTTTGAATTTATATTAATGATCAGATGCCTAATGAGTGACAGTGATAGAAATCCCCCTTGCACTTATCTCTCTCGGCGCGCTACGTTTCTATGGCAGAGACCGGCAGAGCGCGTTCCAATTTAATTATAATTCAGTGACCTTAGAAGTTTCATTGAAAATGTCTCTTCAATTATGTTTTAAAAGTTGCAAATTTTGTTGCAATCTTTTGATGCCGGGGAATTTCCCTTAGCTTAGCAAATATTACCATATCTTCACTACAGTGTGGATTCTATTATTTGTTAGGAATAGGTTTTAGGGTATCTTGAAGATTTTATTGTTATACGTACGTCCGGGGTTTTGTTTGTTTTATGTGAGGTGTAAAATATTTGTTGAATTCGATCCTGTATTGCCATAATCTTTTATTAATGAGTAATTGACTATGCATTTGTTAAAAGACACAGTAATTGGTTTTGGAGTCCAAAATAAAAAGGGCAAACCTCAGGCCTCCTTAGTATGGTTGCTACTGATGCGAATTCAGAATTGACAGGGAATGCGAATAAGAATAATTCCCTCTGATTCGGTAAAAAATGACTCGGTTTCTTAAATGGTTTGTCTCAGACCTGGACCATTTTTTGGAAAATGTTGGCTAGCCGAAAGAAAGTCACGCATGAACTTCAAAAGGTCCTGATTGAGGTCCATACTTTGAGATTGCATTGTTCTTGTTTAGAGTCCGTATTTATTCTTGTTGCATTCATCGGAAGTTTTAATAGCAGGCGATTTTAACCTACCACAAATTATTGACGCCACGTATAATTTCGAAAACGCAAGTGCTAAATGCAAAGTAATTAAAAATATAGCTTCGATTTACAACTTAAAACTCATTAATACACTTAAAAACTGCAATAATAGAACCCTTGACCTAATTTTAACTAACTTAACCGCGGAAATTAAATCTGCTGTCGACTCGCTGGATAAAATTAATCCACTTCATCCTGCACTAGAAATAGTCTACAAAGTCCATAGACCAGCTAAGCGAATTACTAAATTAACCAACTTCAATTTCAAAAAAGCAGATTTTCTTAAAATGTACGTCCTTTTTCGCGATATTAATTGGAAGGAGTCTCTTATCCTGAAGAATTTCAAATCGATAGATGATGCAGTAACTAGCTTTAATCAAACGGTAATGAACATTTTCGATGAATGTGTCCCCAATGTTACAATTAGGAGTGCCAATAAGTATCCTAGCTGGTTTAATATAGACATTATTAAGAAAATCAAACAGAAAAATAAGTTTCGGTTACAGGGCCAATCGGAAGACTTCATTGAAGCCAGAAAAGAACTCAAAAGAATGATCCACATTGCTCATAAGAGGTACATTAATCAAATTGAAATGGATCTGCGGAAGAATTCCAATAAATTCTGGAACTACATCAAGTCGTTGAGGAAGCATAGTCAACTACCTGGAGTTTTTGAGTACAAAGACACCTCGTTAACGGACGCCAGAAGCATTGCGGACGCCTTTGAGTCCTTCTTCGAGTCAGTCTACACTATGGAGAGGAACGATAACCCGGAAGATAACGTGGAATCGGACCTGGTGCTATCCAAATTGCACTTGACTCAGTTACATGAATCCGAGACACTGGAAGCAATTAAAAAATTGAAACCGAGGTCGGCTATGGGTGAAGATGGAATCCCACCCTACACCGTCAAAGGATGTGCATTTTTATTGGTAACCCCCTTACCACATCTATTTAATTTAGCTTTGCAATTGGAAATGCACCAGACTAACACCAATTCACAAAAGTGGAAGCCGAAAATTAGTTGAGAATTATCGCCCAATTGCAATTATACCAGCAAAATAGCGAAAATTTTTGAAAGAGTGATCTATACTAGACTTTATTCCCATCTCAGCAATATAATTGCAGATCAACAGCACGGTTTCACGCGGAACAAATCAACTATTACCAATTTAATGCAGTTTACGCATTTCTCAGCAGCAGCCTTGGATGAGAGAGCCCAGGTAGACTGTGTTTATACAGATTTTGCGAAGGCATATTTGACACAGTATCCCATCAAGTCTTGCTCCGTAGACTTGTTTTAAATTGCGTAAGTAATCCGACCGTCAAATTCTTGAAATCATATTTATCTCTCCGTAAAACAAGAGTGAAATTCAATGGTGTGAATTCAGCCGAATTTTATCCGTCATCAGGCGTTCCCCAGGGAACACTGCTTGGTCCTTTTCTGTTTCTCTTATACATAAATGATTTACCGCGAGTGATAAAAAACTCGAAAGCACTACACTATTTGCGGATGACCTAAAACTTTTTAAAAAAGTCCAATCCCCAAGTGACTGTTTAAATATTCAAGAGGACATTAACTCAGTAATTAAGTGGTGTATCAAAAATAAACTAAAACTAAATATCAAGTGTAAAGTCCTTACTTTTACTAGATCGAAAAATCCCTTACTTTTTGACTATAAGATGAATGGAAAGGTCTTACTACGAGTCACCTCCGTTAAGGACCTGGGCGTGTTTTTCAATACCAACCTTAACTTCAACTTACACATTGAATACCTAACAAATGAGTGTTACAAACTTCTTGGTTTCGTTATCAGAAATACACTCAATTTCACGAATATACAGACAATGCTAACCTTATATAATGCGTTTATTAGATCCAAGCTTGAGTATGCTGCACGTATCTGGTCTCCTCAAACTCTCAAATACTCAGACATGATCGAAAAGGTGCAGAAAAAGTTCATCCGAGTAATGTTTTTTAGGTCAACCCAAAATTATCCACATTTGATCTCTTACGGTACCCAGCTTAATTACTTAAATAGTACTTTCGGCTTAGATATAACGAGGTTAGAAACCCGACGGTACATTGCCTCCACAATTTTTGTCTTCAAAATTTTACACAATTTGTTATACTCTTCCGAATTACTTCAAGAAATTAAGCTTAAGGTACCATTTGCTAAGCTAAGGCAAAATAATACTATTTTTGCAGTTAACAACACAACTTCCCCACTTATTAAGATCTTGATCACTTTAAATAAGTTGTCCTCAGTTAATGATATCGACTTTTTCACGATCCCCTAAATTCAATAATAAATAAAATTAGATCTTAAGTCCTAATATTTGTTCAGAGCCCCAGTGCCATGTAATTGGAATTTTTATTATGTATGGTTTCTGGTTAAACAAATAAATAAATATTATTCTATTTTAATTGTAAATAGACTTGACACCTGACTATGGAACTCAGTCCTAGAACTGCCTTCACTTGGTCCGGAAGTCTAGTAAGATTGGATGTCATGATCCATTCCTTCCCCCTAGCCTTCCCCTCTACCCCTTTATGATCGAGTACAGATTATTTTAATATTTTATTATCATGTTACCGTCCTTTGAAGATTTATGTCTGTACAAGACAATGCTATTTTGCTACTACCTTCTTGTGCATAAATGCCAAATGTAGTACTTTTCGAATTATTTATTATTTAAATACTGTTGATCTCAAAGTCCTATTATGTATATGTCATACAGGTATCATACTCTTATACCATTTTTTTTTATAGGCATCGGCTTCTATGGCCATTAGCCTTACTTCACTTTTCGAATTGGCATATTTTGACGGTTATAGCCTATTCAATATACCGATGTTTCTCATAAAATTTATTGTGTTTACACATTCACAATGAGACAGGTTATGTCCTAGCAAAATGTAGACGCGTGGGATCTACCTATATGTATTCTTGTGTATTTCTGTGAAAGATTATTATTATTATTACGAAATTCTAAAATGCAAATTGGAAACGAAGTAAGTGGGCACATTTCCTGGAAGGTTTCCAGTGGCTCCCTTTTCTTCCTTGTAATCAATGAAGTCCCTAGAGCTACCCTTGTGTGATTATGAGAGAGAAACTCCTGCTTGTATTGCGATTTTGAAATACCAGTCGGTAATTTCAGACGACCCACTACCACTAGAGGACGTCGAAGAGCCTGAAGAAGTGGAATCCGCAGAGGAGAATGATTACGTTGAGATATAAATGAATGTGTGAATATTTTGATAGGAAAATACTGTTTTTATACGAATAAATGGTACATAAATATACTTTGTTTTACAATGAATATTTCCTCACATGAAAGTTGAAGGTGAAAGGTGACTTTACGCCAACTCCTCAGTTACCTACATCGTATGAAATTTCACGAAGACTATTCACAGTAAACATATTTCATCTAGTCCTAAAGGTCGCGATATATTTGCAAAAAAAATCGCAAAAGTATGGATACCGCGTATGCCGTACAGCCTGTGTATGAATCGTGTTACCTTTTTAAACAAGTCGGCCATTTTCTATGTGGCACATGTGTCATTTAAGTAACATCATTTTTTACGAGTTTTTGCGCTTAAATTGAGAGGAAATACACAAAAACCAACTTAAAATCATTATGAATTGTGCAGATTGTGGATCCAAAAGCCGGAGTGAGAAGGAGGAACCAGGAATTTCATTTCATTGAAAATGTGCCTAATGCCGTTACCACGTATTTTCCTATTTTTCATCATAAAGCTTTTTCTTTGAATATTCTTCTTTTAAATATGTTAAAATTCATAGCTTACGACTATAAATAATTTCGCACAACAGAACCAATCCCATGCATTCAAATTTAGATAACAAACGTCTTCAAGGACGGAATTATTCAATAAACTCCATAGGCGTAGTCATTGGCACTCCGCGTTTTTCAAAGGGAAAACACGGTTTCTGGAGGGGCGGGGTGGGGTGACGGGGGTCTTTAGCACAGGGTCTGGGAAGTGGAATTTTTAATATGTTATTTCTGACACCTAACTGAAAATATTCCACCAATTTTTTCTTTTCCACCTCAAAATGTCCAGTTAGATGTCTTTATCGCCTAGAGCCTAGACTATATGAGTATGAGAGTGATAGTACGGTACAACAGATATTTAAAACTGCCATGCTACCCTTTGCCATGTACAACTAATTCTTAATTATCTGGACCATCCAAAAACTGAATACTAAGAGAGTACAATTTGAGAGTCTTAATTGAAAGCATAAACTGAACACTGAACGTAGTTTTAATTTAAAATTCTAAGCACACGAGAAGAAGATTGAGACAAACTACTGTTGTTTAATACGAAAAACGATTTTAATGTCAGTTGTGTTCGGAAATGACAGATATGTCACCGAAGACAATGAGGGTTCGTATAGTTAAACCATTCCGGGACATCCGAATTAGATTCGCAACAATCAAATCCTAGCATGTCCGAAATTATCCCTTGTAGTTTAAATTTTAACGTAATTCGTTAGAAGCAGAGGACAAACGCGATTGGAGGTGGCGAAAAATGGCAAACGTACCGTAATTAATTACGTACAACTTCGTGTAACATGGAAATCTACTCAGTTGACAAATGTGTCGTCGTTTGTTGGAAGTGAAGGAGACGAAATTAGTAATGAAGGAGGAATTACAAATGCGGATCTCGTTATGGCGAGAAAAAAGTTTCTCACAAAATGTCAAGTTGGATATGTCTGTGGCACATATTATCGGTGACAGATGAGTTCACTTGGCGAAAGCGCTATGAGGGATAATTGATAAAAAATTTACAATTTGGTGACATAACGCATTTTTGAGTGCTTTACGTAAGTGGGGTTTCCCTAGCGCTTGGAAACTTTGCACAAAGAAATATAAAATTCAATTAATGCAAAATGTGGGAGAGCCTACTCGGACTGAAAAAGGGTTAACCTTCCCTTTCCTATCGCTTCACTGCTAAATTATAGCTCATTGTTGCTAAAACTAAGTATGTGCACCTTTTATGTTTGAATAAAAGAAGAGGAGATTAACATCTTTCAGTTGGTTCTTTATTTTAAAGCAGACCTCCAACGAAAGGAAACAATAAAGCTTACTACCTACTAAGACGTTCTTTATATTAACCTCCATTCTCGTAATTTCGGAGTTGAAAGCCTCCATGAAAGTTCCCAATTAATGGTTATGGCAGTTTTAGGATAGTAGGAATTTACTTAATCTCAATTAAGATGATGGTTACAGTTTCTCTAAAGGACGCTCAAAATTTCGGCCAAAACTTTCGTCTTAACTCTAAATAACGTTTCGCGTATAGTAGGTACCTACCGTAATACGGTCGCTAGCGCTGATGAGCAAATTAAGTCCTATTGTTTTAATTATAAGACGACTGCTGGTACGATTGTATTATACAAATTGTTCTAGGTGCTTAGTAGTCTATGTGATATTATAATTATGCCACTTAGAAGGTGAGGAACTTCTGTCATGTTTGTGTTCTATAAGGCGGTATGTCACTGTATATTTTCTTGTACCAAATCGACGCATTTTCTTGCGTGCTCGATTGTATTCTGAGATAGCAAGAAATTTGGTCTATTAATTGTTAATTCATTATGGCGACTCCTCAGTCAAATTAACGTACAGCCGATATTTTTAAAAAGTAAAACCAATAAACCACAACAGTATATTACGTCATAAGGTCTCCAATTCCTGTCGTTCAATATCTTCGCATTAGCACTCATTTGCACAATAATTTACACAGATTTATAACATACGAGCGCAAACTTCACTAATAATCATTTCGGCATCGATGTTAGAACTACTTACTTAACAAGCTTCAACTTGTTTATACATATTGTTGTGTAAACCGCAAGGGCGTGTCGTTAGGTTAAAATAATGCCGAAGATAAGAGACAAATTTAACTGTTAATTTTCATTCAAAATTTAGGTAGTGATGTCATAGGAATTTACGAATTTTGATTAAAGCCTTCGTAAATAACAAACTTTTAAGGTTTTAAGGTCAATGTTAAGATTTTTGTTTGTGTGAGAACCAAGTAGTGAGAGGAATTCTAAAGAGAGAGAAGAAAATAATAGTAATTTGAGTTAGCTAGGTAGGTGCCTGTTGGGTGGTATTTTGACGGCAATATAACAAACGGGAATTCTAGAAAAATCGAAATGTCTAGAAGGTTATCATATTATCATGTATCATACCTTCTTAAAATGAATAGAGTATAGATCATACCGTACAATATTTGATCTATATTCGTCACTATGAGCAACAATCTATAAATCCTGACTATTCACATTGTTTCTATCGTACACTCTGTTTATATAACACTGTCAACAAATTCGCGAAGAGATTCGTGCAAAATTCACAGGCGAAAGCAACTTTTGGGCGGCCAAAGTAGACTACCCCTCGAAGACGCGCGCCTTGCAAAAGGTCTTTATTTCGCCTCTACCAACAAAAAACAAAATTCCGTCACGCAAGAGTTGGGCGCGTTTGCAGGACCTTTCCGATGACACCAATTTGAAAACAATCTGACCCAAACTATAGAAGAAAATAGGAAAAAATGAAAAATCACCAGGTTCATATAATTCACTCGAGAATGGATCATGTAGCCCCGTCCCTAAATTATACGGCCCCGATAGGTTCATGTACACTATTCGTCTTTCCACAAGCGTTCTTCTAAGGGTCCGCATTTGCTGGCAGCCAACTAGCCAGCCAGCCGGCCAAAGACTAAGAGCTACCTTTTTACAAATAAATTTACAAAAATGTGATAAAAAGAAAGAGGGTTCGAAAATATTTATATTTCCTTATTCAATTATATTAAAAAGATCTACAAGCAACCCTTCAGTTGTCTAGTATAAGTAAAATCCCATCCCGTTTAAAAATTAGTAACTTTTATGAAAATTCGCTCCTACCTACGATGCAGTATTCGATTGAAGGGGTTGTAAATTTTGTGGTAAGTCATATATTTATATTTCCTTAATGAATCAAATTAAAAAGATCTACAAGCAACCCTTCAGTTGCCAAGTATAAGTAAAATCCCATCCCGTTTAAAAATTCGTAACTTTTATGAAAATTCGCTCCTACCTATGTAGCAGTATTCGATTGAGGGGGTTGTAAATTTTGTGATAAGTAAAATATTTACATTTCCTTAATGAATTAAATTAACAAGATCTACAAGCAACCCTTCAGTTGCCAAGTATAAGTAAAATCCCATCCCCTTTATAAATTAGTAACTTTTATGAAAATTCGCTCCTACCTACGTAGCAGTATTCGATTGAGGGGGTTGTAAAATTTGTGATAAGTAAAATATTTTACATATTAGCCAGGTAAGTGAGTTTTTACTGGCGATAGGAGAAGTTGACTGGCGAGCCGTTAGGCGAGCCTGTCATCTCCTAGAGCCAATAAAAACTATTACCTGGCGTATAATGTACAATATTTTATTTGTTACTCATTTGTAAACAATAGTAAACGTAAATAATTAGTTCTTAAATTGATCTTGAAGAAATGTCTAAAATATCATGTTATCCATGTAACAGAGACTTCGCATTAATTCTGGCCAATGAAATTACTAGATTACTAACTTGTAAAATTTTTACAGGTCTGCTGTCAGTTTTACAAGTCAGTAGCGTTTAAACATGACGTTTACCCGTTTGCATTTTGTCTTGTTAATCAACGTTTACAACTGAGTAACAAATAAAATATTTTATTTGTTACTCAGTTGTAAACGTTGATTAACAAGACAAAACGCAAACGGGTAAACGTCATGTTTAAACGCTACTGACTTGTAAAACTGACAGCAGACTTGTAAAACTGGCAGCAGACCTGTAAAAATTTTACAAGTTAGTAATCTAGTAATTTCATTGGCCAGAATTAATGCGAAGTCTCTGTTACATGGATCACATGATATTTTAGACATTTCTTTGAAATCAATTTATTAACAAAATTCGAAATGTCAGATACTGACAGTGTTTTTTCTTCTGAAGAAAAAGTTCGATTTACAAGTAAACATACAAGAAAATATACATATCCGTCTACTACTGTGATTAAACGAAACCTCAAGAATCTTTCTAATTTAAGTGATACATCAGATCTTTTTGGAGAGGGTAAATCTGCAAACAGAGTTTTTGGAGACGGCGATAATCTTTTAGGTCGTCGGGTTACTTCGAAAATTGAAGCTGGAAATATTAGCGGAGCTGTACGTATTCTATGTTCAGATGACTCTATCGCTGCTTACTCTGAGGATTCCCTTCGAATGCTGGAAATGAAACATCCACTGTCTCCCCCTGATATTGATCTCTTGCCTATTCCAGATGATTTGCCACCATTTCCGGAAATTACTTTGAAAGAATTGTTATCTGCTGTAGCAAGTTTTCCTCATGATTCCGCTGGAAGTATCGATGGTTTTCGACCACAACATTTTAAAGATTTGCTTGGAAAGTCATTGGATCTTCAACATCCGTCATATCAGCTTGGATTATCACTAACACGACTTGTGAATTTGATAGTACGAGGGGAAATACCTGAATTCTTCCGTCATATTTTCTTTGGAGCTTCACTGATAGCTCTGAATAAAAAGGATGGAGGAGTACGGCCTATTGCCGTTGGAATGACTCTACGGCGTTTAGTTGCGAAAATCATCTGTTCCCGTGTACATCAGAGAGCTGGAGAGTTTTGTAGACCTTACCAATTGGGTTTTGGAACTAAGGGAGGTGCAGAAGCAGTTGTTCATGGTGCTAGAAGATTCATTGAAGTTAATTCTGACTCTTGCAAGGTTTTACTGAAATTGGATTTTACTAATGCCTTTAATATGGTTCGTCGTGACAAAGTTCTTTCTGCTTGGATGAACCTTTTCCCAGCATACTACAAATTTATACATCAAGCCTATGGATTTCCATCTTCGTTATCATACGGCAAGAATGTCATTTTATCAGCTTGTGGAGTACAACAAGGTGACCCGTTAGGACCTTTGTTATTTTGTCTAATGTGCTTGGATAAACTGAAAACCTGAAATCTCCTTTTAAAGTTGGCTACCTTGACGATTGGACTTTAGGTGGTGAATTTGACACAGTTTTAGATGATCTCTAATCCATCAAAAATTCAACTATTGAATTAGGACTGCATCTAAATGTAGCAAAATGTGAAGCTTTTTGTACAGGCGGATCCGAAGAACAGAAACAGGAGGTTTTTTCTCGTATCCTTCGTGCAGCTCCAGGTATTCAGTTTCCAGATCTGAAATCCTTTATGTTATTGGGATCTCCTCTGAATACATCCTCTATAAAGACTTGTCTTATGGCCAAATTAGAAAATTTCAAAATTTTGTCGACTCGTTTAAAATTAATATCAGCTCATCATGGACTATTTTTACTCAAGAATTGTCTAGCTGTACCAAAGCTGTTGTACGTTTTACGTACATCTCCTGCATTCCTTGTTACTGACTGCCTAGCTGCTCTTGATAATGAATTTATAAAAGCTATTGGATCTGTTTGTAATATTGAAATGACTGATACAGTATCGTTACAGTCCAGTCTGCCTGTTAATAATAGTGGTTTGGGAGTCAGAAGTACGGAAAGATTAGCTCTTCCAGCCTATTTGGCTTCGATCTTTTACGTGCTTCCTGTCGTTTCTCAGATTATTGATTTCAATGATGCAGAATGGATTTCTGATACAATTAACCAATGGAAGATACTTGCTGAATCTCAAGAACCTGTTGAAGAAATTCGTCACATCCAAAAATTTTGGGACACTCCTTTGGTTGAAAAGTTATTCGATCAATTGTTCAATAAATTCGTGAATGATCCAGTACACCAAGCAAGGCTGTTAGCACTGAAAGAAAAAGAGTCAGGCGCTTGGTTACAAGCTCTTCCTGCAAGGCAAATCTCCACACATCTTGAAGATTCTGTTTTGCAGATAAGTGTTGCTTTACGCTTAGGTGCTACAGTTTGTACTCCTCATATTTGTAAATGTGGTGCCAATGTGGATAAGTTTGGGCATCATGGTTTATCTTGTCAGAAGAACACAGGAAAGTAGAGTCGCCATCGAAACATCTTAGAATGTCAGAAAAGAGCATTCCATGAGGCTGGTTATTCAGTCATCTTAGAACCTCCTCATCTTTTTGGAATTGATAAAAAACGACCCGATGGGAGAACTTTAACACCTTGGATGGAAGGACGATGTCTGGCATGGGACTTTACTTGTGTTGATACCTTATGTCCTTCATATCTCTTCTCCTCGGTGAAAAAAGCAGGTTCTGCAGCCGCTTTAGCTGAACGCAGAAAGAAAAATACTTACGCTGCTTTAGAACCTACATTTATTTTTAACGGATTCGCTGTAGAAACCATGGGTCCGTGGGGAAATGAAGCCAAAATGATGACAGCGGCAATTGGTAAAAGACTCAGGCAAAAAACAGGAGAGTCCCGCTCAACCCAGTTTATTTACCAACGGATAGGTATAGAAATTCAAAAAGGCAACGCCGAATGTGTTTTAGGAACTTTACCTTTTTTTAGTAATTCTTTTCATGAAATTTATTATGTTTTAAAACCTCGTTCTTATATGTAATTTGTTCTTGTTCTATTATTTTCATTAAACAATTTGTTCCTTTCAAAAAAAAAAAAAAATTTAAGAACTAATTATTTACGTTTACTATTGTTTACAAATGAGTAACAAATAAAATATTGTACATTATACGCCAGGTAATAGTTTTTACTGGCTCTAGGAGATGACAGGCTCGCCTAACGGGTCGCCAGTCAACTTCTCCTATCGCCAGTAAAAACTCACTTACCTGGCTAATAATGTAAAATACTATATATTTCCTTAATGAATTAAATTAAAAAGATCTACAAGCAACCCTTCAGTTACCAAGTATAAGTAAAATCCCATCCCGTTTAAAAATTCGCAACTTTTCTGAAAATTCGCTCCTACCTACGATGCAGTATTCGATTGAATGGGTTGTTAATTTTGTGGTAATAAAGTGAAACAAATGACTGTGCATTCTAATGACATCTGTCGATCTTATTCCAAATGCACGATATAAAATGACGTTCAGAACACAATTCTGTTTCTTTGGAAACCATCGCGAGGATAGAGCCTAAACTTGCTACTTTTGACGTCTCTAAATTAAATTCAGAATTGTCAGAAGTTTTACAATGATTTGTATGGCTTCTGTTATAAAATAAAGCTTGTATTATATACGACGGTAAAGGGAAACTATCCATCGTGAAAGATAATTCACTAGTGGCGCATAACATCTTTAACTAAATGGTTAAAATGCCCCTTTATCGTCTTGTATAATAAATAACTATTAATGGGTTGCTGTAAATTTTATTTGCGCCGCTCAACATCTAAAAAATGTTATGTATAACCTATATACGATGAACATTTATCTTTTAAATTGAGCAAACAAAACCTTGCCCTTTATCCAGAGCAGAATTCATCGAGAAACATTTTTTACCCACTTCCGGAACAAACCACGCATCCTCAAGATAACCCTTTTTAGCCTTACCATTTACAATCATTCCAATGTTGGCAATGCTCTTGCCGAGCGCCTTCATTGATTGGCCATTTCCGACTTGAACGTACTTTTCTGGGAAAAACACCTCAAAAGTGGAAAACCGATTACGGTTCATGGCCATGTGCTGCGTTGCACCAGAATCTACAATTCAAACATTGGGAAAATCCACAGATTTGACGATATCCGATTGGCTAACATACGCAGACCCTTCCTGGCACTTCTCAGACTTGGACTTCCTGGAATTCTTACAGTCTCGCTTATAATGACCTAACTCGCCACATTCGTAGCATTTTGGGACAAACTTCTTTGACTTGTCGCTCACTCCTAACGTCTTTACCACCGTGACCATCCCCCTGCTTGGGTTTCTTGGGCAAAATAGGTAGCATCCTCAGTAGCTTCCATCATTCAATCGTTGCTCAACAACACAACCTCTCCCTAATATTATCCAACGTTCAATTTCCCTTAGGCACTGATTCCCAACTCCCAAGCATTAATAAATTCATGGTATTCGGCAGGTATAGTGTTCAAAACCGGATTCAGGAAGAGTGAATTTGGCAATTTGATCATGTCATCCTTCCAAGTCTCGCCTTGAATTTCTATCAATGTGTTTTGCAATCGAATCGGCGGGTTCCTTTTCTCTTACAGTAAAAAACTGATTGAAAAGCCGATCTGGCCTTTGTTCTGATCTCTGCTGTTCGTAAACTGAATGCAATTTGGCCCACATTTCATTGTTAATGGTAGCCATTTACATACAACTGACTTTTGACTTGCAATTTCCAATTTATCTATCAAAACTCGCTGAACTTCCAGACAAATAACCCAGATGATAGTAAGTAAGTTCTCCCACTCGAACACACTTCCGTTAACGATCGATTCGCGCAATACTGGGCCCATAACCTGATCAGATCTGTGATTAAAGAAATCTTACACGAATTGAATGGTAAACAGCTATAATTAGCAATTTAAGAAATGTACCGGTAGATTTCTGGTGGTGAGAGTGATGGGGAGGAATTTAAGTGGGCTACTGGCAATGGCAACGCAAGTAGAGTCAAAATTGATCAAACCTGATATAAATAGAGCATTACCCATGCATATCATTAACATCCAATCCGGTATTCATGAAAAACGCTAGCGGACCAAACAAATTTCCAATTACATCCCACAAAACGTCCGGCCATGTGAAGGTCGGCGAAAATATTTCCTTAGAAAAGGGCTTTAATAAATTTTTAACAACAATGCGCGAAGGAAAGGGCGACTCGAGCAAATAGAAAAGAGAAAATCCATCCCTTCATCTAAAATCTAAAATTGGATGTCGACTACATACCAACTCCCCATCATGAATAGATAACGACGATTGAAATCCGCGCACTTTTCCTAAAAAAATATTCCGCGAAATTTCCCCCCCTGTGATTATAATAATTGCCAACGTACGTTTCTTTAGCACGGACCTTGCAAATATTTACATACGCTTACTTTATCACGAATGTGTGAAAATGGCGCCCTAAAAAGATAAGGACTGTTTTATTCAATTTTTTCATGTTCATATAATACGTATGCATAAACAAAGGGAAAAATGTGTACTACTCCAAAACATCGAAATTTTCGCGATACACGCGATGCATATTTCATGAACTCATACTGGCTCCCTTTCCCAGATCCTTCTGCGTTTTTCGCCGTTATTGTAGAGTTTCCTTCTCTGTTGTTTTATTATAACCTGCAATGCGTTACTTACACTTTATTTTAATATCCATATGCAATACGCAACGTGGGATACAAATTTCCTTTTTATATCGTACGCAATACGAAGGTGTAAATGCCATAATTAGGTTTTTGCACAACTTATTGTAACCCTTTGCGAAAGGAATCGGCCGAGGAACTATTATACATAAGGGGTGTCCCAAAATGCACGCAAGCATTGGTTTTTAATTAACAATGGCGATTTTTTAATGTCGATTTTTAATTGATTCATATTTTATAGGGTTATACAGGGTGAACATTTTCTCTGGAACACTAAATACACTGAATATTTGTCCTAAAAAATCTTTTTATGGTATCCAAAATTATAGAAAGTTGACACCAATCGTGGTCAGTGGTGTACTTCAGCATGCTTAGGGGTAGAGGGGGCTAATTTTTAACTGGACTGGCAACCACAAAAAGAGTATAGTTTTTCGGATACAGCACAAAAAAACATAGCTAACCACCTAGCGATATGAATTACTAATTGCATCCGATGAATTAATTTTAATGAGCCTATAAAGTTTACGTAATTATAATAAAAACTGCAATCATCTTCAATATAGCAAGCAAATTTAATTAAATAGACGCGAGCCTCTTAATTGAAACCTTATATTACTTACACATAAACCGATTTCAGTAAATTTAGATTGGGGATTAATGAATGCGGAGCCTTCGCTTAATTAGGCGAGTATATACGGTCGCGAAGTTCTTGGGGGCTCTATTAACTTTATGTTAATGAGCGGCATTTCTTTTGCGAGATTTTCCATCTCCTACATGACAACACTTGACATCCATATTTCTCAAAGTGAATTACTTTCCGTCGCAATCGCGAGCAAATATATTCCTTTGACTAACCTAATACCATCTCGTCCCGGTGTAGATTCGAATTTAATGAAAAAAATACAGGAGCTCCTTCTTCGGCATCGGTTGGATTTCCGGTTTTAGACCTAAACAAGCGCGATTTAGGTAAATTGGTTCGTTAATTAAGGGCGAGGCGAATGACGCCCGAGTAATAAATTCGGTCGACTCGGTGCAGCTGAATGAAATTGGGGTGGATGTTTATCATGATAATAATCGAGATAACTAACCTTCATGATCAGATCGTTGAATAGTCAATTAAGAGGGGATGGTCAATCGGTGAAAGATTGTTCGAACCCCTGCAATATAGGGAACGGAAAATGATTCCTCATATTCTATTGCTTGTTCAGATCGAAACCGATTTTGATATACGTGACAAATTTCACACTATGTACCTGCTCTTTTTCAAAATAGTATTTGCTATAGGGCAACTTCTCCGAGAATCGCAGATGTTATTATAGCGGCTTATAATAGTTGAACAGAAAACAGGATAAGAGCAATTTCGTGGATAATAACAAAGTTTGTTCATTAACTATCTCCTCCGAAAATGAAATTTCATCTCCTACAGCAGAAAATGTCAAATGAAGGAGCTTTCCATAATAATCAAATAGCATTTTGTGCACTGTAACATACACAATTTTAATTATTTGGAAAGTGTCATATACACAAAAATAGTGACCTGAGAACGGGCCCAGGCGTTGGGGAAAGGTTTAAAACGACCCCTGTTTCATTTTTCAGAAATAAAAATTAGACCAAATTGGGACCACATCTGGCAGTCCCTGAAAGGTTCCTTTAGAAACAAGCCGCAGAAACCACTCCAAACCGAAATTTAGAACTTTTGGTACACGCCATTGACACTAATATCAATACTTATTTTCTTTTTCTTTCAAGCGCACCCAAATATGTCCAGAAGTACCCTTTTTCGAATTTTATGACGTAGGTACATTTAGGGGTAGGTACCTTTGTTTATTAATTTTAGACAGTATTCATAGGCACGTAAGGTTTTCTCAAGTACGTGGAGGTTTCATTGAAGATGTCGCTTCAAATACGTTTATAGGAAGTGCGAGTTAGGAAAACTCCTTTAGCTTAATTAATTAATTGTCTATTTTGACGTCCGGGTTACCTTTATGATATGTTAAGAGAAGGTCCAAGTTAATTTGAAAAAAAATTTGAAATTGATATACAGGGTGTCTATTCAATGTAGGGTATCTAGGAAATCTAGAAAAATCGACTGTAATCTGCAGAACATTACGACTCATCGATACACGTAAGTTGTGTAAAAACAGGAGTCGATCATTTTGAGCATTTTGTATAAAATTTATGCTTAAAGTCAATTTAATATTCCTGAAGAAGTCGACCCGCGGAAATTTATTCCGTGAACAGATTTGCATATTTTTTATGAATGATAAAAGCAAACACACATAGATTTTGCTGATTTTTTTCTCATTAACTGTGAAGTCGAAGTTCATTGATTGCCATTCTTTTGTGTGGCTGAAGTTTTATTTACTGTCCAGAGGTGTTTAAATCCTTTGAATAGGAAAATGTACCAGGCGTTGTATTAATTACAAATACTAAAGAACAAATTAGATTGGGACCATGATCATAAGATAGGGGTTGAAATTTTTAATTTGTATTTGTTGCATGACTTACATCACTATTTTAAATCAAGAAAAAATGTATAGAAAAGTGGAGAGTGGAGAACGGTATTATTTTCATTAATATGTGCAAGCAATCCTTGTTTACTTGGCAGTGATCAAACCAGAGCATCAGGTGTTGGTTTTCAGATTATAAGGGGAAATAATAAAGAACCAATTTTCCGCAAGGTAGGAGTCATTAAAAGTTTGCTTATTACTGAGCTAGCCATGGTTTTAATTATTTGATTGCCAAATAGTATATTAAGATACAAGTGTATAATCAAATCTTTAAAGCAAGCGCAACGAATTTAATGGCACGACACGAAGTGGGGTGCCTTTAATGTTCCAAGTGCTTTAAAGACCAATTATAAACGTGTATCTTATAGTATTTTTTATTATACCTGCAGTATAATTTAAAAATAGGAAATTCAATGAAATCATATTGACGTTATACTCGAATACATGTCTAATTAAGTGGGCTGGGTGTTCGTAATTTCACGATTGCCATGGAAATGTCACTTGACGTTTGCTTATAAAAATCATCGTCTTTGTGAATAAAACGATTTCCGTTGAAAAAGATAATACACCGTCCATTAAATCGCTTGTTGTAAAATCTAAACAAACGTTGGTAGGTGTAAAATCCAAATCCAGTAAGGCCTATTATAAAGAATATGAAAAGTTGTATCCATGGATGAATAGGAAGTTACTTGCGACTAAAGCCTTAAATGCATCGATAACGCTGGCATATATGAAGGAAATGTCAAAGGTATTAAAATCTTCCATCTTTTGGTGCATTCATTCAAAACTTTAAACAATGATGCGATTAAAAAGTGGAACAGATTAGGAAGCATACCCTAAATTAGACGCGTTTGTGAAAGCTTCAACCAAAGGATAGGAATGATTCAGGTATAATAAAAACTAATTTTTACCAGTGCCGTAGAGAATAAAATTTATTTTCTACAGGGTGGGAGGAGGGGTCCAACCTCTGTACGTGTAACTAAACCATTACATAAGGAAAACACAATTAGGTTCACCTAAAAAACACAACCAAAGAAAAATTTTGAGTTATATTTACTAATAGCTACTATAGCTCATTCGGTTACAGAATGAAAAAAGTTGAACCAAGGGTTCCAGAGAAATGGACCTTATTTTCTTTAGACTTGAACCTTTTATTTAACATAACTGGTCGCAAAAAATAATCTAAATTTAAAAAAGTATAATTCAAAAAATTTGTATTCAGACACAGACTTTTGTAACAATTTAGTGGAAGGGAAATGTTAATTTTGTCAAATTCAGGCAGTGAGGCTGCACGAATTATGTTAAAGTAGCGACTTTTCCAACCAAACTTAAAATTTCTTTGACAAAAGGAAATAAAAGGGTTGATATTCCCTCTACTAACTATTTACAATTTTAACAACAGAGTGCAACAAACTGGAAGATTCTCTTACTGTAGCAATGCAAAACTAAATTCCTCAAGATCAGTCCACATAAAGAATTTCATACAGCTTAATTTTAGTATTTTTAAGCTGGCTAAAGTAAATAACCAAATATTTAAAGGTTTACACTTTCCCATAATTTAAATGATCAAAAAAAATTTTACAACAAGACCAGTCAATCTAATTCCAAAATCGACAAATAAAATTCTTTAGACCTTCCTCTTGAACATATCCAAAATCTCCATATGTGGGGGGTGCGCAACAGGCCGCCACAAGTCCCTTTTTTCGGTATTGAATACACTAACATTTCTTACCCAAAATAGTCCTAAAATCTTCATTTTCATACCTATTTTCTGTCAGGAAATTTGAGTCTCCATGACAGAGGCAGAGCAGACCACGTTTCCTACCGCTTGTCACTTTACCGGCCGCATTTGTAACATTTCTAATGTCTATAATGACTCCTGTCATCACTGACAGATTGACATTAATCAAAAGTTTTATATACAAATTGAAATGTTATATTAAAATACGATTTCGGGTAAAATTTAATACAAAACTCGTCAGTAAAATGACATTACTTGACTCGGAAATTAAAGTACTCGGCCCCAAAGGGCCCCGCACTTCGATATTTCCTCGCCAGTAATGTGTCATTTTCCTGACTGTTATGTAAATAACTATTACAGTACCTTAAACATATAATAGGTAAAACAGATTTAATTTCCTCTTCCCCACAACTACCGTAGGATCTTCTATTTCACTGGGAGTATTCCATACCCCCCCCCCCTGACCTCCGGATACCCGTAGTGCCTTAATTTTGGGTAAAGACCATTGGACTGATTAAATCTCTACCATGTATACACATTCCGGAGAGGTCTGGAGTGTTTCAGTAAAAAAGAAGATCCTATATGATAGTTGTGGGGAAAGGGGAATTGGATCTTCTTGTCTCCGTAGAATGCCCCCCAGGAAAGAAAGATTTATTGTTCCTTTCCCTAAATCTAGTTCCTTTTACTTGGATCTTGGGTGTTTTTGTCTAATTTGATCATCAATCATTCAAAAATAATTAGCGGGTTATATACGATAGTTTTTGAAGTAAGCATGTTTGCCTAGAAAAGATATCAGTTTTAGGAGATGATTTATTCTGGTTTAACTGTATCTGCGTAAGCAAGACGAAATGGGATGTAGCGGTGAACTGGCGAAAACGTACACCCTGTACCGTCATATTAACAATTACAAATTTCAGGGAAGAAGTGCAAATTTAATCAAAGCTCTCCCTAGCTCCTGCTTTTATGAATTTCCCATTATAATAAACCCAATATGGATTACAAAGATAGAAGAAATGACTGAAAACAACATTGTCGCGTATTATGTTCTCGTGACACAAGCTTCTCCTTTAAAACACGTGACAGTATCACAAAAACCCAACGAAGTGTCAAGTACCCTCTTCCTCCTTTAAAAAAGTATGATCCATTTTATTGACGAATCAGGTTATATTTGAAAATTATTTATTACTGCAAACGCAAGCTTAAGTCGTAGAAAAATTCGATCTGATAAATTTCCGCCTGCAGCAGTAGAATAAATCTGTGCAAAAAGTGGTAGGGGGTGGATTCAATAAAGCGATATGTGCAGTGCAAGCGATAAGTATATTTGATTTCTATCCGGTAGTAAATTGCTCAGTTTTAATCGAGGTCGACGACGTCTTTTGTTGGCTACACTAAAATAAAACGAACCACCACCGCCGCCATCCAACTTCCGGCCGATATTGATGATACCATTTCCACCCTCTTTTTGTTATGCACGCCTTAGTTCATTTGTAATTATCAAGTGCTCTACGGAACTCGTTGCTTGCCAAAAATAGAGTTCGAGATTAGCGTAAGAACGTCCGCGATCTATCAAGATAAAAGCATCCCCCTCTTAGAGGACGTCCTTACATTGCTCGAGAGTTTTAGCGTATTACGAAATGTTTAATTTTCTTTTTCGCAAATGGACTTCCGAGGATATTGTCCAGTCAGTTTATTGCCAAAATCTCTCTTGCAATGTCCTGCCAAGATTCCATTTCCCTTTTTTTTTTGGCGAAGCATAATGTTGCGAGTAATTTTCTTACTTCGCTCCTAAAATTGGGACCTCATTTAATTCAAAAGGTGTTTCTTTTGGTCGAATAAATAGGAGCCAGATAGAAGCACAATAACATTAGTAAATTCTTATATAGATACGTGTCATCTAAATAAGCAGTACCATACCAGACCGCAGATTTTAAAGTCTCTATATTTCATGATAGATCGAATAATAAATAATAAATTGTCAATTAATTAATTGTGTGTTTATTCGAATCCTTTGTGTGATCCGGCTAGAGTTTTCATGTTAGAACATGAGAAATTAGATAAGTATATGAACTAAAAGAATAAAGCGTTTTGAAGAGGTGGTAGAAAAGAAAAGGGATGAAACGAGGACTGAAATAAGAGAAATACTAGATCATATGCGTGAAAGAAGTAAGAGTGTGACCCAGAAGTTGAACCGGGTGGATGGAGGAATCAGTAGATGAAAATGGAGCAACGGAGGATGGATCTGAAGAACGAAATTAAGTGATAAAAGAGACTGAAAAAGCGATGGAAGTATAGTTCAACCACTGAGGTACAAAACATTCTCATGAAACTGCTACCAATACGGAAAGAAGGGATGAAACTAATAAGGTTGACAGCGTAGGCCTTAGGCTAAAACAGAATGAAACGACGTTTACTGGTAATAGGAGTGAATTATTGGTTGAGGAAGAAGGTGTAAATATTATAGAACAGAAACGGACCCAAGCAGAAATAGAAATTCAAAGAAACCAAGAAGAAGTAAAAGTCGAGAATTATAAAAAAAATTTCAAGATAAACAAATTGAAATTAAAGAAGACGTTGAAGATCCTATACAGAACGAAGTGTGCGACGAAAATTCTAAGCTCCATTTTCATTTGTTTGAACTAGCTGGACAGGTGTTCTGTGAGTGGTGGAGTACCATTGCATCCAGTAATATTAACAACAAGATGCTTAATTATCATTTTGTCACAGTGATCCTGAGAAACATGGTTCATATTTAGTAGTATAACCAACTTTTTAGTAATAATAAGAAAGTTAGCTATTGAAGGATATATAAATAGCACGATTTGGCAACAAATGTTCCAAGCCTATCGTGTAGGTACCTACTATTTTTAATTTGCTAGCTATGTCAAGAGTCGCAAATATATCCACAAATCCTATAGGACCTCGTCTATATGGGAATAAATTTTTATAGGGATAATTTGTAGTTAATTAATTTAACGAGTTCCCAATACTAAAATAGGTAAAGGCCGATGAAGATCTTCCAATTTTGAGAGGAAAGATAAATAGTTTCAAGTTTCGGCCATAATGAGATAAGTTGCCAGGACACGAGGCTTCACCAGAAAGTTAGTTAGAAAACTGGGTTAGATAACTGGCGACGAGAGAGGGCGAAATTAAAGCATCTCTCCTCGGCAACTGTACACTTTCGAAAATAATTTAGTTAACTTCTTGAATGGCCGCGAAAGTAAATGAGTAACGCCGCGAAATTTTACAATTTATATGTTAATGGCCGCGGTTAAGTATTTTACGCAAAAATTTATTTTCTTTATGCGCGCATTTTCGCGGTGGAAATTTTGTCGGGGTAAGCGTAAAATTGTTACTAAATATGTGATGTTGAAGAGATCATTTCGGCGATGACGATGATTTAAAGCAGGTGTAAAGCCGCATTTGCATAAGATTGACGCGGTAGTCGCTGCGAGGGCACTTTATTAGATTTGCCATCGCACGCAAGCGCC
The DNA here is from genome assembly GCF_008802855.1 of Photinus pyralis. Classification (NCBI taxonomy): domain Eukaryota; kingdom Metazoa; phylum Arthropoda; class Insecta; order Coleoptera; family Lampyridae; genus Photinus; species Photinus pyralis. The sequence goes on along the minus strand of NW_022170819.1, from coordinate 27,530,055 downwards.
CTCCGAGTGGAAAATATAATTGTAAACCCTAATAAGGGTTTAGAGAATTCTTAACGTGACAGAAAATTGACTTTGAATACTGACACAAACAGTAAGAGAAAAATATGAAATCGTAACCCCCTATTTCATTCCATTAAGGTCGCACGTCGAGGCAAATGAAATATGAGGGTTCTGTATCGTGAAACTTCACAACTTAATTTGTTGAGTTAATAAATTTTAAACAGATCTCACAATTCTTATAAAAAAAAAGGAAAGTTGGGGATGATCCCCCGCCCACTTCCTCCTGTCGACTCCAATTCATATGTCACGACCCTAAAAACGATAGGTACGTGTAGGGGGCTTTCTGCATTGCAGATTTGTTATCGCGAATTTTCCAGTCGAAAATGACGCTCTAATCTAAATTCAATAGCAATCATCGTGCGCTCTTGTAGCGAAGCGGATATTTTCAGTTACATGCGATTTTATGTTCGATAAGCAAATTTGAGTTCAATCGAGTTTTACAAACAATTACATTTTCAAATTGGAAATATGTTCGTCAGATTCAAAAGTCAAAAGATAAGTGAGCCAACCATCGGGGGTAGGTAAATTCTTGTAATCTATTCTCGGAGCGTATTTCATAAATTTGCAGAAAATGAATTAGAATCTCGATGGGAAAAATACGCGCAATTTGCGCTGAACAACTCGCTTTATTAACCACGATCTTCCAAACTCACATACCATAGTCACAAACGTCACCTTGGCATTTTCATTTGCATTTTTCATTTAGTCTCCGAAAATCAGTTTTTCACTGAGAATCACGTTACGAATTTGTTATCCGTAGGCTGCAATCAATGTTTTGTTTTTTCAATCTTTGCTCTTCTAATTAGGACCTGGGCTTAGACTAAAGAACTACGAAGACTCTTACAAATTTGGCACAAGCTAACGTTGGTTTTAAAATCATTATTTCACATGCATGTTGTGTGACAACATACAGTGTGAGTGTAAAGTCTGAAACTATCACAATAAATCTTTTTATAAACGCTTTTGAAAAAAACCTCGAACAAGTCAATTTTTATCTTAAATGAGACGTACAGGGTGACCATTATGTATGGAATATAGTATATATCTCGGTAAATATCGAATGCATTCAATTGATTTAATTTCAGAAAACAAATGAGTAACGAAAAACAATTGAATTTTTTTAAATGACAGTGCATGCACCTTTTCATAAGGCTCATTTGATAGAGATTTTTTTTCTCTTTTCGATAATGTAACATGTTAGTACTATTTTTCAGAAAAAAATATTATAATTACATCAATAACATTACTCTAGAAATCCTACATCAAAATAAAACAAATAAACGTGTGTTTCTTATTAAAAACTGTGAAAGCAAAATGAAATTAGTAATAGAATGGCTTTCATCGCAAGTGTTAACAATTTTATTATTAACTGCAAGGCACTAACCTATCACGGAAAGCTTGAAATTAATCTCAAAGTATTCTGGGAAAAATTGCTACAGCAATTATTGCTAATTTCGTGTCTTCAAGAAACGTATACGTTCATTTGTTATAATTTTGATGTAGGATATCTAGATTAATGTTATTGATTACAATAATTTTTTTTAAATCTTCTTGTATAAGGGTACTAATATGTTGCGTCATCGAAAAGAGAAAAAAAATCTATATCAAATGAGTGTAATGAAACAGTACATTGCTATTTAAAAAAAATCAATTGTTTTTCGTTGTTTATTTGTTTTTTGAACTGAATGTTGGAAGGGAAATAAAATGTGAAACAACTTCCATATATAAAAATTTTGGGGTCATCAAAATCAAAAACCCAGCACCTGGAGCTGGATGAAATGGTAAATGCTAATTTCATAACGGAGGAGCAGACAATTCATATTAATAATGAATAACAATGAATTTATTGTCTAACAGCAAAAAACGCCAATTCTAAAACAATGTAGAAAAATTACAAAGAATGTATGTACATAGCTACAAAAATAAACGCTAAATGAGAAAAAAAAACAAAAATAAAAACAAAAATAGCAAACATTATCAAAAGTAGCAATAATTATCTAGACTAATAATAGTAAATTAGCAATTCTTCTGGACCCATAAGTAGGTAACAAATGAGTTTAATGATATCTATGAGTTGTTAGTTGTTTTAAAGTCAGCTTTAATCAAATGAAATTATGAAAAGCGAAAGACAGCAACTGCAAGAACAAAAATATAGAGCAATCAATCAATTGAACGAAAAGATTTAGGATACAACGATAAAATAAGTAATGCGGAGGTTGAACAATTAGAAATAAATAGGGTAGTCAATAAGAGTAAACAAGTTAAAAAGTAATCGTAAACGATTTCCAAAAGCGCATTTCCACTTGCATTCAAAACCAAATTTTGAAACTGGCGTTAGATTTTCATTTATTCCAAGTGCCTATGTATCAAATTTCATTTAAATACTTTTTTAAATAGAAAAGTTTGCAATTCGGTTTATAAATGGTCGAGATGCGAAAAGGGCACCTGTGAATTTTGAATCCATTCGACTCAACTTTTGGCATTGCGTATTATATGGCTGAAGCTATGCTCATATTAAATTTCATGCAATTCAGTTCATACCTAACTAACGGAGATGTCAAAGCGATCGGACATTTCTAAACAAAGTTATCGTTCACACGGACAGATACATGGACAGACAGACAAAGGAACACACGGACAGACCAACAGACAGACGACAGACAGTAATACAAAATTATAAACGATCTCTAGGATCGTTAATAAACGGCAAAAGTGTAAAATTATGGAACATGTAAAAAACGGTTTATTGGGTTTTTTTTACAATAACTGTTTTAGCAATATATGCAGACAAAATTCCTTCTTTGGTGCAATCCTCGACACCATAACGAACCAAATAGCGAAAAAAAGTAGAACAATAGCTCTGAAGATAAAGAACTAAAGTCCGTTTCAGATGTCCGTGCAGTAAAGGAATGTGCATATATCGAAAAATTTTAAAGAGCCGCAATGCAATTTCCTTTTGAAAACCAGTATTTAAAAGCGGACAAATAGGAAAAGTACGCTCCATAGCAATAAGGGTTTGAAAGGATCGCCTAGACAATAGTTAATGAGCTTATAATGGTTTTATTTACACGTTTAAAATGTTCATGGGCGTGCAAATGGGTAAAACAATTGCTCATGCACATTAAGTACAAATTATTAAGAATGCATTCCAAAAATATATGCAATTAAACCAAGTGTAATTACCATGTATAATCATTAAACATTAAAATGTATATAGATATCATATTAATAGAAACGTATTAGATCCTAGCTGAAACCCTAAAGTATGTTGAAATGGTGCGCTACTGGAAAATAGCCGCAGGCGCATTCCTTTACTGCACGGACGTCTGAAACGGACTATAGTAGCGTCTCAACGAACGAGCGGACGGACGAACGGACAAAGTGACCACAATAGCACATTTTTTTTATTTTTGTAAATATGCGCTAAAAAGTATATAGAGAATCTTTGAATTTGAAAAATATTTGAAAGTGAAAAAACCCCGTTGGAAATTTAGGGACAATGGCAATATTCCAATTGGAAGTGTTAAATTTAGCAGGTCGGTTAATTCCTCAAGCTTTTGATGGGGATTATGGAAGTTTAACATCATTTTTGAACTCTGCAGCTGCTATTTAATAGTAATCGGGCGTTCAGAAAAGCCTAATTTAAATAACTTGCGAAAGGTGTTTGATACGTGTAGAAAATTTAATTTAAAACTCAGTCCTAGTAAATGCAAATTTTTTCAGGAAGGCCTTAAAGTGACGGACAATGGTATTTTACCTGATGATACGAAATTTCAAACGGTTCAAGATTTTCCGACGCCAGAAACAGCAAAGGAAATCAAAAGATTTGTGGCATTTCGTAATTATTATCGTAGATAATTTTACATAGGAAAAATGCTAAATGTGTGCTCAAAGGAATGTGAACAAAATTTTGAAACTTTAAATTCAACTATGACTAGCCCCCGTATTTTGCAATATCCAGACTTTGATAAACCATTTGTACTTACGACAGATGCACCTAATATTGCTTGTAGTCCAATACTGTCACAGGATTTTAATGGTTCAGATCTACCAATAGCGTATGCGTCCAAAACTTTTACATAAGGAGAATCACGCCAACCAATTATACTAAGAGAGTTGACAGCCATCCATTGGGTGAATGTTCTTTAATAATTATAGCAACCCCTACATGAGCTCTTTGGCCCGCGTTCCAATCTTTCCTTACTATAGAGTAAAGGGTCTTTTTTTTGTAATAATAATTGAAGCTCACATAGATATACCATTACAATTCCAGTGGGTGATAGCTTCGTCCATAGTGGACGAAGATATGTCAATAAAATTATTTTTTTGGAAGTGGTTTTATCTTCAGACGTTGTGTATAAATGATCATCTGTTGAGACCAAGTCTAATCTCGCTCTAGATGGGACAGTAAAATCGTTTACTGATTTTGATTGATTTACATCTGCAATAATTGTATTCTTAATTATATTTTCCCTGTGCGGTAACATCTGTTTAATGATATCTTTGGGTTCTTCACGAGGTGGATCGTGCGGAGATTTTCCACAAGCGCATGTTTTCTGAACTTTACATTTTTCAGCAACATGTCCAAATAGTAGACAATTAAAGCATCGGATTGGTGGAAAAATAAAGGGCCTGACATTGAAACTATAAAAGGATACGTTGGTAAATTTGGAGTGCTGAATGAAAGTGCATGACTGGATGTGTCAACTCATACGCCATCTTTTTTGGTCTTCAGCCGTCTAACCTGTGTTACTCTAATATGCCTCACTTCTTCTAGTATTTCCTCTATTGTACAGTTTAATAAGTCCTTCAACTATCACCCCTTTTCCTGCAAACGTAGTTGCTTCAAGAAGTTTCTTTGTCTGTTTTTCTGTTTCGTCTGTACTAATAATCCATCTTTAATTCGAATTAATATATTTTCTCCAATTAAACCGTACATCTCGTAATTAAAAATGGAATCATTTTGTCAAAATTGTCCATACCGTCTTCTGTACTCTTTACTAACAGGAACCAGGAAATTGATTCCGCCGTCTCCACGCCAGTGGTTGCATCGAGTCTGGTGGCACAAAAAGGAGACATCGAGCCACCATCCATTCTCTCGCCGGATCGGCCATCCGGACGGATTCGATGGTAGTCCGATCCAAACCCCCTGTCACCCGTAGGATTTATGTTTGTCGTACTATTCATAAACAAAGAAGGCACCTTTTAAAGCTAAAGTTTAAAGCATTTGTTAAGTCTAATCACGGTCATATTTATGCCACAACCATTCAGTGTGAATTGAGTAAATACGTGATGATCGTGCCCATTCCAAAAAAAAAGCTATAATTGATAATTTCATTCTGGTATAAGGTATACCAAAAGAGAACTTGGTACTAAATATACGAATGAACTTTTTAATATTAATTATTCGGCTTATTATAGCATAAAATGTAAAATTACCAAATCCAATTAATAAAGTTAAAATAGATCCATATAATTGCATATGAGCAATAACTTAGATATAGTAGGTTACAGTTATCGAATAAAAGGGTCCGACAATTTTTAGAACTTGTAAAACAAAGAAAAGAGAATCGTGAAAAGTTGTGAATTAAAATTAGAAATTGGTGTTAATAACAAACGAAGCTAGAACTCATGGTTTAAAGGTCCTTATAAGGTGTTGGAGTTACAAAGAGTAAATTGTGTTGTGGAAGATGAGTTAGGAGTTAGTAGCTTAGTACATAAGAATAGAATTAAGAAATTTGGAAGTTAAATGATGATTAATGTTATATGTATGGGTATTGTAATGTTCATTACATTTTTTTAACCCATATATGGACTATTTGAAATTTTGATTACCTAGCTACATATTAAAACAATTAAATGCAAGATTATTTTAAGCTTTACGTTAAAGGTAATAGTGTTGATTACTGTGCTTTAGAATAATCTCCACTGTGTAATGATATAAAGGAACACCCTGTGTGTATATTAGTGAATCGTATGTATGTTAATGTAGTTATTGCAAATGTTTTTGCTTACATAGATACTACTATATTATGTTGACACAAAAAGTAATAAGAACGTGGTACACCGGTACTTGACGTTCCAAAAGAAGAGGTCGTCTTAAATTACTATATAATATAAAGGTTGATTGAGAGAAATTGGTTTCTGTACTGACATCCTTTTACATTACATCATATCTCAAAACGACAATTACAGTAAAATATGTCTCATTTAAGATAAAACGTTTACTAAAAGCGATATTTTGAATCTGACTCCCACAGGATAATTTTAGATTCGACGGAGACACGATAAAATTCCCTCACTAATTTTTTTTCCTACAATCAGCTTCCTAGCTCAAGCTAGGTGGCTATTGCGATCAACACAGGAAGCACCGTTTTTTGAACATGTTAAAATGTCATCACGTTTTAGGTCACTTTTAAAGAATAAAATTTTATTGTTGCTAGTTTCGAAGTATATGTAACGTCAAAGGATCGAATGTTAAAATGCTAGGGTGGGGAAGCGAGAGTAGATTTTAATTGCGACAGCAACAGTTCGTGAAAGTGAATTACTAGCAGTTTGCAATCGGCTCAGCAGTAGGTAGTAAGATATAAAGAATAGGTAATATAATATATAATCTATTAGCCATTTCAAGTCTCCACGAATTAGTGAATGGTCTGTAAAACAATGCTTCGCTTCATGCTGTAGAATCGCAGTCCCTAAATTAAGTGGTTCTTAACCTTTTAGACACTGCAATCCTTTTTTCAAGATGAGTATTTTGCGGACCCCCCCTTATGAATCATAATTTTTTTAATGCATAATAAAAACGTCTTTAATTTTTCCCCCTGGAGCACGTTCTGCGACCCCCAGGGTCCTACATAAGCGAGGCGAGTTTTGGTGTAGCGGTCATTCCTTGTGTGAGTTCGAGTAGCTTTACGACCACCAGTTTCGTAATCTTATATTATGTCACCTAATTAATTTATATACAGAGTGTCCCATTTATCGCGAGACAGTCGATTATTGCAGAAACTAACGTGGATTTCAAAAAATGACAAAAATATTATTATTAGGATTATTATTAGGAGCCCATTTAATGATTTCACATAACTGTTCCTGAAGGATCAAGTGTAGGGCAACTTATTATACTTTTTATTGAATATTCTTATTCTACATCGGAAAGTAGTAAACTTTCCTGGGAAACGTTTTTTTCCTACACTCTTCCACTTTTCGTTTGAGCTAGGAAGCTCTTCTATCAAGAATTTGGCACTTTTTTTGTATAAAACAAACTATGCTTTACTTTTCAGACCGCAGCAACAAAGATTCTACCTTTATGATATAAACTAATGCCGTTTGGTCTGAGAAACGTTCCAGTCGGTATATCAAAAATGAAAGCAGGAATTTCCAATGCGTTTTCTGAGTGCAATTCGATTTTACTAATTCATTAGCGGGATCAGATTAGCTTACGTACCTAAATAAACGAGTTATGAAACAGTAAATTACCTGTGTCGGTCGCCGTGGTGACCCGTGGTGGCGGCGCCAGGTCTAAAGGGGGGTGCACCCCCCTCACCCCGCCTACCACATCGGTCTGCCGAGATTTCCTGCAAACAAAAGCATAATTAAAACAAGAGCAGCGAGCAATCAACCGTTACGACTCGACGCCAATAAAAAAACTGTTGCGGCTCGGCCACTTTAAAAGAATAAGCAACCTGCAAATCCCGGTAGATTAACGAATTCGTGTTTTTATCGCCCCTGATCAATAAAAGGGCATCGCGCTCCGTACTCCTCTCTTGTTTTGAATTGAATAAAATAGCAATGTACAGAGCGTAAAGTGGGCGAAAGGATCTAAATTTTTAAAACTTCCCCCCTGTTTACACTTGGAACGCAATATTTTTAGATAGACGTAGAGGAAAGGCAGTAAAAGTTTTACTATTTTCTCTTCTTAACCGCAAGCGATGCGATTTACTTTATTACTTCTAGAGGCCACGTTATAACCTAAAGACTTTTGTTTCGAATCGAATTCTATTACCGCGAGTCGCCGACAAAAAAGGGTGGTTGAAAGTAAATGAGTTTTCTCTAAAAAAAACTAGAATTTCAAAAGTAAATGGGAAAGTCGCTAGAGCTTAATAGTTTGCAAATTTCGTTCGCGATCGGTCGCTTCTATAGACGGCGAGTTGATCGATTTTATCCGCAAGACTCTTACTTTTAATAGTTTCTTAGGTTACAGCAAATCGATGATGCATTCTTATTAATATTTCGTAGCAACGAGAAACCCCGAATCAACGTGAGTGGAAACACTGAAGGTACGGAAACTGCACCGACCTCCGGCTTTACATTCGATCTAAATGGAAGAAGATAAAATATCTGCATTTATTCAGAATCAAGATGCCACTGTCACGCCGCCTCTGTTTGCCTTTTTTGAAACATTTCAAACAGATTGAAAAGAAAATTATGCCATAATGAAATGACACTTCTCCTAAGAACCAAGCCAAATTGCAGAAAGCTCCCAAAGCGACAATTCCCAACCAAAATCGACACCGACTTCAAAAAAAGTACCTCCCATCTTCATTCATGGTACAGTTAACCACCAAGAAATCGTCTCCGACATTATGCAAAATTCTCAACTAACTCACTAAGAATAAATGTCACGACAGAAGATGATCACCAAACTCATAAAGTTTCGTATCACACATTATAAAAACCCCTTTCGGTTGCGATTAAAAATGTACCGCTATCTTTAACAGAAGAACTAAAACTCGAAAACCTCCCTGTACTACTAACCAAATTGCTAAATCGCGAAAAACATCCTATTCCTCTTTTTTTGTATAGGTATACGTTTTTGTGTAGATTCCTTTTTAAAAATACCGGTCAGTTTTAAACAATATGTATGGCCATCTTTGATCTTTTTGGAGATATTTTTATTTTAAGAATAAAATTGACAGATAAAGGAGATACTTTAACACTTTGTACCTCAGCGACTATTAGATATAAAACAATAAAATTTTGGGCATATGAAAAATGCGTTATTCGAATAATAATGATGATTTTTCACACAAAAATTGCAGGATCTTCACAAGTTATAAGAATATTTTTTTCGGTTTTTTTAAAAAAAACTGGCTTTTTTCAAATGGAGTGTCCCTTTTTTGTTTCGGATATTAAATCTAGCATTTTCATTCGATTGATATGACATTGTCCTATACCTAAAATTGGTGATTTTCAAGTTATTTTTTTAATAAAGTAATTTATAATACAAATCACGATTGCCTTGAACAAAATAAATGCCGTTACTATGGGAATTGCAACTTAGTTAACTGTCAATTTAAAAAAACACATCTAAAAATATTAAGAGACGACTTCAACCCTATTCCCTTTTTGTTCCAAGCATTTTTGGACTCCAAAAAAACTCACCCTGTAATTTTTTAATAAATACGTTTGTAGTAACAGCACTTTTTGTTTTTTAATCGGGATGGGGGGGCGGGCGCGTGAGTAATTTTAGTTTTACGAAAGGGGGCGCCATGAAAATAAGTTTGAGAACCACTGCTATAGATTAATGAAAACGATAGATCGAAATGTTTCCCAGCACCATTAATGGACACGGTTGGATGAGCTTCAAAAAAAGCCAAAACATTGATTACCATATGTATCTCCTGTTACAGTATTCTGCCTTACCATAAAACTTCCTGAACTTCGGCAATTTTTCAACACAGCATCCAAAGTTTTCCTGGTTGCCCTTCTTAATGTGGGAAAACGCCCATTGAATAAATCTAAAGAACGATTCACGTTCTTATGGCAATCTCCATAAATTATTATTAATTTCACGTAATCTTCGTTACAAAAATTAGCCATAATCTAAAACTCTAAAGAACACTACTGCCTGGCTTGACATATATTATTCAACAAAATTTCCATGGCAATCATGATTTGTTTTATTCATGGCAATCATGATGTTTTATTCGTGTCCTTCATGATTTGTATAAAAAAATGTTGTCTAGAATTAATATCTGATCTAAAAAGAGAGGCATTCCATTTTAAAAACTCCGAACTTTTTTGAAAAAACTGAAACAACAATATTTTTACAATTTGTAACAGTCAAAGATGGCCATCAGAGATATTGTTTATTAACCTAAATCTAAATCTAAATGTGAAATAAAAAAATGGGGGTTGCCATGTAAAATATGGAAGTTGGTACGTTAGAAAACTGCCACAATTTTAAAAAAGAGGTTCTTGGTCGTGAACCTTAGTGTGTAAATTTTTATAAGCGTATCATTTCCATTCTCCTACATAAGGCTAATTGTCCCTTTAAAAGAAAGACCCATTATAAGAACATCACAATTACACCACGAACTAGGAGTTAACACAATTCAAACCTTCATAAATAACAATCAATAAATTCCACCAAAAAATTAAATACTGTGAAGAGCATCTCAACTTAGGACCAAAAAATATACATACCCGAGTGAAACGCCTAACCCAAGACTTAATAGACATTAAGAGCGCTATCTTTTGAAAAAAGTCCTATCAAATAAAGGCCATTGTTAGATACCTTTACTATTAAACTCATTTTTTAATTAATTTTTATATCGATGCCATGAATAACAAATTATTTGTTGAACTGGTATACAATAAAATTAAAAAAAATTAGCAATATAAGAATTCGTATACGTCACAAGTTTTATTTCACAGAAAGTTGCGGATGCATTAAATATTATCCTGCGAACAGTAACAAACCTCTAGAAAGTCCTAAAAAATAAGACAATGTAAGCAACCCGTTGACGATGTTGTTTGTTTCACACGATTAGTGTGTTAAAACACACGTTAAATTGTTGAATGTAGATACTTTTTGGTAATACCAAAGTGGGTACTCTTTGGTAATACTTTGTTTCCAAACTAACGATTTGTTATTTCAGAAACAAACCTTCGAAACGGTATGATTAGCAAACAACATTATAACCGAAAAATTGGCGAGAAAGGGGGCACGTTACGAACGTTATTAATTTTCCTTTACGTCCAAATCATAATATCCACCTTGTTGGCTAGATCAATGCGCTATACAGTTTCTTGTCTTCCATAACTTGGATCAATGAGTTTTTTTGGCTAAAGCATAGTGATAATGCCAAATGCCATTACATTATGCAAATTGGAAATCAATACTTGGCAGCCCCCAAAAAGTAAAACATTAAACTAAGCCCGATAGTTCAGTCGACAATCAATAATAAATTAACCCCTAACGTTCCCTTACATCAGAAATTGCAATTTGTGCCGATTCAGAAATCCAGCGGTGTCCATGATGTTTTAAATCGAAAAATTTTAATAAGAAAATCTGTGCATTTCATCTCGTGTATAAATGAAAGCGAGTTTCTTACGCCCGGCTATATAAATATTTAAAACAGTTTTTCTTTATTAGTTAAAGCCGCTTACATTTATTTAACCTAAAAATAATTTCATTACTTACCCCAACACAAATTAATTCATCCGTTTTTAATTAGTTTTATTTTTCGTGACGGGAAAACATTGGGTTCGATGTGTTTACAATTTAGTAACGAAGAGTTGCGGGTATTTAGGAGTAAATTAGGTTTTTTGTTTGAGAAATGTTTAAGAAAATTATTAAACACGAACGTACAATATATAGGTATAGAAAACGCCCCTATTATTTCATAAACCACGATAATTGCGTTCCAGTAGAGATACAGTGGTCGAACAGGACAAATCGAAATTTGTTATGCAGAAACCACGTACTATTTTTCATGTAGAAAATTTCCTGTTATCATTTCACAGCGTAATAGTACAAAATACGAGAGATAATACAAAAAACGAGATAGCGCGTAATGAAGAGTTCCTTTCATTATAATTAAGCAAATAAATTCGTGAATTTAAATGATCGACTCTTAATAATTGGATTCAGTTTGATTTAAACTAATTATGGACCGAAATCATATGTTTTGTTATTTTATGTAATCCTCTTGTTCTTCGCGACGATTGGAAAGTGTACGTTTTTTACGTAATTTTAAGATTTTCTTTTTTTATTTGTCGAACGCTTGCGTGCGGGGTAGTTTGTACGAACAAGCTTTGCAATATTCTCTTTCTTTCAGTAATTTTGTTTAATTTTCCTTTCACGTGTGTCGAAATAAAAGTTGTTATTGAAGGAGGGAAAGTTTTTTGGAGGAAGTAGGAAAAAATGCAATGACTTAAAAGATGATTGTGGTTCAATTTTGTAAGAAGATAAGGATATTGAAAAAAAACTGCGTTTTGCACATGATGTAGACTTGCTAGCTGAGACAGAACTAGAAGACTAAAAGACTAGAAAACGTAAACTTTTAACTTGTCTCGAAAGCAAGATTACATCGGATGAGAGATCAAAAACAGAAATGATAGGTCAATCTAAAGCTGCCTTTAACAAGGGTGAACAAAGTGAAAAATGAAGAGGTGTTGAGGAAGGTTGGAGAAGCCTCTGCAAAAGAGAAAGGATACCTGGATTGGACGCGTTCTAATACATGAAGGTTTGCTATAGACATTACTGGAAGGTGCTGGGAAGGTAGAAATGCTAACGTAATGATTTGCATTTGCTTAATTAGAATTACTCGTTACATTGTTTTCTAAGATAAATCTAATTATCTGGCCAGTAGGGATAGTTTTTTAATAATTAATTAGGAATTAGTGTTTTTTCTTTCTTGAAGCTAGCACACTTTAAAAATCGGGTTTCCGGTTAAACTTCGCGGGTAAAAATTAGTCTTTAATTAGAGGCACATTAGTTTCAAAATCGGGAGACATGGTGCTGCCAACTTTATGTATGTAAATGGCACCATATGTATGTATTATGTAAAGAACTCTGAAACCAATTTCGGCCAGTATAGATAATAATTTCAGATTTCGTAATTAACATAACAACTAATGAGTCGTTGTAAAGAGCACTGATATCTTGCAAATTTCCCTTCATATTTACGTAGTTATCGAAATCCAGAAATGGATGGACGTAGAAGCCGATTTTATATTACCTTTTGAAAGAAAAAATATCAAGAACATGTATTTCAACATGATTCAGATCGTATTTAGCATAAGCAACAATAATTAAATTAATTAATATAACAACCAGATCCTTATTTGTTTTAAAAAATTATTTTGGTTGCATAAAATTAGGCGCCCTTCAGAAGAGATTTTGTCATTTAAAAGTAGACGTAGGGAAAAACAATACACCTAAATCCCTATGTCTACTTTTAAATAAATATCTCTGTATATGTACAAATAGATCTCTGAAATTGAAAATGGGGGTTGGGGGTGAGAGAAATTACGATTATTAAGCAAATTACTTATTTAAAATCCATCATTAATCTGAAGCAGAGAGAAAATTTCATAATTATCGTCCACAAAAACGTGTACGAAAAATACTGAATTCCGGAAAAGTAATTGCATGTTTTCCGACTAGATCGATACACTTTTAAGCAAAAAGCCATAGAACACGTAATTACTTTTAAATCGAACGGCGAGGATTGCGCACTAATTGCTAGTTTTGATCGTATTAAGATCGCCATCATTAAAAGCCGCCGTTAAATTATCGGATACCCGTTAAGAGTATCAAAATCGTAACCGTGCGGATTTAATTACTCCTAGCGCACGCACGCAACACCACGCCAATTCGAAACTGAGGGAAAATGGAATAATTTGAGGTGGAGAATGCAATTGGTTGTGGCAAATAAAAATTGTGAAAGCATAACATCCCACTTTTAGCCTTTAATTCCCGGATTCGTCTGTGTAGTATTCAAATCGGGATTACAGTAAAAGCGTAATTAGCTACACGAGGACGCCCTGAACGAAAAATTCACGCACGAGATCACAGAACGAGTTCCATAAGTGAGTATCAACGAGTCTACCTGTAAGTCCCATTTTATAGACAATTTAAGAATCATTTTATAATAACCTCGTTTCATGGAAGGGAATCGTTTTAAGGTCGATTACTGATAACATTCTTCCTCCACGAAAAGTAAACCTATTATAATTTATAATTAACTTGGAAAATGTTTAGAACGGAGTAAAATATACAAAGTAAAACTGGAGAAGCTAAGTCCTTTGACAAGTCTGGATATGAAAATTATAATTAAACTTCTCTACACCTAGAAGGCGTTATGGATGGTCCCATATTTATTTTTATCCGAGCTCCTCTTCAGTAATGACTATAACGGCTGAAAGGGTTCAAAATTACACAGTAATTGTGTAAAGTTAAAATTAATCACGATATTAAATGTAAGTAGTGTGGAAACACCCTTAATTACACAACCGGCACTGTCACCGAATGTGAGAGTGCCCGTGCGTTCTCTTCATGTGATAGAAGCAGACAGAAATATTAATTACATTACTTTTAATTGACTTTTTAGGCAACCCATTTGTTTACATATTAAGATCGCTAAAAAATATATTTACTCGGTAAACAGATGGCCGGAGAAAACCGAAGAAAAATTATACTGATTGGGTCAATCCAAAGGAGTCTCGAACACGATTATTTTGTAGACGGCCTATCGTGCAAAAATCAGAGAGATAGCGAGTTATGCAGGTGTTCAACAATGTGCCCACCAGTTCGGCGTAAGTGGGGACGCCGAAGCTGGCGCCATAAAGGATAATTATGATTGGCGCTTTATTTGTAAAAACAGGAAAAATGAGATTTATTTTATTACAGAAGTGGTGTTTCATTAAATACTGCTAGCAGGAGGTGTTGTAGCTAGCTGGTTCGCGACGGTTGGAAAGTGTACGTTTCTTTACGTTACTTTTTATTCGGACGTTTCACCCGCAATTCGTCATTTTTACAATATTAATATAGAGAAGAAAGTTAACCAAAATTGTTACAACATTGTGAGAAGTTTAACACGTGTTGTTCGTATCCGAAAAAAGTTAGTCAAGTTGAAGTAAAGGCAGGAGTTTTAGTGCAACGCGAGGTCTTCTGTTGAGGATCTCTTTTTGTTTAAAAAATTATAACTTTATACCGCTCGCACAGCCACTGATAAGGAAGATCAGAAGCTGTTCGCTTTGTGCGCCTGTTTTAATGCAAACCTTGTTAAGTCCATTTTAAAATTTTCATATTTTATTTATCGCTTTCTACGTACGAAGTACTATGTAAAAACCAGTTTTGTAAACAACTATTTGTTTTTTTAAATAAATAAACTTTAATTAAACGAAATATTTAAAATTGTGTAACAAAGAAAACAATAACTATAACAAATAAATTTTCGTCCAACTGTTTTTCCGCCGGGAGAGTGCCCAGGATACATATTTGGAATAAAAATTGCTTAGCGCGTTTGTCGCCGGATTCCGCATTTTTTTTAAATTTTCATTTCATGTGTTTTGCAACAAATTTTTATAATTGTCAATTAATTGTACGTTTATTCGAACCCTTTGTGCGACTCGGACAGAGTTTTCATGTCAGACTTGTCTTTTCGTATCCAAGAATTGTATCCGGTATTAATGAAAAGTTGTGTAGTTAATCCTAGAGTTAATCCTTTGGAATTTTCAGAAGTAGATCGAGGTTACCGAGTCTCCCAATTTTTAATTTAAGTGAATATTAGGGTTTTTCTTTATAGCAGATGCCTAATGCGTACAAGGGGAAATTAAAAAATTCTTAATTGAAAATTTATTTGATTTTGGGCTATCTGGACATGTCCTTTATGTGTGCTGTAGTTGACCGCATTCCACTGCACACGACAATATAACTATAAGTGATAGATCATGATTTAGGAAATTTTGCGCTCTTTTCAGAAACTCCAAAACATATAGTAGTAGTCCGTATGAAAAAAATGTAGTTTAGGGTCCTAACACTTTGAACAAACATCGCGATGGATTTTATATAAAAAGTGCTCTAAGAAACATTTTTCAAAAATCAATTATCGTCAATAATATGAAAGTTACGGGTAATTAAAGAAATCGACTAAGTAAATCCAAGGAACGCAGCCAAATGATTAGAGATAGCTTAATTCTGTTTGAACCAGTGATTTTTCCTTTAAAATTCCCCCCTCTTAAAATTAACAGTGTTTCTATAAGAAAGTGTCCAATTTGGAACACCCTGTATAAAGGGAAAGTCGACATCCAACAACAGGCTTGTTGGATCACACTGCTTACAGATGATGTAGTGTTTGTACATGAGAGCAAAGAGAAGGTGGAGCAAAAGCTGCAAAGATGGAAGCATCTAGGATCTAGGAGCAATTTTTTAATAAATTGTATTTTTGTTGGAATTGTAAAGAAAGAATGGCAAGCCGTGGTGGATTTAAAGCTCGTTTGATTTCTACGGAACATTGTTTTTTAATATCTTTCGAAAGCCACGGTGGCGAGATGTGGGGGTTTTGCACTATATTGAGTTACGTATATTAATTTTGTATTTGATTACAACTGCGAATTCGGCATGAACTCATTTTCAGGAACGTGGGAAGACGAGTCAGTCGAATTTCAGTGCGGAGGGACAACCTCTTCTTCCTGTGCTGTCGTGAGGACAGCAATTCCAATGGAAGCGCTTAAAAAACTTGCTTGACTATTTTACCAGAAGTCGTGTTAAAAGGGACCGTACATAATTAAGAGGGAGTTAGTAGAAAAAAACCTTTTGCTTTTTTGCAATCCAAAAAACATCGGATTTGACGTTAAAAAGATGCCTAGAATAACTCGATTTTAATGCATTGTGACCTTGAGATCTGCGCATGCATGTTCAAGGTCATTCGATTAGGTTCTTATCTTTGTCGGCAGAAACAGATCCGTTTATCAGAAACCTATTTCTATTGACCAAGTTGAATAAGGGTCGCGAAGAATACCAACGGGAAGGTGGAAGAACTATGTTTTGGAAAACGTGAGAATGAAGGGGGTGTGTGGGACAGGAATCAGGATGGATGTTGGAGAATCAGGGGAGGGGAAAAGTTGAAGAAGAAGTGTCGAAACACCCTTAACTTGACCGCTCCCACTAGGGGCTACAAAAAATGCATTAAAAAATGTAAAATTGGCGTCATACCATTCCACTACCCTCGCGCAAGCACCACCATTAATTTTATTCAAAGTTTATAGCGATAAATCGCGTAATTCACGCTGTCATTTTGTAGATGCAAATACAGTAACGGCAATCTGTCGAAAATCAATGCGGGATTAAGAGACTATTGAAAATTGGCGAATCGAAGTTTTCACCCCATGTTTACAATGCGCGTACACGCTCATTTTTTCTGAACAGAAGTGACAGCTCCGTTTTTCCGATTGGAACAGTGAAAATATTTTTAATTTTTCATAATTAAACTTAATTCACAGCAAAAAATTAAATTAATTGGAAATTGTCATTTAATTGGATATCTTTTCAGCAAACCACAAATTTCTAAATTATTAAAAGGCGCAATTGATAAATATTTCGGCAAACGCCTTCAGCATAATCTAATTAACAGACGATTAGACAGCTGCCAATTGCTGAAAGTGCAAAAGTGTCATACTGCTGAAAATTCGTTTTTATAACAATGACGAAAGGTGGAAGTTTTTTTCGTATTCAACCTTGCGTCACCTAATTTACCCCACGCGAAAACTGCAAGAGAAATTCGGAGTTATCCGTTGACCCTCTTTTCGTTTGCCGGACATCCATAACGAGATCGGATTAATATGCATTGCGAAAAAGTTTCATGAAGTAATTAAAATAATGATAGATCAATCGATAAAACGTGACCTATTTTTCCCAACTCGACGTTGTTTTCACGCAGAATTATGACGATCTATTTCATTTTGACGTGCATTCGTTTTTCAAATTTATTTTAATCGAGTTTTGAAACGGGACATTCTTTTTATCGATTTAACTGCTGCGGAATTACCGCGAGGAATTCGCGTTTCAATTAGGACCATAATAAGGGTTACTTTATTGTGTTGAAAATAAACGCCCTACAATGCGAGTTCGGTGCCCTCTGCAAAATTTTGTGATCAAAGGAAGTTTCCATCTAATTTTCAGTTAAACAGCACGTTTTGTCGTTTTGTGTTTCGATGGCAAAACCATAAAGCTTAATGAAACCGTTTTACACGACAGGTAAAGTATCACAGTAGAAGCAGCGTCGCTACTGAAACTTTTCCCCTGAAACTGGATCTGCAATTTAAAATGGCTTCAAGCTTGATATCGTCTTCTTACTGACTTACAATTAGAACCTGTCACACTTTTGTCTAAACGATTTTTCTTCATTTATTCTAGTTTTTCACGTGCTGTTTTATATAAGTACCATTTCCAGTGTATACTTCATAGACTTTCTAAGAAAAGCTTTATTTCCCGTGAAGATTAGGTCACCAATTAGGACAGAAAATCACGTTACAAAAAGATTTATTAATACTGACAGTTTCCCTCTTCAGTTTCTGTGAAAAATCTTTTCCAGAATAATCTAAATAATTTGAGGAATCATTTGACTACTTTAAAATCCCAAAGAAATCCAAGGCACGGAAAAGTAAGAAAAATTGCAGAAATCTCTTCTGGAAGCAAACAACCTAAAGACACGCAAAAAGTGAGAAACGCTGAAAAATAAAAATAATCTACATGACCTAAGGAAATTCAAAAATTCTGATTGGGAATGGAGCGGCTCAATAAGAAGTATTTAAAGAAGAGAACTAAAAGAATGTGGGTAGTCCAAAAAAAATTCCAAAAATATAAATATAAGAAGAATCAGATAAATTTAAATAGTCTAATACCTAAATCCGAGGCACTATAAAAAAGATAGTGAAGAAACCAAGATATTTGGACGTAAAATCTTGGAGAATTTTCGCGGCTCCATAATTGTTAGTGCTACCTAAAAAGTAACATAGACGCCATGTGCTCTTTTTGCGCCAAACTTAAAATGATAAAAACAAAATTTTAAAATTTTCGTTTGCTTAAGACGTATCGGGGAAAATTAAAAAACTAGCAATTTCAGAATAACTCTACATTTTCTTAGATACTTACAGAAATATTTTTACAAAAGTTTCTTTTGTGATGATTATTTAATTTTTCAAATACGTGATCAGGTAAAAAGCATACTTTCTTAAATGGAACATCTTGTATATTTTATTTTAAAAAAAAAGTAATTCAAAAATTGTATCTTGGTTCATAAAGATTCAAAAAAGATTTTAAGAGTTAAAAAATTCAAAAATCTTTTGAAATTTGAACCACTTTTTTAAACTTTTTAGTACTCTACAGTGTCTGTATTTTTAAAAAAATAATGTTAGATCCGATAAATTTCTGGTGACTCCGTATATTTATTTTAAAAACGGCAGATTATTCAACAATCATTACAAAGAGACATTTCCAATACACATTTTCTAAATAAAGATTGAATTTTTTTGTTTTCCCCCGTATCTCTGAAGCAAGCGAATATTTTCCAGTTTCGATTTTGGCATTTTAATTTTGACTTAAAGGGAGCACAAGACGTCTATATTAATCTGTTTTGACGAGTCTAAAATATTTTTGTATTATTGGCACAACATATAACTATTATTTTTTTGTATGGGACTAACAATTACGGAGATAGGTACACTATAAAAGTGTTGAAAATCCTAACAATTCAGACAAACGGAAACATCCAAAGTTTAAAGAATGTAATAAAGAAATTTGAGAAATATTGTGAATTTCATTAACGTTATATGGATCTGAATAATTCGACGAATCTAAGAACGAGAAAGACTCAAAAAACTTGAAGACTTGTAACTTTATGTATTACACATGATACCTAAAATGAGTCATTTCTTCAAAAAGTAGATGTCCAGTAAAAATTGAATATAGCAGTTATCATAAAACTAAGAAGGCAGTATTACTAATCATGAAATGTACTAACATACGCTGAACAGCGAAAGTTAAACTTTTTTTTATGTTAAAAGAAATCACTCCGTCAATTTTCAAAATGTCAATCAGAGGTAACTTGATTTTTTTTAATGGAACTACGAAGTTTTTTTTATTGCATGAAATGTAACATTTTATTACCTTTTTAACGACATAAGCATGTCCGTATGTATCTCTTACCTATTTTTTGTAATTCAACAATTTCTAATAATTCAGTGTTTTGCGATTTTTAAAGCTTTTCAGTAATCAGTAGTCCGTTAAAAATTAAGAGTACCAATTCAAATGATGAAACATTTACCCCCAACAAAACAACAAAAACTCTTGTTTGTCGTAGCCCATTTTGAAAGATAAAATAATGAATTTGCATTTAAACCAATGCGTGAACTTATAAATAAATCAATTTGAATAGTAAGCAACGGAAGCCATATTAGAAAATATTAACACAAAATAAAATGAAATAACATCTGCCAGTTTAGTTTATTAGCATTTACAATTCTGTTGTTGATTGTTGTGTTAGAAAAATGGAATTTGAATAACATAAAATAAACGGTGCCCTGTACTTTAAATTTTTAAGTACTCTTTTTTTTGTTCTTCTTCAAAATGTTCTGGTGCACATCGGAGAAGAAATGTGGTTTCAGCACGATGGTGTCCTACCTCATTTTGCTATAAACGTTAAAGAATGGCTGAATCAACAATTTCCTGGGAGGTGTGGTCTTGAACATTTATTGAAATAATTATTTTTCTCTTATTTTTATTTAAACTTTTTATTTTGATTTTTTAAGTTTTTGTTTTATTTTATTTGGAGTAAATTTTTTATAAATTCAATTGTTTATAATTTTTAACGGCCTATTAATTACTGAGAGGCTTTGGAAATCAAAAAACACTGTGAATTATTAGAAATTGTTGAATTACAAAAAATATGTAAAAGATAAATATCGACATGCTTATATTGTTAAAAAGGTAATAAAATCCTACATTTGATGCGATAAAAAAACTTGGTAGTTCTATTTAAAAAAATCAAGTTACCTTTGATTGAAATTTGGAAAATTGAAGGAGTGATTTCTTTTAACACAAAAGATAACTTTAGCCGGTCGGCGTATGTTAGTACATTTCATGATTAGTACCACTGCAAGGTCACTGCCTTCTAAAATTTATGATAACTGCGATATTCAATTTTTACTGGACATCTACTTTTTAAAAAACGACGAATTGCTGCTAAACAACTCATTTTAGATATCATGTGTAATACATAAAGTCACACTAAAATTGACCAAGGAATCCAAATATGTAATAATATATAGAGGATTCCATTAAAAAAATTCAACTTCGATATAAATCACCCTGTATAACAATTGCAATTTCGTTGAAAATATCTTTAGATTGTAGCCTGAAGGGTTCTTCAACATTCTCCTACAATAAATTTTAAGTATGCGCGTTAATAAACCTACAATCTTCCACCCACACACTAATGGCCCACCCTGTAGGAACAATTAAACCCTTAGAGAAATTCTCCGAAATATTTCATTTTCCTTCCTCCAACATTTTCGTGAAATTCACAATTAAGTTTTTACAGTAGATGTGTCTTGTCTAGACAATCTGTCTGCCCTTTGATAGTACTCTCCTCCGACACCATGTTCCTCAGATACTGGCACTGAAAGTTTTGACATCACCATTACGCCCTTTATGAGTACCTTTTTCGACACAAAAAGCATTATGCAGAAAAATCACCCTGTTAAAAACGGCAAAAGTGGGTGCGGACAGATGGACGGACGAACGAATAGATGGACAAAACTGAATATGAACCCTGATCCAACCTATCATCAACCCTTTTGAAATAGTCGTCTAAAATTAATTTATTGCGTTTATTTATTTTTAAGTTTTCATTTTTAGATGATAATTTTGGCATTTTCCTAAATTTAAAGTTTGCAGGTTTGTCTAATGTATTTTTTGGTATTGTCATCCATGGTCCTCATCCTCACTACCCTGTTTTTTGCCCATGTTGAATGGCAGGTTGTGTTTCAAACTATTTTAATACATTATTGTGGTTTATTAGTGTATTTGTTTCACTTGTTATAATTTATCAATTGATTTCATTAAGCGTTAACTTCATTCCTCAAAGACAGCAGCTCGTGTGGGCAAATAGTGACTTCAGTTCTCAAATAAGCTGCTCGTTTTAAACTTCTCTTAAAAAAAGTCTATGTAATTTGAAATTAGGTGTAGTTTTCCGAGCAGATGGCGCCCACAAAGAAAATCGATCCCAACTTTAACCATTTAATTCGTAAAGTTAAGATTCATTAAAGAGATTTTGAGAGTTTGCCGAATATCGACTTAATAAATAATGGTGCACAATGGTGTATTTCAACAACTTCGTAAGTACGCGCTACGAAACTTGGAGGCGCTCAAATAAATAAACGTATATTTTAGAGTTAATTTCGGCTAACTAACCAATAAAGCATCCTTAGAAACTCCGAAAATACAGAACTGATATTGAAAATTAAATTGTTTCGACGCTTTATAGTTTCGACTCGTCGAAATGAAACATCTACGTAGGTAACTTTCGGTAATAAACGAAGCATAACCGTCAGTGAGGTGGTTGATGTTTAATTGCGCGTCTTTACCTCATCTCTTATTACCTCCAACTTTGGTAATTAGGAATTTTGGGGGCGAATGGAGTTTTTTCCGCGTTTGAAGTTCCTTGATTAGAATCCACTATTGAAATGTGAAACTATGGTGTTGTATAATTAAACCCGCATACACACTATCATCAATTAGGAAAGTTTTAACATGACGAGTAAGTACTACGATGTACAACAATGAAACATTTATACATTAATTAGGTTACGTATAGTCAAACTTTTAACTCAATTACTATATAGCCTTCAATAATTAAATCGTACATATACGTGCTGTTGGGCTTGCCATAGTTTTGTACATTTCCCAACCCCCCCATTACGTTCGACGTCTTCCATTTGAAATTTGAGTGGTTGAAGGCGGTGCTGTGCCCAAGTGACAATTAGCCAATTTTTGCACTAATTTTTAAGGTGAAAACATTATAACGTAGGAAAAAAATATTGAACGTACACTGGCGAAATTGTACGAAATTCTTTGGTGGACTGCAGCTTTAGATAAGTCAAATAAGCATTTTATGAGTCTTGACACTCATATTGAAAAACCGAGACACGGCTATTCGTTTGGGGTTAATGCAAAAAACATTCTCATCTGTGGGGCAATCTTTGTGCGTGAATATAAGAGAAATATTTAATGTTCAGTGTGTTTCCAAAAATCGCAGTTACGACCGGAGATTTTGAATTCTTTACACTTTAATTAGTTGTTCTATCGATCGCTTGTTGTGTAGTAGGCGTATGTTATTCTGGCCCTGTGTGCCTATATTTCTTTTAGATTATTTGCCTGTACTTAATTGAAGCAACTGATGTTTGCCATTGCAATATTTATATTAGGATATATTTGTTTTGTGGTGCAATTTCATTGGTTTGGAATCCTTTCTGTCAGAGAATTGCCAGATTAATATTTAAAAACTGTAATTCTTAATAAAGCAACGAAGGCGAAGTCGAATATTTCCTATGAGTGAGGATTTTCAGAGGCGAAATGGAAATACTGGAACCCTTGTGGATGTGGTTGTTAAATTTATATCAATAAACCACAATAATTCAACTGAAAATCAGTTTGCGATAAGGTAGGTGCCTTTAACATCTATTAAGGCTTAAATTATTAAGTATAACCCGCACTTGCCCGGAGCGGATAGAGCTACCCTTAGGGGGTAAAGCCCCTATCTAGAAATTACACAAAGGTAGCTAGCTTTTTTTATATAAATTTGCGGCTCTCCGCATTTATCTAAAAAAACTAGTTCTTCTTTTTCAAAATTCGCCTTTTTAATTAATCTGATGTTATTACAACATAGAAAGTACAAGAAAATAATTAGTTTTTACTTTCTGACATTCTTTTGATTTTTTTGATTTTTATTATTAACAAACAAACATGCAATTAAAAATATTAAAATAACAAATAAAAGAAATATTGAATGACCTAAAAACTACGCGGGGTTAAAGCACAAGACACCCCCTAAAAATAGAAGACAACACAAAAAACAATCGAATAGCTAAATAAAATAGTGGTAGTTCCATTTGAAAAATAATAGTTATTTTACCATTTCCTCGTGAACACCCCCTATCACTAAATCTTTCTTCATTTCATCTGAAATTTTAATTATAATAATACAAGCGACTTAAATGACCGAATGCACAACTTTTTACGTATCTCGTAACAGAATACAACTGAAGAGTAAATGTATCTTTTTAAAAAGTAGGTCGTCCTAGTTGCATATTATTACAACAAAGCGTGGGACTCCAGTGGAGGATCGTATAAAAATTTTATTCAGCCCTCAAAATGGAGGTTTATGTTTACTCTTTGTAGATGTGTAAAATGCTGCTGGTCCTTTCTGAATTTAAATTGTAAGTTGATTGGGTGTATTTAATAGCATATAGCCCTCCGCAAAGGATATTTCTCTCTTATCAAGAGGAGAAATTTTCTGTTTGTTGTGCGAGCACTTTAAAATGTTGTCACATTAAAAGTTCTTTTGAGTACGTACGACTTTCCGTATTATCCGTCAAACAAAGAATCCAACGAATATTAGTATTTGTTCACGAAACTCGAAGTAAAAATGTGGAAATATTATGGAAATGTCATAGAAATGTATAAATTTTGGGAAATATGGAAAACTGGAAATAAGGAAATGTGGTGAAATGTTATGAAATTTTAGAAATGTTTGGCGCAACATAATAATGGCTCGACAGGTTATTCCGAGGGGCAAATAACTCCTTAAATATGGTGTACACCTGGAATTTTTAATTACTTGATTACCTTTTCAATACTTTAATTACGTTTTGAGTATGTTGAGCCGATCAGTGACTGCAGTTCGTAATGCTTTTTCTCTGCATTGACAATAACAAATTTGGCAAAATCCAGAGAGCCTGTGGTTTGTTCACTTTGTTTCAAGAAAGTGATTTTAAAAAAACTCAGAACTGATTTTGCGAGGCAACATTCTGGCGTAGTACTTACTTGGAGAAAGTTTGAGGACATTATTGTTGAAACCTTAAAAATATTCTGCCTCTCATTCTGCTTTGGGGGTTCCACCAACAGAATCCAAAACAATTCGTACTTTTTCGATCAGACTTCTCAATCAAAAGTTATAGACTAGAAACCAATTTCGAAAAAAAATTCAAAGGGCTGTAACTTTTGAACTAGTAGCCCAATACAAAAACAGTAAAAAAATGGAACACTGGGATTTCTACAAAGCAATGCGTAACTATACCACCTCAGCAATTAAAAGAGAAAAGAAGGCTTACTTAGACTATAAGGTTAAGCATGACATTAACCAAGTTTGGAAGCACCTTAGAACTTTAGACATTTATAACAAGCGGAAAATGGCTGGTATTCCAGCTCACCTTAATGATGTAGAAATGATAAATAAGTCATTAGCTAGTATCAGTACTATGAGTTCAGAATCTGAAAGGAAACTGGTAACATTTTATAGTGAACATTTACTGAAGTCATTTCGTAAATCTTTTTCTTTTGCTGAGGTTGATGAGCGCACTGTGCTACGACATATCTCTAAAATTAAATCCAAATCATCAGGGTCGGATGGTATCACTGTAAAAATGTTAACTTTGTGCTGTCCATATATTTTACCACATCTGACGCACACAATAAATGTTTGCTTAATGACAAGTACCTATCCTACTGACTGGAAACTAGCATATGTCACCCCACTACCTAAGGTCACCAAACCATCCACGATTAATGATTTGAGGCCAATAAGTATTCTGCCGGTTTTGTCAAAAGTCTTGGAGAAAACTATGTCTGAGCAAATAAATGAGTTTCTAGTAGCTGAATCTATTTTATCAAATACTCAATCCGCTTTCAGGGCTGGATATAGTTGCACTACAGCATTATTAAATGTTACTAATGACATTATCTCTTCTGTCGATCAAGGTGAACTGTCAGCTCTAGTTCTGCTTGATTTTTCCAAGGCTTTTGACACAATTAACCACAAAGTACTTATAAGTATCCTTAATTACATTGGTTTCAATCCTAATGCTGCTCGATTAATCGAAAATTATCTGGAAGGTAGATTGCAACAAGTCGTACTAAATGAACATATCTCATCACCTATTAGAATAACGTCGGGAGTACCTCAGGGTTCAGTGTTGGGACCGCTCTTGTTTTGTATATATACTAGTAATTTTCATCGTAGTGTCCATCATGTAAAATTTCACCAATATGCAGATGATGTTCAATTGCAATTCAGTTTCCCTGAATCACTTACTGCAAAGGCAATGGACCATATAAACTTAGATATTAAACGCATTGTTGCTACGTCTGAGCTACATGGACTGAATATAAACCCTCTAAAATCATCTTTTATAATTTTTGGTCCACGTAAGTTAAGAGAGGATCATATCCATAATATAGCAATTAAAATAAACGGCATGGTTCTGTCACCTAAACAGTGTGTAAAAAATTTGGGGCTGTGGATGGATTGCGATTTGCGCTTCAAACAACACATAACCGCCATTAGTCGTAGGGCGTTTTCCAACTTAAAATTAATTTTTAACCATCGACAGTCCTTGAGTTTTCATCTAAAGGTGCTCCTGTGCGAGTCACTAGTCTTATCAAATTTCAACTATTGCGACTCTGTTTATGGTCCTTGTCTTGATAGCGGTGATGTTGCTAGGATACAGAAAATGCAAAATTCCTGCCTTCGGTTAATTTTTGGGGTAAAAAAATATGAAAGCATATCTCACAAGTTAAAAGAGATCAGTTGGTTGAATATGACGAACAGGAGATACCTTCACTCTGCCTCTTTATATCATAGTGTCATTAGCAACCGCACGCCTAAGTACCTATACGAGAAAATCAAATTTAGCTCTAACAGTAGATATTACAAATTGATTACTCCACCTCTCCATCGAACCAAATTTTTCGAACGTTCATATGCTTACAATGTTGCGAAAATTTATAATCTTCTACCGACTAATATTAAAATGATGGGGATGAGTTCATTTAAAAGGAAAATTTTCAAAATCACATTAGACAGACAGAACATGAGTCTTTAATCATTCTTAAATGTTAATGTCATTCTATTTATACAAATTCGATGTCATCTCATCTCATTTTCGATCTCGCTTTGTACACATATTCATTCAACATCTACATTTAATTTCCATACTCTGCGTACTTGTTACTTTATGGTTATTTAGCATAATGCAAAACGATTTTCATTTATCTTTCCATCCATTTATGATTATTTTCCGCTAGCGTTATCTTTTAGTAATCGAATCGAAAGGGGTTAAGTGGAAGAGCAGATGTTCGGTATCTTCGTGCCAAAGCATCTGAACTTCGCCTCATTAGCTAACGGGTAGAATTTGTGTTCCGTTTATTTAAATTCATCTTTAGGTTTCAACAACTGATGTTACTCGTTATCTAATAAAGACACTATTATTATTATTATTATTATCATTAGTTGTCACCTCATTGTAGGGGTCTGGTTTTGAATTACACTTTGTAAATTAGTCTTCTTTGGTTAATTTTGTAACTCAGCTAATGGAAATAACGCTGTGAGAAAATGCTGGTTCAGTAAATTTGAGATTCAGCCACATCCCTAAAAGCCGTTTACTGATGGTGGGAAAGAAATAACGGACCAATAAAAATTCATTAAATTAAATTAAGCTCGGAGCGTCGCAGCTACCAAATGTAAGCTGAGAATTTTCGGGGTTGATATTTTTACCGCCGATTAATTTCTGATAACTTCGGAATAATTAGAAGGTAAGAAAAGGGTTTCTTTAATATATCGCGCAGAACACTCAAAAAACATTCGTTAGCATTCCTTGGGTGTTAAATAGCTAAACGAATATTGAATTAACTTTGCCGTGGTCAAAGTAAATTATCAATTGTTGAAGAAAGACGCATTTGATTTTAAGTTAGTTTTTGTCGTACAGTCACATATAAAAATTGGTTATTAACAAAATTTATTAATTTGTTAACACGTTCTCTAATTTGAACAATAAAAAGTTGAGCAAATAGAATCGGTCAGATCTATTTCCACCACCAATAATTAAATTGACTGTCACTAGAAATACAGTGAACGAAAAAACTCTCCTGTGAATCCTTATTCAATTAAATTACAAAAAATTTTCGATCTACCTTCTCCATTATGAGAGTGAATCCATTTGAAAGTAAACCCCGAAACAAGAGCCAACCTTTATCACAAGAAATTTACATTAAAATTCAACATCTGCTTTATGCACGATCCAGAAAATCAAGATCCAGAGCCGTTCCATGTAATTAAGAACTACCAAATAAATATTCGGGATTCCCAAAGAATGCGTTTAAAGAAAAGTTAGGCGTACATTTAATTATCCGTGTATACATCAAGTTTGAGAATTTAAATTAAAATTGATTGATAAGAAAATGGCCATTTCGACCTAGATGGTTATACGTATTTTTGTACCTCAACGGAAAGGGCATATGAAATTCAAGTTTGGATTCAGTGTTTATTTATTTCACAAGCAACAAAAAAATGAAGACATTTTGTTGTCACATTTCAGATTGCAGGAGAGAGTTGCTATAAAAATTAAATTAAAGGAAGGAAAAAATTTTGGAAAGAGTTAAGCTAGTCGATGGCAAAGAGTAATTCAATTTATTTTATGCCCTCGTACTGTATACCCTAATAATAAGTTATAAGGGTTAAAACACTGGAAACAAGAAAGTAAACGCTTGCATTTTGCAATAATGTAAGAGGATCATTTGCTAAAGTGTTGATATGTAAGAATTAAGTACGCGCGATTCCCCAGAACCATCATTATAAATTTGGTTGGCACTAAAGTACGTCAATAGCAAATAGAATCCTATCAAAGAGCTTTGGTGCTAAATATTAACAACAAAATCCACATGAATAATTAATAATTATGCGGTTTAACGTAACAGAAGTAAATTAGAACGCCAGCACAATTGCGGCAAACACCATTTGCATATTTGACGATTCAGCTGTTGAAAATGTTATGTTTCTAGTCATTGAGTAATGGTTTACCTACTTTTTACAGTGTTCAGTTAAAAACTCGAATTTCTGGGGGAAGTATAATTTGCACCCCAACTTGGTAATTGAGTAATTAAGAGTTGAAGAAATTTTGGAGGGTTACTAAAGTAGACCTTGGCTATCCCTAATAGATCAAAATCTCTAAGGTTGCAAGTACTGATTACATTATTTTCGTTCGCACGCAATGCAACACTTTAGAATTTATGGCGACCACGTTTAATAAATTCGTGCATAAAAATTTTTGAAAATTGTGTCAACCTACCTTCCAGTGAGCTCCAGATGTTTATAGCCACATCTCCTCCGAAAAAATTTTTCTTCTATATACACGGGAATTAACGAAATTTTATAAATTTGTCTTAAACTTAAGTAGGTTAAAGCTTCCACTGCACATTATTTCCATCAAGGTCCGTATTACAATTCGCACTGCAAGTGAAAAATCACTATTATGAAAAAGAAAAGCGAGGGGGTTAATTATAGTCACCTGATAAGATAGTGGATGAGTCTAAAATTTTGCGAAAAAAAACTACGCCCTTTTAACAACCCAAAATATCTACTAAAATATTCAACTTAACTAAATGAATGCGATTTGAACACGCTGAACGTATACGCCTAAACGACTACATCAAAATGGCGAAGCTGTGCTGCCACCATAAATTTGAGCAAAATTCGCTTGTAAACGAGAAAACCCTCAATGAATTTCCAATCAAAGCTACACACACCGGCCCTATCAACCAAATTGAAACGTTTAACTGGCCTAAAAGTGAATAAAAATAGTTTGATAAACACCCTTCTGGATACCTGTCATCCACCTCGGTTTTTTTCTCGCAAACACGCACTTATTTCTCCCAGTTTCCTCAAATAATTTGATAAATCACTAACGTTGACGTTTCGTTACTTAGTTTTTGCGTTAATGGGCGCCCGTACATACATTTAATCCGATTTTTTGGCCGAAACATAAACATAATTGTATAAATACCCGAACTAGTATGCCTACTGCACGACATACATAAGTCCCACTACGCGTATACTCGGCGTGCGTCTTCCAACCGAAAATTTTCGAAAAACTGAACCGAAGGGAGTACAATTAAAGTCATACGAGAATGATATGGCTTTCGCAACAAAGGGCTGGGCTCCTAAGGGTAAGAGTAAGGGAGTCATTCACCGACAGAAATTCCGAAAATAACTCGCACCCTCTCAGTGCACTATGAGGGTCGTACAGGCGGATGCGGGCACAAATTTGCGAGGAATTATGCCAAAACGGTCACTTCGGAGATATGACGCCCGTTAATACTATAACAAAACCGACATGTGCAGTAAGGCGTCGCGGTGCAAGCGCCGATACAATTGTGTACTCTAGCGGACGTCGCTCGAAACACACACAAAAGCAGCGCGCGTTTCTAGCGTCAATATGGGAAGAGCGTGCGCCTTGGGACTTGTACATTCAAACGGGAAAGTAAACACTTCTCCAATGCACATCGCAAATCAATCTTAAAATTTCATCCCCCCATTCAAAAATTGAAAATTGGCGCAATTGCATCTTGCCCGAAAAAGCGTCCACGAAAAAGGGAGCAAGTGTAGTAAATACATTTCGCCACAGTTTGCAGAGAACGCTCTATTATGGGAATAAAGTTTGAATTTATGTCGACATCATTTTGTTAATATTTAATTATCGCCTTTATGGAAAACAATGGAATTATTTCCCGTCTCGTTAATTTTGCAAATGCTGATGCGAACTTCAGATCCGGTCGATTACCTCAACCATACAGGGTGTACGGTGAAAGAAACCTGAGCGCAAGGGTTGAAAAAGAGTAATGTATGATATTAATAATGTATCAGGAAGTAACGTGCAAACAGAATTAAATTGATCGCTAATCAATAAAGTCCCAGAAACGATCGGGTCTTAAAAGCACTCATTTCCAAAGCCTTTAGTTGCATACAGTTTGAACAAAATCTCCCGCATAACTTTAGGAACTAATCGCGGTCATTTGGACTAGTTTCGGCTAATTACCATCTTCATGGCTTGGGAACTGGAAAAGTGTAAAAATGCACAAAATTTATGCTACACACTGGTGATGATATTTAATGAATTTAGGGTCATTTTAGTACCGTTTTGAATATTTTATTTTCAAACTTAAAATAGTATAAAACCTGGCAATTTTGTCATGCATTATTTGCATGAAAATTTGGGATTAACCCTTCACTTCAAATTCTATATTATGCAGATGGGCGCTCTTCCTTTTTTAGGGTTGAAAACTACCCTTCTTTGCGAAAACCCATAAAACTACATATTAAAGCTTAATGTGGGTAAAATTTGGTTTAGATGAGTTGAGTAATGATTGAGGCTTTGGAACATAATTTCAGAATATTTTAACCCTTGAAAATCAACCCTTATTATGATTTGATAAAAAAAAAGTATTTACCCTCAAAAAGTCAAATAATCTATTATTGACGACAGTTGTTCAGTGTGCATTTCGAACAAAGTATGGTGTTCAACCTCCTGATAGATCGTGTATCCAACGTTTATATAAACATTAAACAGTTGATAGAGAAGGAGTGTTTGTGTATTTGTGCAAAGGGAAAAGGGCAGCCGCACACGTATAATCGTATCGATACCTCTCCAGTGGGGTCATATTGAACATCTGTGAACGTATTCTTTAGTGAAAAAAAACTTACTTTAATACTCTTCATTTTGATATAACCCACGGTTCTATGTTGGTTCTTTAATTAAAATTCAGATTTTCAAAGTAGTGATATTCTTTTTGAATCGCTCTGTATATACATTACATGCGTAAGGGTGTATTAAAAGTTTCTAATGTGTAGATAGTATACGAAATGTACGAGTATACCCGGTCATTTAGATAATCATGCTCCGATTTCTGCTTTCAGAATTTCTCGAAAAAATTGTGATTCGTTTTTAAATCATAACTCCCTTATTTTTTATGATAGAAAGTGTATTAAAAAAAACCATTTTGTAGGTTTTCGCTACAAGGCTAACCCAAGGTAGTGCTCCCATATAAATACACGTTTTAAACGTCTATATCTCACTTAATTTTTATCGTACAGAAAATTCCCGAGGAAAATGTTAGGAATTAAAAATGCTACAGTTGGATGCTGTAGCAATTTTTACGTATCTCCAGTTGTTTTGTAGTTATTTTGAAGGACGTTTTCCACAAAATTCGTTTTCACTTTTAGATTGAATTAGTTCAAAATTAAGTCTTCTAAACTGGTCACACTTCTAGAATGTACTAATAATAGGTACGTAATAAAAGAAAACTGGAAAAGGGGACTAATTTTAATTGGGGTGATAATAAGGGGGTTGCTTGCGCTGATTTTTTCGCTGAAAAAAATACGGATCTACCTTGTTTTTATCGTAACTCACTAAATTTTTATGCTAAAGTTTGTTTTTTAAAAAAGAAGACAGGTTTTTTAAAATACTTTAAAGAATATTCTACAAGTGTTTCTCGAAAAATGCCTAGTTTTGCCGTTATTTGACTGTGAAACTCTCTAATTTAGAGATTGACGAACAAGAGTTAACCTTTAACAAGCCACAGCTCGGTTCAGAGCATTTTCTTTATTTTTTCAAAAGCTACGATTTGGTTCTCCACAGTTATTTTAATAAAATGCATACTTTTCGAGTTTTTAGCGAATAACCAATTAAACACGTTAATCTTTCGGCCGCGAATAACTTCCTGAAAAGAATGTATGGAGCACTTTTTGCTTAGAATTAATGTTCCAGTGTTAAAATTACAATAAAAAATTACCACCCCCGAGATGGCGTGGCAACCACCCCCAGAGTGAAAGCGCCCTTTGGCATGATATAGATTTTGATCCTTTGGCTATTCTCTACCTACTGTCAAAATTTGAAATTAATTGATTCATTTTGAACAAATTGCTAGTAGTCCAGGCTAAATAGCTCTAAAATGATTTATTTTCAAAAAAAATTAGTTACCGGGCGAAACCGGTTTTTTCAGGCAGGTGAAATGAATAGAAATTGGGAAAAAATAATTAAAACAGCTGAATTTTTCCGCGGGTGAAATACGGGGGTTGAAATGGGTGGAAAGTGGTATTTTGCAAATTGTGGCAAAACTATTGATTTTAGACGAAAATGTTAAATGTAAAAGTTATAGAGATTAAAAAAATGAGCAACTTTTGTATCTGCACTATTTTCACATAACCTCCAATTTTCCTAGAAAAACCGGAAAAACTGTTTTTTTCGTTTTTTATTCTTATTTTTGCGAAAAAATGTCGTAGGGGTTTGAAATTTGGAGGTAACATAGCCTGTTTTATGATAAAACAGAAGATAATTGTTTGGGCCCATAAAGTTGAACCGTTTCCAAGATCTCACGATTTCTGTAAAAAATCACTTCTTTTTCAAGGGGATGAAAAATCTATTTTTTTTCATCGTACAGAGGTGCGCGGGGTAGCAAAATTTTCGTAACGACTTACATTTTAATAATCAAAAATAAAAAATATTATTCCAATAGAAAAATTTCAAGAAAAGCGGCAAAAACGGGGGGAACAGTTTTAAGATACACCGTTTTTGACAGTAGGTAAATAGGCTTTTTTGCAAATAAATTAACGTGTTGGATCCGCGCTAATAAAAAGTTTTGGAAATCTGTCTTCTCTCTCCTCTTTAATGTTGCTAAAATATTTTCTTTTGTTTCCCAGTGCCCAACTGCCTTAATTAAAACATCTTTATTATTTCTTTTTTCTGCGCTTTTTTACTGCAATAAAAGAAATTCGAAGTAAAATCGAATTTTTTTGCTTCCTGAACAATATGTTTTTGTTCACTAACTTTTCTTCCTGCCTGTTTTACAGCTGATGGGATTAAGCTGGGCCTGTTGATCGTTAATTTACAGGAATTATGAATAAAATCCTCATAAAGTTTATTCCTGCAGGTTTGACATCTCAAATCATTTGCTTTTGGCCGGTAAAACCAACGTTCTTATTGCAGATTTTGCAAGTTTATCAACAGGCCCAACGCAATTGCATCAGCTATAAAACAAGCAGGAAGAAGAGTCAGTGAAATAAATTGTTCAAGAATCAGGAAGCAAGATACATAATTCGATTTTATTTCGAATTGCTTTTATTGGGGTAAAAATGCAGAAAAAAGAAATAATAAAGATGTTTTAACTAAAACAGTTGAGCATAAAATAACAAAAGAGAATATTTATGCAAACATTAAACAGAAGGAAGAAGACAGATTTCGAAAAAATCTTTATTAACATCCAACATGTTGATTTATCATGTCAAAAACCGTGTATATCTTAAAACTGTTTTTCCGGTTTTTGGCGATTTCCTCGAATTTTTGCTATAGGAATAATATTTTTTTATTTTTGTTTATTAAACTATAAGTCTTCCCGAAAATTTTGCTACCCCGCGCACCTCTGTACGTTGAAAAAAAATAGATTTTTCATCCCCTTGAAAAAGAGGTGGTTTTTTTCAGAAATCGTGAGATCTTGGAAACGTTTCAACTTTAAGGGTCCAAACAATCATCTTCTGTTTTATCGTAAAACAGGCTATGTTACCTCCAAATTTCAAACCCCTACGACATTTTTTCGCAAAAATAAGAATAAAAAACGAAAAAAACAGTTTTTCCGGTTTTTCTAGGAAAATTGGAGGTTATGTGAAAATAGTGCAGATACAAAATTTGCTCATTTCAACTTTTACATTTAACATTTTCGTCTAAAATCAATAGTTTTACCACAATTTGTAAAATACCACTTTCCACCCCTTTCAACCCCCGTGATTTCACCCGCGGAAAAATTCAGCTGTTTTAATTATTTTTTCCCAAATTCTATTCATTCCATCTGCCTGAAAAACCCGGTTTCGCCCGGTAACTAATTTTTTTCATACAAAAATATTATATAGCCTTCATTACCTTCATTTCCTGGACTATAAAACGCAGATAAAGCTAACCTTGTGGAACGCTTTCTAAAACCTATGGGGTGCTCTTACCTTACCTCTATTCTTTGCATAAATTATGATAGATATGAAACGGCTTACCCCTAAATATTGACGCCAAATCTTGTGCAGGAACCAAAAAGCGCAATGCCGATTTACGAATCACGAAAACTAAACGCGAGCGAAATCTTCCTCCGACCGACAAAACAAACTGATTAAATACACGATTTTGGGTAACTTACGCCGGCCTTATCGGGTATTGAAACTAGCAGCGTCGTTTACGGCGATGACGTATCGCATCATGTGTTTTTATCTTAACAATGCACCAGATGTGGTTTATTATTTACCTGTCTTGAATATTTTGTATTGAAATTTGAATGCAATTATTAACATTGAAATGAAATTTATTTAGAAGTTCTTGACAGCATCCCAACTGATACAATATTTTTCATAAAAGTTACCTTTTTTCAGACTACAATTTTTCTATTTTGGAGTTCAACATCGTATTGTACACTCCAATTATTATTCCCGGAGTGTTTAAAGTAATTTTGATCTCCAATTCACCAATTCCCCATGCAAAGAAAATGAAAATGACGTACCTTTCCACATTTTTAGTTCTGCAGGGCCAAGCAAAAGTCAATGGTAACACAACGCGAACGCATTTACCACACACTGAAACTAATACACGATCGACACTACATTGCATTTAATCGGCGAAAAAGGAAAGCGTTTAATGACGGAATTTTGGGTAATGGACGCCGGTCTTATCAAGTTAGGTACTTGAAACGCAGTTGCGGTGTTGTTACTTAATGACGTGGCGACGCACCTGCGCGCATTAAATTTGAGTAACATTGCGCACTACACGCATTATGTTTTCCTAAATTATCAAATGGAAAGAGCTGAAATCTGACATATTAAATAAATTTTGACCAAGAGTGGTCAAAATGATTACTTATTATGGTAGAATGCCCTACATCGATGTCCAATAAATGATTTTTCTGCACTTTTAATGACCACGTACGCTTGCCCATTGTTCTCTTTTCCCCTCATTAGAGTTCCTCCCAATTCGTGCAAGTACCTTGGATCGTAAATTTATGAACTTCAAATTTTGGTGCCGATATGGTGCAATCAGTCCATTTTTACCACCCGCACGTTAGTAACAATTTCATCGGAATAAAAAATGACCCCCACTTTTCTGACTGAAATACACAGGAATCCAAATCAAACAAAATCTCGATGATACCTATCGGTCTGTCTGTCTGTACTCTCAGCTAAACAGCTGAACCCATTGGAACCAATTTCTTTTTAATTTCGACTATGACATTCGCTATTGCAGAACCCAATTACAAGGTAATGCTAATTATTTTTTTCGACTGCGAGATCGAAACCTTAGCTTAGCCCACTCTTGGGATCCATTTTTCCCGCTCTTAAAATTTTCTTAAAATAACACAATGTAGCATGCTCATAAATAATCAAAAAATTTTAACAGAATTAACAAAAGAAGAGATGGAAACTTCAACCAATTTAAGTGGCGATATTAATTAACAATATTTTTTAAGTTTAAAGATAGATTTAATAGTTTTCTATTATTAAATAACGCCAGCGCTTCTTCGAAAACGACATTTTTCGGTTTTTTGGCCAGAATTTCCCTACAGCTACAAGAAACGTGAAAGTGTGCGTAAATTTGCCCATTTAAGCGAGTTTGGCCTTTTTCCCAAAAAAAATTGGTGAATAAATAGGGATTTAGATCGATATTGGGCAATAAAGTGATGGATACTAAAATTAATTCTTGCTAGTTGTCCATCTGGAACTATAAGCTTTCTTATAGCGAAAATCAGAAGTCGATACGAGTTCTTCTTCCGAAGAAAATCGATTTTGACATTTTTTGTGAACAAAAATACACATGGACCACTTCTAGGGCATTGCGCAATTGAATTTCCCAAGAAAATCGAGGCATAAATAACGATTTTGACATCCTTTGGATAAAAATATTTTGGTCACCAAAAATAGACATTTATCATTCCTTGGTCATCGAGCAAACGAGTTTAATCTTTTTCCTAACAAAATTGGTGAATAAATAATCATTTTGACCAATTTAGAGCGTGATGAATTCCAAAGTTAATTTTTGATAGTCGATACGAGGTCTAAGGACTGAGCTATAGTACAGAACGACACGCAGACGGGCGGAAATGTGAAGTCATAAGCGCTCTACTTTCGTGGATTGCGCTAAAAACGAACTTCTTCAGTAGAACACTGCAAATTAATAATATTTCGCCTGCCCGCTCTGTAGATTTATTTGCCCGCTCTCTCTTAGTAACTAATCTGGCTACGGCCCTGCAACGACGTCTATACAATTCTTGTACGGCTGCAAAGTTCAAAGTTCAAAATTTCAGCCAATATGTATTTTTTAGAGCGATTTTTATATTTAGGGTATCGTTTTCGGGGTTTTCGAGGGTGAAAATAATAATTAACTTGTGTCAGAAATATCTAGGCCGATTGCGAGGTTCTTTTGTGTAGTCCATATATATTCAAAAAATTAGTTACCGGGCCAAACCGGGTTTTTCATGCAGGTGAAATGATTAGAAATTCGAGAAAAATAATTAAAACAGCTGAATTTTTCTGAGGGTGAAATCCCGCGTGTTGAAAGTGGTGGAAAGTGGAGTTTTGCAAATTTTGGCAAAACTATTAATTTTAGGAGAAAATGTTTAATTAAAAACTTTTAGAGAATAAAAAAATGAACAATTTTCTGCACTATTTTCACAGTTCTTCAGTTCTTAGTAAAGTGTCTATAGAACATAATGTACCGAATTTGGTTCAATTCGATGCAATACTTTAGTCATAATATTTGGTAAAACGTCAAAACTAAACAGTTTTCTGCTCAAAAGCGTTTCGACTCTTCCTTTTATGTCTAAAAAAGTGTGTACCAAATTTGGCTCCAATCGGTTCAACCGTTTAGCCGAAAATGAAAGCACAGACAGGCAGACAGATCGGCAGTCCGACCGACATCATTGAGATTTTGCATGATTGGGATTACTCGTACTTCAAAACGTGTCTCTCCGTCAAAAAAGTAGCGAGTTATTTTTACCCCAATGCAACACCTCCCTTTACTAACGTGCAGGTGGTAACAATTAAAAATTTTTTAGATGCTTTAATGTATTTCGATTTTTTCGTTCTTCGTTTTTCAGCTTTTATGCAAATGTCAACCATAGAAGGTGGCGCAGCTACAGAAATTATTTTTGAATGTACAGGGTGACCCATTTTTTCGGTGTCAATAGACTGATTTTTTAATGGAACAGTTGTTTCGATGTCATTTTTTAACCTCTGCACGAAAACCTATTCACTTTTTGGTTTTTTATATTATATAAATTATATTAATATGAATAAAAGGAAACACTTTGGTAATAAGAAAGTTGGATTTTGGTGATAAAGGGTGTTCACAAAAAAATAGTAAAATTTCCAAATTTCAAAGTGTCACAAATAAATTATCTGCTGCAACACTTGCAGCAAATCTTATTATCATGGCCTAGTCCTGTTTATAAACATGTAATTAATTCATGTGTAACTATTTTTGTGAAAATTATTGAATAACCCAAAAACTACGCGATTTTGGCACAGGGCACCCCTTGCAAAAATTGAGGAGCACACAAAAGACTATCGAATATAGAAATAAAATAGTGGTAGTTCCATTTGAAAAAAAAATACTTATGGCACTTGGAAATATAGAAACCCTGGATTCTACGCACCAAGATTAATAAGAAAAAGTGTTTTCCTGAGAAATTTTAGTGCAGTCGATTTTTGGTAAAAAAGGAAGGTTATACACTGCCTTTTTTTAGCCCCGAAAAAAAAATTGTCTCAGATCGACCCGGAAAAAAAATTTTCTTATAGAATGTGGCCTGTAGAATCCATAATTTCACACAGTTCCAAGATTGGGCTACTAGCTCAAAAGTTACAGCCCTTTGAATTTTCTTTCGAAATTGATTTCTAGTCCGTAACTTTTGATTGAGAAGTCTGATCGAAAAAGTACGAATTGTTTTGGATTCTACGCACCAAAATTAATATGAAAGTGTTTTCCCGAGAAATTTTGGTGCAGTCGATTTTTGGTAAAAAAGGAAGGTTATACACTGTCTTTTTTTGAGGCCCGCAAAAAAAATTGTGTCAGATCGACCCGGAAAAAAAATTTTCTTATAGAATGTGCCCTGTAGAACCCATAATTTCAAACAGTTCCAAGATTGGGCTACTAGTTCAAAAGTTACAGCCCTTTGAATTTTCTTTCGAAATTGGTTTCTAGTCCGTAACATTTGATTGAGAGGTCTGATCGAAAAAGTACGAATTGTTTTGGATTCTACGCACCAAAATTAATAAGAAAAAGTGTTTTCCCGAGAAATTTTGATGCAGTCGATTTATGGTAAAAAAGGAAGGTTATATACTGCCTTTTTTTGAGCCCCGACGAAAAAATTGTCTCAGATCGACCCGGAAACAAATTTTTCTTATAGAATGTGCCCTGTAGAACCCATAATTTCAAACAGTTCCAAGATTGGGCTGCTAGTTCAAAAGTTACAGCCCTCTAAATTTCGAAGCAAAATTTTGATTTGGAGTACAATATTTGCCCAATTCTGAAGTTTCAGTGTTTCCTTTTTATACACAGCCAAATTTCACAGTTTCAGAATTCAAGCTCTAAATTTGAACTGAATGTTTGAAGATTGAGGCATCAACTTTTTTTGCAAAAAAAGAAAAATGCTTCTGATTCAAATTGGACCGAATGGAAGGAACAAATTCAAATTTAAATCCGTGACTGTAAAAAATAACGTGAAGTTCATTAGCACTATTCTGTACTAATTGAGAATAAGAGAAAGGGTTGGCAGCGGAATATGAGAAATTAGGAAATTTGTAAATGAATTACAAATAGAACGCTTTGTATAGGAAATTCAATCCTAAATCACGGAATACAACGCTAAATTCAGGCAGGCGAGCTATACATTAATACAAGGAAATTAACATGTCACGTTAAATCTGTATAATACCAAGAGTGAAACTTATACCCATCACTATGCAATGCAGGACGAAGAAAATTGTCAAAAGTTATAACCAACAGAGAGTTTCCACGATTTTTCCTAAACGAATTTCTCAACGTCAACATTCCGATGTGTGCAATGCAATTTAATGCAACGCGACTGACACAAATAAATTTTGTTATCGTTGCAATTTATGAAAATATTAAATATGCAAGCTTCATTTCCATTAACCGATTTACCTCATTTCAATTTAATTCCACAATTAAAACGGTCGCAAATTAATGCCGAAAAAATCGGTTCATTTTGGTAAGTAATTTACGTGCGGTATTTAATTACAATGCGGGTGTTATTAATTGAAATATGCGCGTTAATCGCATTCGTGCAAATCGGTGGTGAATTTATAAAAAATGAACTCGAAGGTACACCCAGGGACGTGTTACCACCCCAAAACGGAACCGACGCGGTCAACTGCTGTATCGTACGTGAAATCATTCGTCGTATAGAGGCACTTTTGCAAAAGCAACTGGAAAGGGGTGAGTTGACAATTAATGCCGCTTTGAAGCCGGAAGAAACTGTGCCGAGGGTGAGAAATGTCCGGCAAAGTGATGATATGTTTAGTT
This sequence comes from Photinus pyralis, assembly GCF_008802855.1. Taxonomy (NCBI): domain Eukaryota; kingdom Metazoa; phylum Arthropoda; class Insecta; order Coleoptera; family Lampyridae; genus Photinus; species Photinus pyralis. The sequence continues at coordinate 27,489,591 of NW_022170819.1, read as the reverse complement.
TCAATAAGTGTGTCTTAAAATCGGAGATGGAACAGCACAAAAATGTAGAAACCGAACATATTTTTGCAATCAAACAAGAACTCGAACATTTAAAGGAGCTCATTCGTTTACTCCGGGATCAACAACAAATACTGAACATGCTCACTGACGTCGAGAATAAAGCGAAGGGTGAAGATGAAGAAGACCAGCGGAAGCTGATCAAGCTTTTCCGAATGCTCCAAAATAATCTCCCACGGGAAGCCAAGTCCACAAGTGCGCCCCTACCCTCTTCAACTCCGGATATGAATCAAATCATCATCGAAATCAGAAAACTGCACCAACAAATAGAAAACGCCAACCGAATAGCCGAAGATAAGCTAAAAGTCGAGGTGGCTAAGCAACAAAGCCACTTACAGCAGCTACAAAACGACATCGAGAACTTGAAGAAGGGACAGGCGCTCTTTGTTCACCTCGACCCGAAGCCAGACGCCAACAACCAATCGGACATAGTCGGCGCTACTTTACCCAAAGCGCCCCTCTCCAAATTCCTCGAGAAACTAAAACCGAAATCCGCCGAACGCAAATCCGAAGGTTTGCACGAAATCAAGCTTCCCAAACTCGCTCACACCCCAAAGGTCCGCGCCGGTACCGACGATTTTTTCGAGAATTTGCAACGAATCCTCGACAGCGACGCGCCCCCCGAAACCAAGGAGACCCCGCTCGAGTTCGATCTCGGTCCGAATTCCGGCCTCGAAAACCGACTTCTGGAGCTGGAGAAACAGATGAAGCTCTCGTCGAAAATTCAAAAGCTGGAAAAGAAAATCCAGCAGCTGCACGACACTAACGCCGAATCTAAAAATCTGGACGACGACGACGACGATCTCAAAGCGCAGATGAAGAAGTTGCAGCGACAGTTGAAGAACATCAACAAGAGCAAGGTGGAAAGTAAGGAGCTGGAGGAAGACGACATTTTGGACGAGCTGAAGAGTCTGCAGAGTGCGATCAACGAGCTGAGACCGAAGGAAGATACGAGTCAAGCGAAAATTGGCAGCGCAGACATTCAGGTAATGTTAAACAAGCTGATCGGTGTTCCAGCAGTGAGGCCAGTCGTTCCCGTGGTTCCCGCACACTCACAACTGACTCCCGCCCAGATACAGATATTACGGAGGGTGATGGCGATGAAGGCGGCATCCAGTCATGGGCATCATGCGGCGCATGGCCCGTCTGGGCTTGGGGGTGGACCGTCTTCCGGAGGGTTAGCTTATGATGGATTTTATGGCGGGCAAGGAGGTTACGAGGCAGGTTATGGACATGGGGTACCGAGTTACGGCTACGGTTATGCTTACACTCCGGCGGCTGGGCACAAGTACGGACCGTATGGCTCTGTGTCGCAGTATTTTCCCGGTTTGTACGGTAGTAGTGGTTATAGCTATGCACCGTATCCGGGGTTTGGAGGATATAACCCCCCTGAAGTAGGTGGTGGTGGCTACTACCCTCTAGGTGACTATGTACCCAAGAGTGAATATGGCGCGACATACCCAACAAACCCTGTGGCGTACAAACCTTCCCCGCCGGCGTACTCCGCCGTAACCGACCTTGGTAAAGCAGGCGCCAGTTACGCCCCGGCCTCTAAAGGTAAGTTAAAAGTTGTTCGCGACCCGCAGTTTACCTTTCAGTTTTAGGCTACGCTCAAGGGGAGGGAAACTTTTTTCGCGGCTACGAAAGCGCTGACCAATCGGATGCGCCGCAATCTTACGCGTATCCACAAGAAAATCCGTACACTGGCGATGCGTACAGCCAGCAACGAATTGAGGAGCTTCAGGACCAAATTTATAAATTACAAAGCGTAATAGGCAACCTAAACCGTCCCGAATACATCCAAAAACCCGAAGATCAGCAAGTCATTTACGACTTGGACAGCAAGATCGGTCACCTGAGGGGTATCGTGAGTAATTTAGCTCATCCCCCGGCGTACGGATATGAGTCAGGTAACGCAGATGGATATGACGCGAGTCCCAAGTCGAGCAAGGGTCGTACCAAGCGTGATCTACCCCGAGCTTACGAGGAAGGTAGAAAGACAGCAATGAACGATTTTTTGCGGAAAGTTGATGACATTCTCAGCGTCGTCAATTATTTTACGAATGACTGGCACCAAAAGCACCAGGACAACAACTCAATCGAGAGGGCTGGGGAAGTTTCCGAGCAAGTGCGAGCGCCCCGGGAGGTTGAGGAGGAGAGCCCGATGGCTCGCATACTGAACAAGCTGTACAGTTTAGCCGAGTTCGTCGACTCGCTGGGCGAAAAGGTGTCACAACTCAATCAAAACTGCACTGCAAGTGGTGGTTGCGAGTCCAAGGCTGCCAGGAGGAAACGAGAAGCGAAAGACTCCGGAGAGGATGACGACATAATTGGGGCCCTTGGCCTTGCTTTACAAGGAATGGCGGCAGATGAGAGCAGCGGCGAAGATAACAGCGTGAAAAAAGAAGTGCATCCGCAGATTTTGCAAAGCAAACTCAACGACTTAAAGAAACAGTTAGGTATGACATTTTAGGAAGCCACACTATACTAACCATTTTTGTCTTCAGAACATAAGCTTCATCCCGCAGCACCATCCGCTCGTGTCCAATCCCACCCCAAACATCGATCGTCATCATATGACGACACCCCAGTAAGCTACCAGCCTAATTATTACACTCCACTCCTTCCGACTTACTACACTGTTTACGACGATGACTACGACAAAGACAAGTACAAAACTAAAGACAAGGATAAGTTCATCAAACTGGAAGTAAAAAAAAATTCGAAATTCGAAAAAATCTTTTCCAAAATTCTAGATAAAATTCTACCCAAAATTATAAAAGCGATTCCAATCGTCCTTCAGAAATTGATCGGTATCGAAATCGACAAAGAAATCGAAATTGACACTTCCGGCGGATACTACGACGACGGATACGGAGGCGTTCAAAAAAAGCAAAGTTTCGGTTTTTTCGGATTAATTCCCGCGATTATTTTTAAGGTGCTCTCCAACATAACTTACTTCGTAAAGAAGCTGAAGAAGGTGCCGTTTATTCGAACCTTCCTCGTGCCTGCTCTCGTTACCGTCGGTACTGCTGGGTTAGTGATCTTTTTGGTATGGTGGCTTACTGGGGATGAGCATAAGGATAGCTTCGGATACGGTGGTTATTACAAGGAAAATTACGCTTACGATAATTCGCACGACGGTTACGGTTACGATGGCAGTTACCGAAGTGCCGATTCGAACAGTTTCAGGCCGAGGTATTCGGAGATCAGTCGATTTAGCAATCCAAAACCAGTCGTTCCTAGTCGAAATGCGGTGACATATACGCCGAGGATCCCGCCTCCTTTGCCGTATAATTACCCTAAACAATACAATCGTAAATTTCCCGTTTCTACCCCGTACCGTGTAAATAATTACCAACATTTGTAACTATTAAATATACTTGGACTGATTTTTTTATCAATTTTTGTCGGGGTTTTTTATAGATTTTGTAATTTTGAATATAAAAAAGAGAATTTTGCCATATTATGATTTTTATTTCCGTTTCCCAAACTGAACCCCACTTAGTGTGATTATTTCTGCGATCATGTTTACCCAAGGGCATGTAATTTATAAGAAAAAGCTACGCTTTTAAATTTGAATTGAGCTTTTGTGCTATTTTTTGGCTATAATACAACTTTGGTGCTCCCTTGTCCTCTCACAGTTTTCTATTTATTTTTAAAATAGACTTTTGTACTTTAATTTTGTGCTCATTTTATAGATTTCGAGTTCTTCAACTCGTAAACATTCTCCAACCTCAGTTTTCTGCTAATTGAGTGCTATTTTTCCTCTTTTCTTAAAATTTTGTGCTACTATGGTTTGTGAGTGGTTCGACTGAACGGAATAGAATTTGATGACTCAATAAATGGAAATTTATACAGTGTGATTGATTTTGCGTGTACAAGCGTATATTATGATTGGAGATGAAGTTACATATTCAAAAAAGCAAGTGATATAAAAACAAAAGAGCATCAGAAAACAAATTAATTTTTTTTAATAGAACGGTTACTTTAATCTGTAATTTTCCCAAAGAGCTTGAAATTCTCTTTACAAAGATATCAAATATATTATATAATTACCTTAGAAATTAAAGGTATTACATTAACGTGTTTAGAACCAATCGCAGTAGCTGTGGAAATTAAAAGAAAAACATAAAATTTACAACAGGAAGCCAAGAAAACAAATGAAAATCAGTTAGAGAAATATTAAGACAAATTTAAAGACATTGCACTTGCTTCCTATGCATTATCATTACATTAAATAAAATCTTTTTCATAATTTTGTTGCATTGTGGTTTTTATAAGTTATATTGTTCACTAAACTAATTTTGTGACAAGCATTAAAAACTCTCTTTTGGTTTTGTTTAAATTTCCACAGTTACTGCGATTGGTTTTAAAAATATTACTGTAGCTTTAATTTCTAAGGTAATTATCACCTATTCACCTAATTATTATAAAGAAAATTTCAAACTCTTTAAGAATATTGCAGAGAAAAGTAATAGTTCGATTAAAGAAAACTATTTTGTTTTCTGATGCTCTTTTGTTTTTATATCACTTGGTTTTTTTGAATATGAAGCATTACCAGAATTTGAAGGCGGAGTATTTTTGTTTTTTAAACTTCTTTCTTATCTCCAATAGTAAAAGAAATATACGCTTGGACACGCAAAATCAATCACACTGTATATACGCCATTATTTTGTGTTCCTTTGTAGAAAATAACTGTCTTGTGTGGACGTACGATCGCAAATTTTGAGGGATAAAAGGTTATAACAGCGAAAACGTTAATTAAAGTTAAGTTAATTCTTCAATAAAATATGGGGTCTTTCATTTTAAAGAACGAAACTTTGATACGCCACTGAAATACAGCACGTCGCTGGTGCCTAGAAATATAGGGACTGTAATTGGGCACAATTTTGTTCCTACTTACGCCTTATGGGAAAGGAATTACGAGCCAAGATGCTACACTTTTTTTTTATTTATATTTTTAGATTTATAGTCGGAATTTCTTGCTCATAATTCGGAATTTCTGAGCCAGATCTTCAGAGTCATTTCGATATACAGTCGGGATTTCCTTCTCAAATTCGGAAATCCCTACCTAAACCCGAAAATCTCTACTTCATCTCAAAACGTTACTCTTTTTCAGAATATTTTGATTTAAATCTGTATTTTTGGAGTATATTCCGGAGTGTTTTCAAAAATTAGAGAAAGTTGTAACCAAGAAATGTTGTTTGATTTGAACAAGTGCTTAGGTGAAAATGCGCGTCACGCTTTCTCTTTCCTTAGGGTCTGCCGCCTAGGACGTAAGTTCTTACGCAGCACTTGATCCTTCCATACAAGGAGGAAGGTTTCCAGGTTACCACGTGGAGGTAGATGCTCGAAACTATGACTCGTGCCAACATAATCGTGTGCACCACTATGATAGGAGGACTTTCACGTGAGTTCTCTGGTTTAATTGCCTTACGTTACCGCTCAACATTTCCGAAGAGAGTCGCAGTTACTCCCGCCGAAAACATTTGTATAAATGATTAAACGTTTTTTTCATAATGATCATGCTTAAGAACTACAATAACAATGCATTAAGCCATCCCATCGCAAATTGCCGAAGCAAGTAATGTTTCTGGGAGAAATATAGTTACCTGCAATTTTCTAGAATCATTAAGATACCAACTGTTTACGGGTGGCCAAATTCCAATTGACTGGACTACCGCCTACGAAAGGTCTAGCCACCAACCACGTGTTCCGAACTTATTTTCAAGTCCAGTGGTGGATGGCCAATGATTTAGTACCAACAACGGTTTGGGGTTGGTCAGTAGAGAAGAGCAGGATTGTGCCTAAAACCACTACCAAAAAATCCAGCCCTCTCCAGTGCATATCTGTGTAAGAAAGTCCCAGAGATGAGGATGATAGAAGCAGTATGCGAAGAAGACGATTTTGGGGATGCACTACAGCTGGAAGGCAGCTATGGAGAAGATGACATACTATACAAAGGCAAACGCCCAAAATTATAAGTAGATTTCCCTGCTGAATTGTGTTCTTAGGCTCCGTTTTTGTATGTAACAGTTAATAGTTACGTGCTCCATATATAAATTAATGAAAAAAATATCTGTGCAGTATGTTAATATTGCATGGGTCATGTATTAGTACGAGTTGCTATGGTTATTTACTTTTACTTCGCTTAGAGCGTCAGATAAACCACAATTTTCGATCTTGAATTAGCTTGAACACGCAATTAACTTAACTTTCGAATTACAAATAAGGATCACAATTTATCATTCAAATTCTAGCGCACTCGTACAACTTTACAACTCGCCAACATTCCCTTACGTCGATTATGCTTTAAAACAACTTTACTATTCGTGGGATAATTACACTGACCACAAAATAAACAGTGGGTGTTTTTCGATGTGTCGTTTCGTGGCATATTACACTGATTACATTTAAAATTCTTGAAATTACCGTGATAAAACAGGACGTTTTAAACTATCCTTGCTCTTTAAGGTCTAATTACATTGATCAAATGACTTTTTTGCAGCCGGAAATACTACAATATTGATTACTTTTGGCCATTGTAAATAAGGCAACAATAATACTCCATACAAATCAAAAGAAGCAAAAAGGACGATTGTTAATTCCACTACTCAGTATACGAAACTCTCTTTACAATTCCACCATTGTAGAATTTATTGAAAAAAATCAACACTAATCTTTTGGCCCTGCAGACCTTCTATGATGTGTAATACCTAAACCAAATTCCCTACATGCCAAAACGGTTTTACTTTTAATTAAAATCGTTCATGGCTGAAAAAGCTACCAAAAAAATAAGTAGGTGCTCTACTTAAAATTGTCAGGTCTCGATTAGACAGGAAATGGAGTTTTTGCATTCAAAGCGACATTCACCACATTCGATTATTTATAGACGCCGAAAATCGTTATTTATAAACCCATGTAGATGAGAAATGCATTAACGCGCGCTGCGAAAAAAAAATGCGCTCTTTGTGCACGACCCTCTCCCAGACCGTTCATTAATCTGTCAGAATGTGACTTACTCCCTCCGAACTGGCATAAATTACACCACATCCGCCCCTGTATGTATGAAATTATTATACGGAGAAGTAGAAATATAGGCCAAGCAATCTAATTTAGAATTAATGCCCTTGGCAAATTAGTAGATATACATTGTACAGTTTCATCTACATTAATGTTTATAGTAGTTATAAATATAATATGAAATAATAAACAAACCTCCCAGCTCTACGATTTTCATCACTAAAAATAGAGTAGTGAACGCGCTCTCATTGCACGATTGTAACGTAGATGGCTGAAGAATCAGCAGCAAAAAACGATAACAGTGAGGTGTTTAGTAAACAGGTAATTGATCATCTTCGACAGTTTGTAAACGATCCAGGCTTGAGTGACGCTTTGCACTTCTTTACCACTGGAGAAGTGGGCGATCGCGAAGAGTGCATTTTGAAGATCGCGAGTGCGCTCGTCGGAAATGCACCTCAATTTATTCAATTTCCAACAGGAGGCGATTTAATCGACGCCCAAGAGAAATTTTATAGACTTAGCCAAAGTGTGAACGAAGACTTTGGATTTCCAAATTTGATCGGCGTCATCGACTGCGAGCGTGTCAAGTTTGTAGAAAAAGAAGAAGAGGGTAGCATCAAGGTCCAATTCGTCTGCGGCCCCGATCTCCAATTTTACAATGTGCTCGCTGCCTTTACCGGGCAATGCGGGAACGTGCAAATTTGGCATAACAGCAAGCTACGTGCTCAGCTGGAACATCAAGAATCCCCAGACAAATGTTGGCTAATTGGTATGTAGTCCAAACATCTGTGGGTGATCACTTCGTTTGCTTGTAGGAAACTCGGACTATTTCCAGGACCCGGTGATAATGTGCCCCATTCCGGAAGCGAAAAGTGAGCCGGAGAAGCTATACAACAGTAGTCATGGCATCGTTCATAAGTGCATAAAGAGAGCTCTGTATTTGTTAAAAAAACGATTTAAATGTTTAGACACAGTGTTACATTTTAATGCACAAGAAGTGTGTGCAATAACTATTGCTTGTTGTGTGTTGCACAACATATGCATGCGCCATGATGATTTTAATATTGATTACCAGTACTTACTCTTAATTGCCGATTTGGATAAAAATGGGCATATTGAGGAAGTGCATGCTAAAGAGAATTGTTCTGAACATGTAGTTTCTAAATAAGTAGGTACGCCACTTCAATGTGCAAAGATTTTTTATGCTGGGTATGTTTTCCAGTTCGTAATGCTGTAAATACTTTTCCCATGGCAAAATCTGATTTTAATAAATGTATTTTATTAAGCGGAAAAAAATCTACGATTTTTGTTCTTTGCATATTTCTGTATCGACCCGGAAAATTTTCTTATAGAATGTGGCCTGTAGAATCCATAATTTCAAACAGTTCCAAGATTGGGCTACTAGTTCAAAAGTTACAGCCCTTTGAATTTTCTTTCGAAATTGTTTTCTAGTCTATAACTTTTGATTGAGAAGTCTGATCGAAAAAGTACGAATTGTTTTGGATTCTACGCACCAAAATTAATAAGGAAAAGTGTTTTCCCGAGAAATTTTGGTGTAGTCGATTTTTGGTAAAAAAGGAAGGTTATACACTGCCTTTTTTTGAGGCCCGCAAAAAAATTGTCTCAGATCGACCCGGAAAAAGAATTTTCTTATAGAATGTGGCCTGTAGAATCCATAATTTCAAACAGTTCCAAGATTGGGCTACTATTTCAAAAGTTACAGCCCTTTGAATTTTCTTTCGAAATTGGTTTCTTTTCTAGTCTATAACTTTTGATTGAGAAGTCTGATCGAAAAAGTACGAATTGTTTTGGATTCTACGCACCAAAATTAGTAAGAAAAAGTGTTTTCCCGAGAAATTTTGGTGTAGTCGATTTTTGGTAAAAAAGGAAGGTTATACACTGCCTTTTTTTGAGCCCCGAAAAAAAAAATTGTCTCAGATCCACCCGGAAAAAAAATTTCTTATAGAATGTGGCCTGTAGAATCCATAATTTCAAACAGTTCCAAGATTGGGCTACTAGTTCAAAAGTTACAGCCTTTTGAATTTTTTTCGAAATTGGTTTCTAGTCTATAACTTTTGATTGAGAAGTCTGATCGAAAAAGTACGAATTGTTTTGGATTCTACGCAACAAAATTAATAAGAAAAAGTGTTTTCCCGAGAAATTTTGGTGCAGTCGATTTTTGGTAAAAAAGGAAGGTTATACACTGCCTTTTTTTGAGGCCCGCAAAAAAAATTGTCCCAGATCGACCCGGAAAAAAATTTTCTTATAGAATGTGGCCTGTAGAATCCATAATTTCAAACAGTTCCAAGATTGGGCTACTAGTTCAAAAGTTACAGCCCTTTGAAATTTCCTTCGAAATTGGTTTCTAGTCTATAACTTTTGATTGAGAAGTCTGATCGAAAAAGTACGAATTGTTTTGGATTCTACGCACCAAAGTTAATAAGAAAAAGGTCTTTCCCGAGAAATTTTGGTGTAGTCGAATACTACTATAAATATCCAATTAACAAATGCAAAAATAATTTCTTGCAATCCCTTGCTTCACATAGAAAACCACCCCTAAAGCGTTTATAAAATTAATACGGCAAAACGCAGGTAGTTATCACTTTCTAGTTTGTGCAGAAAAATACTGCTATACATATCCAATAAAAAAAATAATCTCTTGCAACCCCTTGCGTCACATAGAAATCAACCCCCAATGTGTTTATAAATCGAATACCGCAAAACGCGGGTAGTTATCACTTTCTAGTTTGTGCAGAAAAATACTGCTGTGCATATCCAATAAACAAATGCAAATATAATCTCTTGCAACCCCTTGCGTCACATAGAAATCCACCCCCAATGTGTTTATAAATCGAATACGGCAAAACGCGGGTAGTTATCACTTTCTAGTTTGTGCAGAAAAATACTGCTGTACATATCCAATAAACAAATGCAATATAATTTCTTGCAACCCCTTGCGTCACAGAAATCCACCCCCAATGTGTTTATAGATCGAATAAGGCAAAACTCGGGTAGTTATCACTTTCTAGTTTGTGCAGAAAAATACTGCTATACATATCCAATAAACAAATGCAAAAATAATTTCTTGCAACCCCTTGCGTCACATAGAAATCCACCCCCAATGTGTTTATAAATCGAATACGGCAAAACGAGGGTAGTTATCACTGTTTAGTTTGTGCAGAAAAATACTGCTATACATATCCAATAAACAAATGCAAAAATAATTACTTACAACCCCTTGCGTCACAAAGAAATCCACCCCCAATGTGTTTATAAATCGAATACAGCAAAACGAGGGTAGTTATCACTGTTTAGTTTGTGCAGAAAAATACTGCTATACATATCCAATAAACAAATGCAAAAATAATTACTTGCAACCCCTTGCGTCACAAAGAAATCCACCCCCAATGTGTTTATAAATCGAATACGGCAAAACGAGGGTAGTTATCCTTATCACTGTTTAGTTTGTGCAGAAAAATACTGCTATACATATCCAATAAACAAATGCAAAAATAATTACTTGCAACCCCTTGCGTCACAAAGAAATCCACCCCCAATGTGTTTATAAATCGAATACAGCAAAACGAGGGTAGTTATCACTGTTTAGTTTGTGCAGAAAAATACTGCTATACATATCCAATAAACAAATGCAAAAATAATTTCTTGCAACCCCTTGCGTCACATAGAAATCACCCCCAAGGTGTTTATAAAAAGAATACGGAAAAACGCGGGTAGTTATCACTGTTTAGTTTGTGCAGAAAAATACTGCTATACATATCCAATAAACAAATGCAAAAATAATTTCTTGCAACCCCTTGCGTCACATAGAAATCCACCCCCAATGTGTTTATAAATCGAATACGGCAAAACGAGGGTAGTTATCACTGTTTAGTTTGTGCAGAAAAATACTGCTATACATATCCAATAAACAAATGCAAAAATAATTACTTGCAACCCCTTGCGTCACATAGAAATCCACCCCCAACGTGTTTATAAATCGAATACGGTAAAACGCG
>NW_022170819.1:27389647-27478392 GCF_008802855.1 Photinus pyralis | reverse complement strand
ACGGTTTTACTTTTAATTAAAATCGTTCATGGCTGAAAAAGCTACCAAAAAAATAAGTAGGTGCTCTACTTAAAATTGTCAGGTCTCGATTAGACAGGAAATGGAGTTTTTGCATTCAAAGCGACATTCACCACATTCGATTATTTATAGACGCCGAAAATCGTTATTTATAAACCCATGTAGATGAGAAATGCATTAACGCGCGCTGCGAAAAAAAAATGCGCTCTTTGTGCACGACCCTCTCCCAGACCGTTCATTAATCTGTCAGAATGTGACTTACTCCCTCCGAACTGGCATAAATTACACCACATCCGCCCCTGTATGTATGAAATTATTATACGGAGAAGTAGAAATATAGGCCAAGCAATCTAATTTAGAATTAATGCCCTTGGCAAATTAGTATGTATGAAATTATTATACGGAGAAGTAGAAATATAGGCCAAGCAATCTAATTTAGAATTAATGCCCTTGGCAAATTAGTAGATATACATTGTACAGTTTCATCTACATTAATGTTTATAGTAGTTATAAATATAATATGAAATAATAAACAAACCTCCCAGCTCTACGATTTTCATCACTAAAAATAGAGTAGTGAACGCGCTCTCATTGCACGATTGTAACGTAGATGGCTGAAGAATCAGCAGCAAAAAACGATAACAGTGAGGTGTTTAGTAAACAGGTAATTGATCATCTTCGACAGTTTGTAAACGATCCAGGCTTGAGTGACGCTTTGCACTTCTTTACCACTGGAGAAGTGGGCGATCGCGAAGAGTGCATTTTGAAGATCGCGAGTGCGCTCGTCGGAAATGCACCTCAATTTATTCAATTTCCAACAGGAGGCGATTTAATCGACGCCCAAGAGAAATTTTATAGACTTAGCCAAAGTGTGAACGAAGACTTTGGATTTCCAAATTTGATCGGCGTCATCGACTGCGAGCGTGTCAAGTTTGTAGAAAAAGAAGAAGAGGGTAGCATCAAGGTCCAATTCGTCTGCGGCCCCGATCTCCAATTTTACAATGTGCTCGCTGCCTTTACCGGGCAATGCGGGAACGTGCAAATTTGGCATAACAGCAAGCTACGTGCTCAGCTGGAACATCAAGAATCCCCAGACAAATGTTGGCTAATTGGTATGTAGTCCAAACATCTGTGGGTGATCACTTCGTTTGCTTGTAGGAAACTCGGACTATTTCCAGGACCCGGTGATAATGTGCCCCATTCCGGAAGCGAAAAGTGAGCCGGAGAAGCTATACAACAGTAGTCATGGCATCGTTCATAAGTGCATAAAGAGAGCTCTGTATTTGTTAAAAAAACGATTTAAATGTTTAGACACAGTGTTACATTTTAATGCACAAGAAGTGTGTGCAATAACTATTGCTTGTTGTGTGTTGCACAACATATGCATGCGCCATGATGATTTTAATATTGATTACCAGTACTTACTCTTAATTGCCGATTTGGATAAAAATGGGCATATTGAGGAAGTGCATGCTAAAGAGAATTGTTCTGAACATGTAGTTTCTAAATAAGTAGGTACGCCACTTCAATGTGCAAAGATTTTTTATGCTGGGTATGTTTTCCAGTTCGTAATGCTGTAAATACTTTTCCCATGGCAAAATCTGATTTTAATAAATGTATTTTATTAAGCGGAAAAAAATCTACGATTTTTGTTCTTTGCATATTTCTGTATCGACCCGGAAAATTTTCTTATAGAATGTGGCCTGTAGAATCCATAATTTCAAACAGTTCCAAGATTGGGCTACTAGTTCAAAAGTTAAAGCCCTTTGAATTTTCTTTCGAAATTGGTTTCTAGTCTATAACTTTTGATTGAGAAGTCTGATCGAAAAAGTACGAATTGTTTTGGATTCTACGCACCAAAGTTAATAAGAAAAAGGTCTTTCCCGAGAAATTTTGGTGTAGTCGAATACTACTATAAATATCCAATTAACAAATGCAAAAATAATTTCTTGCAATCCCTTGCTTCACATAGAAAACCACCCCTAAAGCGTTTATAAAATTAATACGGCAAAACGCAGGTAGTTATCACTTTCTAGTTTGTGCAGAAAAATACTGCTATACATATCCAATAAAAAAAATAATCTCTTGCAACCCCTTGCGTCACATAGAAATCAACCCCCAATGTGTTTATAAATCGAATACCGCAAAACGCGGGTAGTTATCACTTTCTAGTTTGTGCAGAAAAATACTGCTGTGCATATCCAATAAACAAATGCAAATATAATCTCTTGCAACCCCTTGCGTCACATAGAAATCCACCCCCAATGTGTTTATAAATCGAATACGGCAAAACGCGGGTAGTTATCACTTTCTAGTTTGTGCAGAAAAATACTGCTGTACATATCCAATAAACAATTGCAAAAATAATTTCTTGCAACCCCTTGCGCCACGTAGAAATCCACCCCCAATGTGGTTATAAATCGAATAAGGCAAAACTCGGGTAGTTATCACCTTTTAGTTTGTGCAGAAAAATACTGCTGTATCCAATAAACAATTGCAAAAATAATTTCTTATAACCCCTTGCGTCACATAGAAATCCACCCCCAATGTGTTTATAAATCGAATACGGCAAAACGCGGGTAGTTATCACTTTCTAGTTTGTGCAGAAAAATACTGCTGTACATATCCAATAAAAGATCCAAATATAATTTCTTGCAGCCCCTTGTCATGTGTCACATAGAAATCTACCCCCAAAGTGTTTATAAAATTAAGCATCAAAATAGGTAAGTAGGTATAACAAATTATTCAATGCTGGAAGGTGAAATCAATATCAATATCGTTAGTTTTTATCATTTGCGAGATACTTTAAATTTATCACTGAGTATTACTTAATAGTTTACCTTGGTCCACGTCTCAAAATAATCGTAACTTCATATTTTCTTGTCCACAAATTCTGTTTTCACTCTGTACAAAATGCGAATCAATCCTGTAGGCTTCAATCGAGCCACAGCACGGACATTAGAACAACTTTGGATTAGTTGAACTATTATCACATCAATTAGAACTAATAACCTCACTTTTTCTTTTTATAACTCATACAATTTCTTCAAAAATATAAGTGTATCACCATGACTTATTCATTAGAATTAGGTGACAATTCAACAATAAAAATGAAACTTTACCGTAACGTAAAAAACGTGGCGGAATTACGGCAGAAAATTCTCAATAGAACTCTCGATTGTTGCATTACGAAACCGAGTTTAATTGTAGACCCATTTCAAGTCGTCGTGGCGGCAAATAAAGCGGTGGTCGCCGAAAAATTAACCACCAAAAGTATCTACAGCGAAATCCTCTTCAATTTATCCATATCGAAGAACATCACGCAAAGCTTACAGAAGTTTGGTATAGACGACAAGGAACGCGAGATTCTGGTCGTTGTTGTTGAGAGGCCCAACGATGGGAATGATTGTGAAGTCGTGTTCCGGCAGATAGACGGTGAAGAAATTGATGTATCTCGATTAGAGGAGTTGGCGAATTTGCAGGAAATTAAGAAAGTTTACAAACTGAGCGATCTTGAATTTGAGCATTTGCCAATGTTAAATTCAGTTGTTAGTAGAATAGCGGGTAAAGAATTTTTGTGAGACTTTTAAATACCAAAACTTAAATGTGCTTTTTTACATTCGATAGATGTAGGAAATATAGAAAATGTCTTCATGCTGCCTATAACTTTTTTGTTGAATTTTTGGGGGCAAAACACATTGCGTTTCACAAATCAGAAGATGACTGTATTAGCAAAACATGTACATGTATTTAGGAAAACTAATTTACAAGTCGATTTCCTACAAATAAATAAAGAGTAATCCAGTAATAGTGAATGTAATAAGATAAATTAAGGTACAGATACAGATTGAAGCAGGGGAATCTGTCGATTTCAGACAACTCTGTTTTAAATTTCTCTTTCTTCCTTATAAAATTCTCTGTTTCTGTAATATAGCAGTGGAGCATAGTAGTAGACGACCTACCGAAAGAGAGGCCGTTAGCAGGAAACTGATGTTATCTAAAGGAACCAACCCCAACTTGTTTCAGTTGATGCTGTATCAGTAAGTGGGTTTATTGACTGGACTAATATGGAACGCTGGGGCTTGTGAGTACTGGCTGGTGAATACACTAATTGGCACCAGTGGCGAGTGGGTGCTACTGTCGAATCACCTTGTATAGTAGATATCTTAGGAACTTTTTCGCCAAGGGGGTCACTAGAGAAAGAAACTATTGGCAACACTACAAAAATAGAAAATGGTTATACATGTGAATTGTGAAGTTTGTTTCCTTGTATTGTAAATACAACAAACAAAACTTACATAATATGGATTTTTTTCATTTATACGTTTAATTCTTAACGTGAAGCATGACCGACCATGTAGAATTTATCTCTAGAAAAACTGACGAGGAGAAAATCACAGATCGAGACCTACCACTTAGTTTTGTCGAAAATCGACACACAGAAGTGATCGAAGGAATTAATTGCTTAACGCAGACATGGAGAATGAAAGAGAGGGTATTTGTACGGAGCGGGCAATCCGGCCTAGTTTACGTAATTAACGTTACAGATGAAAACGGTCAGCGTCGCGTTGGTGCTTTGCTTAAATGTCGGCGTGGACCCTCCGGATATTGTCAAGACGCAGCCCTGCGCGCGACTGGAATGCTGGATAGGTACGGTATTGGCGGACTTGCGTTAATTAATTGTAAACCGTTAGATCCGCTGTCGATGTCGCCCGCAAAAGCGTTAGAGGCTATTGGAAACAATTTGCAGAAGCAGTACGAACGCTGGCAGCCTCGGGCTAGGTATAAGCAAACTTTAGATCCGACCACGGACGAGGTGAAGAAGTTATGTACGTCACTGCGACGTAATGCGAAGGAAGAACGCGTGCTCTTCCATTACAATGGGCATGGTGTACCGAAACCGACTAGTAACGGCGAAGTGTGGGTTTTCAATCGAGTATGTACCAGAGACATACATTTTTTTCTACTTGGATTTTAATGTTTGAATTCTAATTAGTTTAGTCTTTAGTGTCAATTTAGATTCTAAAAAACGCGTGTTACATTCTTTTCAGAGCCTTTTGGCTCTCTAACAGAGCTTTCTAGATTGCCATTAACATAAATTGCAGGGATATAAGGAGTTTAAGATCCGAATCTGTGAATTCATACTTTAAAGTCAGAGTCTAGCATAAGATCTCTGCCTTTATAATCTTAACCTATAAGTAACTCCTCAGACGTACACCCAGTACATTCCATTGTCAGTGTACGACTTGCAATCATGGATGGGAGCCCCTTCGATATACGTTTACGACTGTTCGAACGCAGGTATAATTGTGGATTCGTTTAAGACATTCGCGGAGCAACACGAAAACGAATACAAGGTATGAATTAACAAATGCGAGGGAGGAGGTTTCGCTAACTTTGTACACTGCAGGCGTCGACGCAGAGCAGGCCGGGCTCGGGACAGGCTCCTCCCACGTACCGTAACTGCATACAGCTGGCGGCGTGTAGCGCGACACAAGTATTGCCGATGAATCCCGACTTGCCGGCCGATTTATTTACATCTTGCCTTACGACGCCGATTAAAGTGGCGGTCCGATGGTTTGTCTTGCGATACACTGCTAAATTAGTGCCTCAAATTACTTTAGATATGATTGATAAGTGAGTTTTTTTAATCTTTACGTGGGGTCTTCCTCTATTGATGCATTTTTAATAGAATTCCGGGACAGCTAACTGATAGGAGGACTATGTTGGGTGAACTTAATTGGATTTTTACGGCAATTACTGACACTATTGCCTGGAATACCCTGCCAAGAGGTAGGTATTCGGAGACATGTATTCGTAGTGATTGTATTGTCTGTCATTATTTATTTATTTACAATTATTAATGAATTTATAACAGTTTAGTAGACAAATTTATCACACATGGGCGCGAACTTCACTAATAATCACTTTGGCATCGATGTTGGAACTGCCATCAACACAATTTAATTGGTTATACGGGGTGGCCTATTAGTGCGTGGGTGGAAGATTGTGGGTTTATTAACGCACATATTGAAAATTCATTGTCGGAGCGAAATAATAAATACTTTTATTGAGTTAATTAAATTACGAGATAGAAGTCGAAATTACGACATGTAAGTCGGAAATCATAAATAAAAAGAAATGAAAAAGAGGTGACTCTTCTACGCTTCCGTAGGAAATTGTAGCTTTTCGGAATTTCTGGATAGTGGATTGATTTCAGATGCGTTAGTAGATGATTCCTCAGGGTCGCTATGTTATAGGAAAAGGATCGCTTGTAAATCATAGGACAGTGTATTGGAACAGAAATTAAGCAATTAATGCAATTGTTATACATGGAGATTTATATTGAATTTTTTAAATAGAGCCCCCTGTATATTATTACCTAATTCGATTCGACCCATGATATCTAAAATGAATCCTTTAATCATTTTTTCAAAAAAACAGATTGTCAGTAAAAATTCAATATCACAGTTTTTGTCATAAAACAAAGAGAAGGCTGTGACTCTGCATTGTTATCACAAAATGTACTAACCTACGCCGAAAGGTCAAAGTTAAACTATTCTTAATCAATTTTCAATATGTCATTCAAAGGTAACTTGATTTTTTTAAAGGGTACCAAAGATCATACTATACTAGATAGCCAACATACACGGTGTCCATTTTTCGAGTGCCACTATGGGGATCTCACTTATCTTAAGAGATAGAAAGTTGGTTAAATGGGGGCAAAGTTGCCAATTTTCTTACTGAATAAGAATCTGAAAAGACATTTCAAATATCTTCAATAGTTTTGAAGATATCTCACTAAAACAAAAATTTCTGATTTTCGTTTTTATTTTTTTTATGATAAACTAATCGTAGTAGACATTTCTAATTAACACATTATTGGGACACTTTGTAATGGAGATTTCAAATATGGCATCCTGTTTTTAATAACTCTCCAGACGATGGAGAAACACGTGGTAACTTTAGTTTTTCTTATGGGCGCCATTTTGAATTTTCACATTTTGAGATTACGTCTTTTTTTCTCTTTACAACGATATATCGCACATGGTGGTTCAGTATCACATTTTTCCTAAAAATACAATTTTTAATTTTTTGAGAAGAGTGCTTTGGAAAAACAAAACGTTCTTTTGTTGACAACAAAAGTTTGACAGTTTGATCCATCTGTCTGGTTGCAGCGTTGTCAGATAAAAATAAAAAAAATAAAAAATTGTAAAGCTTCTGACAATCATCAATTTAATTTAGACGTCAAAAATAGCAAGCTTAGGTTCTGCCGTTGCGATCCTTTACATAGAAACAGCAATGTTCCAAACGTCATTTTGTATCGTACTTCGCGTGACATTTGAAATAAAAATGACAGATGTCATTAGAATGCACAGTCATCTGTTTCAGAGCTTTTCCAAAAACTATTCCGACAAGATTTACTAGTAGCGAGCTTATTTCGTAACTTCCTTCTCGCCGAACGTATTTTAAGATCGTTCGACTGCACGCCGATTAGCTTTCCCGCCCTGCCCGACACCTCCCAACATCCCATGTGGCTGGCGTGGGATTTCGCCTTAGATCTAAGTCTCAGCCAACTGCCGAGGATGATACTTCACGACGAACCCTATCAGCATTTGGCGTTCTTCGAAGAGCAACTTACCGCCTTTCAGGTTTGGCTGGAATTAGGTGAGTTACAGTTGTTGAAATATTGTTCGCGAACGGTTTGGGCGTAGGTTCCGAAGATCGCTACCCGCCCGAACAGTTGCCCATAGTTCTACAGGTATTACTAAGCCAAGTGCACAGAATGCGAGCGCTCGAGCTGCTTGGGAAGTTTCTAGATTTGGGTCCTTGGGCGGTTAACTTGGCGTTATCGGTGGGAATATTTCCTTACGTTTTAAAATTGTTGCAAAGCTGCGCCAAGGAGTTGAGGCCTTTGTTGGTGTTCATTTGGGCTAAAATATTAGCCGTCGATAATGTAATTTATTAACCAGTTGTGAAGTGAAATATTTTGATGGTGATCTTGCAGACTTGCCAGGCCGACCTAGTTAGAGATAAAGGCCATAACTACTTTCTTTCCGTTTTACAGGATCCGACTGTTCCGGTAAGTGAACCAATTGTTTTTAACCGGTTGCGTTAATTTACTTAATTCAAGTCGGAGTATCGCACTCAGGCCGCGTTTGTCTTGGCGTCTATCGTGCATAACTTCCGCGATGGCCAGGAGGCGGCCCGACAAGGATCTTTAGTTAGTATTTGTTTGGAACAGTTGTCTGATCCGAGTCCGACTTTACGTCAGTGGGTCGCCATTTGTCTTGCGCGCTTATGGGATCATTACGACAAGGCCCGTTGGACTGGAGTGCGCGATATCGCGCATGAGAAGTTGTACATCTTATTGCAGGATCCTTGTCCCGAGGTTAGTACATTAATTGTTTCAGTTGTGGTTAATCTAGTGTTCAAGGTGAGAGCTGCCGCTGTGTATGCGCTCGGTACCTTCATCAACTCGGTTAACGAGAGATCAGAGCACGCGAATAATATAGACCATTCGATCGTCATGATGCTAGTCAATACTGTAAGTCGTGACATGAGCAGTTTAGTACGTAAGGAACTAGTAGCAGCTTTGCAATGGATAGTGATCGCTTTCGAAAACGCTTTCCTCAATGTAGCCACGCAAGAGACAAATTTGTGCAATAGTCAAGAGAGTACGCCGACGAGTACCCTTAAACGAATCGGAAGCAGGTAACTATACTTAAAAAATTATTCAACAGTGAACGGCCAAACACACGACTACATATTCAATTTAATTTTAACTTCAGGTTTCTAATGCAATACCTTTTTAATATCTGCAGCTTACCCAGGCTGTTATATTTGCCAGTGTATGTACTTCAATATTCTCCTATTTTTACGCTCGAAAAATTTGTACACGGTCAAACATTTTCGCAAATGGCCAAAAAGCTGACACTATTTTTAGATTTCCCTACCAATTTAAAAATCACAATGGGCTAGAACCGAATAGCCAGATTACTCTAATACCGTTTTATTTTTTTATTTTATTTTTTTTATATTTATTTTTATTTTATTTATTTTTTTTTATTTTTATTTAAAATAAATAAATAAAATAAAAAAAAATAATACCTGAATATTCAAATATGTGAATTTACCCAAATAAACTATGCGAATAATCGTATTCCTTGAAATAACTCGGTGACCGCTTTGCACAAATTAATTAGCGGTGTCTACGGGAAAGCAAATGCAGGAAAGCGAAACAATACCCTCCCCTTGGAACAGGAAGTCGCAAAAAGCTTACCTTGCAATTAAACGGAGCGGTAGAAATTACAGTGAAGCAAAAAGCACACGGCTGTAGATACGGTGCGGTAAACTGTGTGTAAAAGCAGTATCAATGCAAAATAAATTTACGGAAAAGCTCAAAATTATGGTACTTACGAAATGTAACTTCCGAGGATGCAAAACGCAAAAGATCCCCTCAAAATTAAGCGTTTACCTTGATTTACCCTTCCCTAAATACGGAGGGGAAACGTAGGAAATTCCAAACTAAGCAGCGTATTCGGTTAATAATGTCCAAAAATTAAAACTTCCTTATTTGTGCGGTTTGCGACATCCTAAAAATCGATAATGTGCCTTGACATTTAAATTAATTAAGGGCGCCTCTTTGAGACCCCTCACACTTACTCGGATGTTGTGTACTGCATCTCATTTAATTGAAATTGTAAGACTCGGTAATCTAATTGGCACCCAGTAAAATGCTGAGATCAACCGACCGAGACCGCACTGCCTCGACCGGTTTTAAGCGTGTTTTTCAATTAACATAGAAAACTAAAACCGGCTTATAATGACTTAACGGATCTGAAATTCCAAAATATTAATTCGCCCTCGTCTTCTAAATGACATTGGCTTTCAGATATAACAAAAAATTGAAATATCTTGACGAGAACGGTTGCAAAAGGTGGATTAATTACAGCTTTTGTCCACAGTAGCCGCTGATGAAACACAATTCTAAAAATGATATCATATACCTTCAATTCCTAGAACCCACGTCTCCTGATACCGGCTGTTCATATACAGGGTGTTTTTTTGGGAGCTTTAGTTAAACGTTTCTGGGAAAGTAAAATAGGTAGGTTTTTGAAAATTTGTATTTGGGAGTTACGCTGAAGGCCGAATCGATTCAAAATAGCCGCACTTCCGGAAACACCGGAAGTAGATAGTAACTTCGTTATTTTAAATAGCAACCCCAATTTTTTATTGGGTTTTTGGATTCTACGTGAAATTTCAGTTCTTTGGATACCCATATATCGATATCTGCTATTTGTGGTTTTTAAGTTGTTTTGACTTTAAGAAAAAATATGGCGGATGCAGATGGTACCTTGATAATTATTACTTGAAAACGGTTGTAGTCATGGCAACCTATTTTTATCAGTGCATATAGAATGAATACAGCTTTCTTTTAGTGTACTTAAAAAAAGTTAAGTTGCGTAAGACCGCCCCTATGGAGATCCAAATTTATGAAACTTCAAAGACTAAAAACTCAGTTTTTTTAAATGGAATCACCATTTTCTTAATATTGCATGAGATAAAGAATCGAAATGGGCATATTTTGACAATACATGTTCCTATAGCTATCTTTAACAGTTTCTGACTTATTCCCACTTTATTGAATTGACACTATTCTTTCGAATTTTCTTTTTAGTAGTCGGCCATGATTTTATAACAATTGAATTTTAAACAATTCTAGTGACACTAATGCATGATTAACAAAATAAATTCAATGTAAAATATAAAAAACTTCGTTGAAACATTTTTTGTATGGAATTGTTGCTAGAACAGATATCGCATTACCTCTCTGAATTTTTAGACTTATACGTTGTTTAAGAAATTCATTTGAACGACTCTGTCTAGATTTCTCAAAAATTTTCCGTCCTATATCCTTAATAAATGACTTATTTATTAATGAATTATTTAGACTAGAATCAATTATATTAAAGAATCCTTTTCTTGATTTGTTTAAAATTCGATTGTTATAAAATCATGGCCAACTACTAAAATGAAAATAAAAAAAATAACATCAATTCAATGAAATGGGAATAAATCAGAAAATGTTAAAGATAGCTATAGGAACATGTAATATCAAAATATTCCAATTTCGATTCTCTATCTCATGCAATAGGAAGAACATGGTCATTCCATAAAAAAAAACTGAGTTTTTGGACTTTGAAATTTCTTAAATTTGGATCTCCATAGGTGCGGTTGTACGCAACTTAATTTTTTTTAAGTACACTAAGAGAAAGCTCTATTCATTCTATATGCACTGATAAAAATGGGTCATGACTATAACCGTTTTCAAGTAATCAATTATCAAGGTACCATCTGCATCCGCCATTTTTTTTCATAAAGTTAAAATAACTTAAAAACCATAAATGGCAGATATGGACATGTGGGTATCAAAAGAACTGAAATTTTACGTAGAATCCAAAAAAGCAATAAAAAATAGGGGTTGCCATTTAATATAACGAAGTTACTATCTACTTCCGGTGTTTCCGGAAGTGTGGCCATTTTGAAAATATTTTACATCGATTCGGTCTTCAGAGTAACTCCTAAGTACAAATTTTCAAAAACCTACCTATTTTACTTTCCCAGAAACGTTTAACTAAAGCTCCCAAAAAAACACCCTGTACAGAGTGGTCATCAAAACTGGTGTTTGTTTTGTTACATTGACCGCAGTTGAACCGAAGCATCAAAATTTTGATTTTCAGATTGAAAACGGAGTTAAAAGGTCAAACTTCCATAAGGTAAGGGGTGTGTAGAATTTTTTATTACAGGGCTAGCTGTGGGTAAAATAAAGTTGATTGTTTTAAGTGTCGTAGAGGTTGATTTTTATTTAATGACAATTCAACTCATGTATAAAAAATCACATAAGCCGCAGTGTAATTGTCACTTTGACAGCGGCAAAAGTTACCTGCAACTTTTCCAGCGACAAATGCACTAGTGGTTTTTTCACTATTCATTTTCGAACCAATTATCGCATTATCCTTTCCCATATGACTAGTTTGACGTCTGTCAATAATTGATTAGTTGGTGAATTTCTTGTTCGTTAAATTGTCCTGCCGAATTACACTCGAGGTTTGTATTTAAA
This sequence comes from Photinus pyralis, assembly GCF_008802855.1. Classification (NCBI taxonomy): domain Eukaryota; kingdom Metazoa; phylum Arthropoda; class Insecta; order Coleoptera; family Lampyridae; genus Photinus; species Photinus pyralis. Next base: position 27,466,250 of record NW_022170819.1, on the reverse strand, counting down.
CCGAATAAATTTGGGTTGTGGCAATTCAAATCTGTTTCCTTTTAGCAATTGGACTCGAAAAACTGTCAACCTAAAAATGCTCCACCTGCGGTGTCGCATTTTTATTAGTTGACAGTTTTTCTCGTCTAATTGCTAGGCAACAGATTTTCATTACCTAAACAACCCAAATTTACTCGGTAAAATACAAACCTCTTGTGCAATTATAAGTGAAAATAAGGGTTTTTTTGTTAATGTAACTAAGTCCTAACGAATTATTCAAATATGAAAAAAAAATGTTTCCAGCTCTTATACAATAAGCAAATACAATAGTGAGTACATTTTTATTTTTTTGCGAGGAGGGGTTAAGGTGGAGTTCCAATCATCATGCGACTGTAGCGACTCTGGCACCTTTGCGTACTACGTCTCAATTACGCGATTTCTACGTTCTTTGTTTTAATCGGGTTTATTTGTTCTGTATACATTTTCTTTGTACCCATAAAAAGCGCCTTTCAAACGCCACAGCGTTGAATAACTCAGCTTTGCTATATTATTATTAAATCCTGAAGCGAACGTTCCGTGGAGAAACAATTAAGTGCGAGAAATCTAAATGTAGTGTCAACATTTTGGTTATTCTAGACCTCAATTGGATATCGCTTCTTGCACAAAACGTAAATCTCAATCGGGTGATTAAAAATGATTGTTTTTAAGGTCGTTCATGTCGCCACTTTCGCACAACATCAATATTGACTCTGGCGATTCGCTCGATCGACTAAAAAGGGTCGCGTCCAGTTCCTCGATCAGTAGTTTGGGCGTTGGACATTCTTCTTTGGCGCATCACGCGAGCTTGGGCGCCTTACCCTACGTCGCATATGGTTCGGTTTATCTCAAGATATGGGTCGGACTTTGTAGTCTGGAAACCGATCCGCACCCTCAAGTGTCGCAGATGTGCACAGTCGTTACAACGTACATTAGGAATCAAGTGAAGGTACTCGAATGTCGCATCTCACACATTTCTAGGGTGCGTTTTAGGCCGCCAAAGAGCAGGCCGACAATCGCCTGGCCGCCAGCATGAGTTTACCGCCTAGTCCAAATCGTGGTAGCAATTATTTGACTGGGGAGAGCCCGCCGACGCTTCATCCGAACACTGACCTACACAGATTTGCCGCCAGATCGGCTATGAATAGTCGCGCGCGCGGTAAGAAGCAGTCAGGTTCGACAACAAGCGATGAAATCGACAAGGACAACGGGTTGAGAAAACCTCTAGTTACCACTGAGTTTGTCCCATGGGCGAGTAAGCTCTTTGCTCAGCCCCTAATGCACGATACACATTCGGATGTCGAATCTCAACACTATTATGAAAGGGAGTGGCGATTTGAAAGGTAAGCCCTCTTTTCTCTTAGTAATAATCTCAAAATATAGCATATTAACTTTTAAAAAATACAATACACTAAGGATGATATTCAAAAATGGCTCAAAAAAGGGTCAAAGGTCAAATGATTTTAAAAAAATTGTTGAATTTTTCCGTTTTTGAAATCTTTTGAATCTATTGGAATTAATATGGAATCTTTGTAGTGTTATATTTTGGAAAAGAGATTTTTCATATGATAGTTTTTGATTAATAATAATAATACTCTTTATTATTACCTCAATTGCAAGTTTTGGTGAAGAAAGAAATTACAGTTTAGGTATCAAACAATTAAGGTAGTAAGTGGCGGAGTTCAGCATAGCTTTTTTCTAAATGATCATACTAACGAACTTTGTTTGAGCTATTAAAATATGTATTACAATTTAAAATGTACGTAGGAAAATCAAAAAATTGTCAATCTCTGAATGAACCTATATTTAATAAAGGAGATATAAAAAGATGTTTCTTACAAGTTTCATTATAATGACTGTTGAATAATCTGCCAATTTAAAATAAGTGTACGGGATCAGGTAAAAAAGTTATAGGACCTAACCTCATTTTTTGTAGTGGAACGCTCTATATATTTTATTGGAAAAAGTGATATTAAATTCGCTTTCCCAAAATACAGGGAGATTCCTATAGTACCTGCCACCGTTTGGGAGCGTGTAGGTGGTGCGTAGGGGAGTATTTTGATATAGGACACTTGGGGTCGGAAATCTAAAATAAGGGTGCCAGAGCCAAATTTACCTTCTGGAATTTCGCGCCTGTAGGTAGGCAACCCAACCGGCCGGCGGTGCACACGGAGCGATCTCAGGCGGCGATGTGTGGCTGACACTTGATCAGAATTTTGTTTAAACCCACGAAATCCCGTCTGCAACGACGCGTATCAAGTGAATAAACACTATGGCAATAGTATAATAATAGTTGGCTAGATGTAGGAAGTGCATTGAGAACAACGGTGGCCACGTTGAACACTTGTAAACGTTATTGCTTTTGACTGTCGTTTTCCCTCCTTCCCTCCCATGTCGCTTCCTCGCGCTAACTCGCTCTGCATCGCTCCGCGCGAAACGTCGGTCGGTTGGGTTGCCTACATACAGGCGTGAAATTCCAGAAGATAAATTTGGTACTGGCGCCCTTATTTTGGATTTCCGACCCAAGTGTCCTATATGAAAAGACTTCCCCTAGGCACCCCCTATACGCTCCCAAACGGTGGCAGGTACTATAGGAATCACCCTGTATAACACTAAAGAAATTTAAAAAATGCAATATTAGATTTTTCAAAGAATTTTTGAATGTTTTTAATTTTTTGTTTTTTTTAGATTTGAACCTTTCTTAAATTTTTTAATTCTTTTAATCATTTTGAATTTTTTTTAATCGCTTGTATTTTCCCTATTGATTAGCGATTGCGTTATATTTTAATATGCTATTTTTTAGATTAAAATATACAGGGTGTTCTATTTAAAAAATGAGGTTAAGTCCAGTAACTTTGTTGCAGACGTCGTATATGTACTTATTTTGAAAACAGCAGATTACTCTGCAAGTAATTTTGTAATAAACATTTTTTCATGCAGTATAGTATGTACCATAATTTAACACTTATGCGGGTCCGTTAACTTGGCCCCCCCCACTGAGAGATTTGATAGTCGTATTATTTTAAAATGAATGCGCTCATATGCGCCACCGATAATAACTCTTGCGCCATTATCGTTTTTTAGAAATCCGAAAAACGTTTGGGGGGGGCCAAGTGAACGTAGCCCCCCCAGTACGTATTTTGTCGCTTGTAACTAGGTCACCTGATACATTTGGTTATGCGCTCAATTGCGCCACTTGAATTAAAGCTAGCGCCATTACGGTTAAGCCATAAAAAAATTTTAAAAAGTGGGAGGGGGGGCTAATTTAACGTTTTCAAAAGTTACGTTTTTTAACATGTTTTTTCTACTATATCGTACCTTTCACCATGCACTAAAATGCTTTTTACGGCGCATTTCAGCGCATACCTGAGAGTAGAATTTCGTATGAAAAGATGTTAAAAAAAGTAACTTTTAAAAACGTTAAGTTGGCCCCCCCCCCCGCTTTTTGAAAATTTGTCACGGCTTAACCGTAATGGCGCTAGCTTTAATTCAAGTTGCGCAATTGAGCGACCTAGTTACAAGCGACAAAATACGTACTGGGGGGGGCTACGTTTAGTTGGCCCCCCCAAATGTTTTTTCGAATTTCTAAAAAACGATAATGGCGCAAGAGTTATTATCGGTGGCGCATAACGAGCGCATTCATTTTAACATAATATGAGTATCAAATCTCTCAGTGGGGGGGGGGGGGCCAAGTTAACGGACCCCACTTATGCCGTTTATTAACGATTCTCGAGATTGTATTACTGTCAGTCTGTTTGCCCGTCTGTGAGTGTATCCGTCTATCTGTCTGTCTGTCCGTCCGTGTGCACGATAGCTTTTGCGCAATCCATTTTTTATTTGTTTCAAGCGTTAATTGTCAGTGAGCTCCAAAATGGCGGACGAGTCAACTGTGGTATATATAATAGCTATATCCAAAACAATAGCGCTTTCAATATTTCTGGCGCTATGTATTGGTTAGTCCTGGAACTTTTTGACCCATGTCACAAACTAGGCAATTTTGAAGTTTACATTTTTTTTTTGTTATAGAAACTCAAAAATACGTACAGAAGCGCAAGACGAACAGCTAAGAGTGCTTAATAATCGATTAGAATCGCAACTCTTCAGTACGAGATGTTCAGCCCAACCGTACGTCCTACAATTTCATCCGTACGACCAGCAAATCGCGGTTGCCAGCCGGGATACATTTGCGTAAGTTACCCCCCACGTGAGACCGATCGGCCGCCGTACCGTGTGCGTATTGCAGAATATGGGACTGGGGTCGTGGCGCTAAGATCTCGCATTGTCAGAGTAAATCTCTCAAAAACGCGAACAGTCGAATAACCTCTCTAGAGTGGGTTAACGGGCAGGACATTGCGCTGGTGATGGTCGCTTCTGATGATGGCAGCGTGAAATTATGGCGTTCGAGTGGTAGTAGGGAACCGACTTTGGTTAGCGCCTGGCAGGCTTTCAACGAGCTGATGCCTTCATATAAGTCCAACCGTAGGTGTCTTTCTGAGCTAAATAATGGGGTGGATGAATTATTGTTATATTGTTATTGTTATTGTTATTGTGTTACAGTAGCCGGTGTGCTAGTTAATTGGGAACAATGGACACAAACTGTGATAACCTCGGGTGACACTCGCGTCGTACGTCTGTGGGATGCCGAACGGGAACTACGCGCCTTCGATATTCCGACCGGGGCTGACTGTTCGGTAACGTGCTTGGATTCCACCTACTCCAGTGTGGCCCACGAGAAGCACATCAGATCGCTGATCGAGTCCGACCATTCCGACGACGGCATCTTTATGGGCATGGACAATGAGTTACCCAGTTTTAATAGTCAGAAGCAGGGACTGATCGTTGCCGGTTGCGCGGATGGGTCTGTCAGGCTGTTCGACCGGAGGTGCCCTCCCAGCGACTCGCGCGTGAAGACGTGGGTGGAACACGCCTCGTGGGTTTTAGGCGTGCAGTTGCGCGATAATAAAGTTATCAGCGGCAGGTACTTTTCGCCTTTGAAGCTGAAGCATTTTATGTACAGTTTTCTATTTTTAGTTGCGATGGGGACGTTAAAATTTTTGACGTCAGAAAGAACGAGTCGATATCTGATAACCTTGTCACGCAAATGCGTGATATGACAGCTTTTGCTGTTCACCGCAACGCAGAGATATATGCATGGTAAGTAATCAAAAGAGAAAATGATAGCGTTTTACCTAATTCAAAGCAACGGATGTTTCGAAATTTATTGCTTGCTTTGGATTCATTTTAATTCCCACCCGCCCATGAAAGCTAATACTTTTGAATTATTCCAAGTATATTGTAGGTGTGTAGTAGGCAAAGGGCCGGATTTAGCATGGGCCTATAGCGACAAATATTTTGGGGCGGCAAAAAACACAAAATTTGGGAAATAATTCTACAGTACTATCGTGGAAAAATAACTTAAGAAATTGAAGTTGGAATCTTACGCATCCTCTTACCAACTTAAAAGTAATCATGAAATATGGAGTGGCATAGCCTCACATTTTGACAAAATTATGTGAACTTTGTATTAAGATCGGGGAAAATTTAGGGGTTCTCCCGCAAATTTTTGTTGTTGAAAACGCTTAATTGAGGTGAGGTTACCAATTTCATAATCGTACCTGGGGGGCTTAATTTAAGAACGTAAATATATTAGTTAAATTAGATATAGCCCCCATCACCTCCTCTCCTGTTGATGTAATGATGCGGAAATATTAATAAAAAAGGAGTATACTTCTGTAAAAATTAAAGAGTTAATTTGTTTGTAATTCAAACTACAGATATACTTTGTTTCAATAACACTTTATAAATCTCATAATTAAAATAAAATGTGTTTACTACCAATTAAATCAATCTGAGCAAATCAGAGTAAATTACTAGAAAGAAAATCATATTAACACGTTTTTGTAAAGAGTAAAAATATTGCATATTTTAGAAACAAATTTTGATTGAGGTATAACATGCTTTTTATTGAGGTGGGGGGGGAGTCAAAATATGTAGATCCAGTAGGCATAGCGTTTAAGACATACATTTTTTGTCCCCCAACACACGATTGTAGACAGATTGTTAAAAGAAGGACCGGCTGGATTCGGATTACGATAGGAGGGTAGGAGGTATGAAATTTAGGCCCTCCTGAGAGCCGTTCTCAATGTCACTCAAGCCATCCCACAGATGAGATGAATCTAAACATGCTAGAAGGGGAGGCGACTCTAATCGTCGGCATGTCTGGCCAGGATACCCCCATCATGGATTGTCTCAGTTGGACTGGAGCGGGACATTCACAAAGTATGTGGTCATCATCTACAAGACGGTGATTCTTCCAAACCCATGTGGTGCATGTGTCTGTTTAATTTGCAGTGCCCAGAAAGTATTCCCATGAGTAACCTCAGGTTCTTTCTTGATAACCCTGTGCAAAAACGTAATTCACTTCTTTACAGTTGCAGCTGTAAGTGGAAGAGCCGGCTCTGGACAATAAAACACAGGTTTTGAGGGCAGTTGGGCTAATTAATCGGTTTTCTCATTACCTGCAATTCCAGCATGCTCTTTGACCCATGCGACCTCAAGGGTGTTGGTGCTTGATACTTGCTCTAGTGCATGATGACATTTAATAAGAAAAAGTGTTTTCCCGAGAAATTTTGGTGTAGTCGATTTTTGGTAAAAAAAGGAAGGTTATACACTGCCTTTTTTGAGGCCCGAAAAAAAAATTGTCTCAGATCGACCCGGAAAAAATATTTTCTTGTAGAATGTGGCCTCTAGAATCCATAATTTCAAACAGTTCCAAGATTGGGCTACTAGTTCAAAAGTTACAGCCCTTTGAATTTTCTTTCGAAATTGGTTTCTGGTCTATAACTTTTGATTGAGAAGTCAAATCGAAAAAGTACGAATTGTTTTGGATTCTACGCACCAAAATTAATAAGAAAAAGTGTTTTCCCGAGAAATTTTGGTGTAGTCGATTTTTGGTAAAAAAGGAAGGTTATACACTGCCTTTTTTTGAGCCCCGAAAAAAAAATTGTCTCAGATCGACCCGGAAAAAAATTTTCTTATAGAATGTGGCCTGTAGAATCCATAATTTCAAACAGTTCCAAGATTGGGCTACTAGTTCAAAAGTTACAGCCCTTTAAATTTTTTTTCGAAATTGGTTTCTAGTCTATAACTTTTGATTGAGAAGTCTGATCGAAAAAGTACGAATTGTTTTGGATTCTACGCACCAAAATTAATAAGAAAAAGTGTTTTCCCGAGAAATTTTGGAGTAGTCGATTTTTGGTAAAAAGGGAAGGTTAAGTATTCAAATACTATGCGAAGTATTCGAATACTTTACGAAGTATCCAAATACTTTGCGAAGTATTCGAATACTAAATATTTGTGAAAGTATTTGAGTTACAAATACAAATACTACTTCCATAAAAGTATTTAATTAGACAGTATTTGAATCGAGGGGTATTTCACTGGGGAATTTTGGTGTACACGTGCGGGGAATTACAGGGAATTGCAGAAGGAATTGTGGGAATTGAGAGGAATTAAGGGGAATCGAAGGGAATTGAGGGGAATTGAAGGGAATTGAAAGGCATTAGATGAATTAAAAAGGAATTGAGGGGGCATTGAATGGAATTGAGGATCGTGATCATGTGCCGCGCATGCCCAGTATCAATCAGCTGTTTAACGGTCGAAACTATAATGTAGCGTTAGTGCTAACAGTATGGACAGTGTTGAAATGTGCTTCTTGTAAATAGAATTATAAATTACAGTATGTACTCTGGGATACTACAAAGGTGAGTTAATTGTGGTTAAATGATGAAATTGTGAAAGCGGCGTTTACTGGGAGCTTCTACGAGTTTCCCCATGACTATCCACGATTCATTTAGATATATCGGTCCAGATGGCTGGGCCTGGATTGAATGGATAGAAAAGGAAACAAAAACAAATATTCCAGTATATTAAAAAAACTTATATACTAAAGAATTAAAATCAATTAGGTAATCTGAAAATGATCATGGAAGAAGGTTTAAATTGTGCCTACAGTGATATTCACGCAATAGGAATAAATATGGATAAAGATGTAGCGAATCATTTAGTTTAGATCAACCGGCTTTATGGCTCAGTGGTAGAGCGTTGGGCTATAAATCCGGAGGTAGGGTGTTCGAACCTGGGTTGAGGTGAATTTTTCATCTGTGGCGGAGATAGAAATTACCTTAGACCAGTTTCAAGCATTCTACCGGCTACTCCGAATTAGGTTTTCCTGCAGTTTTCCTAATTCGTAAGGTAAATACCGGAGTAGTATAGACCAACTTAAGACCTTCTGCAGAGGCGCCTCTAAATACCATTATGCGGGTCACTCTGTAATTGGGCGCAAGCCTGTTGAGGGCCCAGAACAAGAGAGGGATAATAAATAAATAAATAAACAAATCTCAACATTTGTACTGACAGGGTAGATCAAGATGTAGATTCTATTGAAAAGCATGATCAGGAAGAATGCGAAGAACAACTGCCAGTAACCAATCGAGAAGAACAATTCAAAAATTTTATGGATTGGGATTTTCTGTTAGAGAATGAAGCAAACGATAAAAATCATGTTGAAAGAGAGATAGACTTAAAGGATTACTCCTCTCGAAATGTTAACTTATCATGCGACGGGGCTTATCTACAGGTTGTTTTACCAAATCAAAATTTAATAGTCATAAAGAAATCGTCTTTTTGTTGGCTTCTTGACGAAAATAATGGAAAGATTAGCAACGATAGACTAAAAAGGTTTTACTCAAATAAAAGAAGCACGTCGACTGAAAAATGCTCCTCAAAGAAAAAAGGAAAAGTTGCGAAAACTACTAGTGAAAGAGAATATGAAAACGAAGTAATATTGGATGATTCTACCGTTGAAGATATACAGAGTGGCCCAACGAGAAGTATACAGAGGGCTTTTAGGGTATTAAATTTAGAAATTTCGAAAAATCCTCGAACACGTCAATTTTGTATTCGAGGGGGACAACTTTTGGAATACAAATCACGAACCCAAGTCTTCACCCCTCTACGTAGGGAGCTTAACCCCTAAAATTTTAAATGGAATCCTATGGCAAATGGCACATTATTTGAAAGCCAATTTAATCGTGATTACTAATCTGCTTTGCTTTTTAAATTCTATTGATTCGTTTCGGCGATATTCGCATTTGAAATGGTTTTTTCCCCTGATTTAAGTCCTTTAGATTACTTCTTGTGGAGATATTTAAAGAATAAAGTTTATGCTATTCCGCCCGGAACATTACAAGGGTTGCGAGCACGTATAACCACCCCTTGATTTGAATACTTTAAAGGATTTGAATACTAAAAAGTATTTACAAAATCGAATACTGTCCAGCTCTGACGACAAGGCAACTTCTCTGTAATGGGTTTAAAATCGTTGTCACTGTCAAGGACCGTCCTAAATTGCATTATTTTGCATATAGGGGTTAGCGCCCTGGAATAAGGAATCTTCCAGTAATGAGCGTCATTATTTTTATTTTTTTGTTTTAGCGGCTCCGCGAACCAAAACATAAGCATACACAACATGCTCGGCACGAACTTGAACAGCATCCGATTTCACGAAGGCTTCATGGGACACCGTATCGGACAGGTGACCTGTCTTGCGTTTCATCCACATAAAGTCGCTCTGGCCGCAGGCACCAACGACTGTTTACTTACAATATACTGTATGGAGAGCCGAAGATGACATGGATCCATATCCTAGGCAAACCCCTTCTGGGGACTACTAGGATATTAGCTAGCGTAATTTTTTTTTTTTGTGGCGTAAGAGATGCATTTAGAGAGACGATTTTTTTAATTCTGCCATTTGTTGAACAAATTTTTATTTATGTAAATACTCGCTCATTTTTTTTGTTTTAATATTTTTCACATTGCTATTATGTTGTACATTTGTATCCAAAGATTGTATTTTAGGTTAGTTTTGATTTTATCGATTTTAATTATAAGTACGTATATCGTGCCCGATTGATTTTTACTGTCAGATACCAATAGATGAAGACGTTTTAAACAAACTATTGTTTCCTGATTTTGGTGCTATGTAGTAATAGTAATAATAATATATTGTACATAGTATATACAGGTACTCTAGCGCTGAAGCTTACTTTTTATATTTATTTAGGGATTTGCATGTGTACAAATGTGTATTTTATGATTTAATAATAAGAATGAACAAATACGTCGTCAAAGACAAAAATGTTAAGATTGCCTTCTACATTTATTTAGGAATAAATTTTACTTCGATAATTGTTTCTTCTAGATGGGTATGCTGAGTTTCTGAAACTTTATTTTTGTGTGTTATTATGGCTCTCAGTCGCCAATTTTTGAATGGTAAATTCTACTGATTTAAATATAACAACTTACCTAATTACTTAAAAAATTCTTGTCTAGTACTTAATTAAGGTAAACCATTGAATAAAAACACTATAAGAAGCCTAACCCCGTGGAAATAAAGCGCGACAGAGTTTGAACTGAGAATATAATGGGAACACTGTCAATAGAGTCGATTCTTGAACTGAGAAGAATGAGAATTTGCTTTCCTCCTATTTACCGCAAAGAGAGTTCGGCGGTCACAACCAATGCGGGTGCAAGGGGATTTGTGAGATTTGTCGCGCTTTCTTCCATAAGCGTTAGGCTTCTTATAGTGTTTTTATTCAATGGGTAAACTATACTAATAATTATCCTGCTTAGTCCCATTATCATAAAGAATTCGTCAATAATAATTTGAATTCTAATTTTGTCACCATTCTAGATGTAATAATTTATTTTTCTACTATAGGTACAGCCTAATCTGTGGTACAGCTGAATACAAAAGATATATATGAAACAAAGAAAAATATAAATATTGCCAAAATTCGAAGTAGTTTGAACTACTTGTAATGTAATGGCATTTACAAAAAAAAGGATATAAATCAAACCTGACTTCTTTTCACAAAAAAATAATAATAAACTAAACTAAAAAATTCAATTAACAATCTTGCCAAATTTAAAAGCGGGATATGCTATTTTCATTTCGCGAGGTAGGATGGAATAACGCCTTTGAGCAATGTTTAGTAAGCACATCGTTTACCGATTTTCTTTACAGTAAATTTATCATAAATCCATTACATTGGATTCCGTATATAAGGATTCACTAGCATAAAATATATTTTTCCTATAAATTATTCGTAGAATCCCCCCAGCCAACAATTCCATATATTAATAGTGATTGGATTAACGAGAAATACAAAACACGCATCTGTTGAGTGAGTACGCTATCTCATAAGTTTTAGGTAAAACTGCTCTTAATTTCAGGCCACCAGATCCGGCCAGTCGAGGCTCGGCGATCGTACATTGCAGATGTTTTCACCAAAGTTTCCATGCAACTGGAAGAAAAAACAAATCTGTTTGATTGTTGTCAGACCGGACTCTCCTCTCTGGAACGTGCACTAGCTTCGGTGTAGGAGGAGCGGCGCTGCGTCATGTGTTTGTTTTCTTCAGAGCGTCTGGTCGGCAGAAATTCCACTTCCAATGTAGGACCGGCTTAAGATGGTTATCTAAAACGATACCAAGCTATTTTATAGACTGATTCTAATCTAATCCTTAGCGGTCCTCAATTAGGAAGCCCTATGACTGTGACATAAGAAGTAAAAGGTCTTGTCTTTTGTTTTTATAATTTATTGTTAATTTGTTATACTGTAATCATGATGAAATTGTTTGAAAGTCGTATAATATTTTTTGTTTTAGGTTTTCCCACGTAGGAGCAGTATAAAGCACTGCAGTGTCGTCCGCATTCTGCCTGTAGTACTTAGCCCGAGCAAGTTGTTTATATACAATGTAAATAACACTGGTCCTAACACTATTCCTTGAGGAACACCGTAAGTAATTATTTGTATGTAACTTTTAAAATTGACCCCGATCTGTACATATTTTTTACAAAAAAATAACCCTCTCACTTTCGCTCGATGTTTTTCTAGTTCCTCATTCCACCAGGGACCGGTCCTCGTTAGACCTTTAGTTTTTGTGAGGCAGGCTTTTATGCCCCTGTTCACTATTTCAGGTGAGGTTGAATTTATATACTCAATCAGCAGTTCACCCCTCTAGTTTGTGTCTGTACTGCCCCATATGCTACGGGGTGGACGTTGACATCGAAGCCCATGACTAGAGATTGATGTTCCTCCGCTTGCAGTATGCCAGTATGCACTAAGCCGAGGCCACTACGCCTTTTTCCCCACCCCGAAGGTGACTGTTAAGTTTTCTAGCCCCTAGCCACATCGGATCCCTGGACGGACGACTGGCGTTCGCTAGTTGGGGGAGCCTGCGCCTTCGACGGATTGTTCCGTTTGGCCTTTTTGTTGCTCTTCAGCACTCGCCATTCCTTAGTCTTGAACAGGGTAACGGCCGGCCGGGTGGCGCAGTTAACTATTAGTCCAGGGAATAGAGGGTTTTAACTTGCAAAATGAGAAGTAATTTCTTTTGCATGTCATAGACAGTCATCTGGTGGTTAGGAATCTAAGATTTCGACCTCCCACTCCTTGTGCTTCTCCCGTACCACCCCCAAAACCCTTGAAATTTGGATGGTTTCTTAGTTTTTCAATCATATCTTTTTAATGGTTCATTTTACAAAAAAATATTGTTATTAGACCATAAAATTCTACACAACTTTGATATGCACTTTTTTCTGAAATGTTTATTACAAAAGATATTGAGCTTGAGAGTTGGTTATATTTTTAAGAATTCTGAAATTTCTATGTAGCGATGGTTTAACCAAATTTCATACTTTATGTCTACAATTAAGAGTTTTATGAGAAAATATCTTGGAATTTATCGTGGTATAAATCCCTCTACCCTGGATTCTTACCAAAGGGTAACTTACATAATAATAAATGAATAATAATAATGAAACTTGCAACCCTTGCTAGTGAGGATATTTGAATCACTGTGAGGTTATTGTAATATACTTTTGCAATTAAAAAATTGTCTCACTTCAGTTCAATTTCACCCCCCCTCCCCCAGCGCGCGCGGAGGGAATAGATATTTAAACGCTCCTGTGGGGATTGTGAAGTTAGTGAGAGAGTAGGTACAACGCTTATTACACATATTTTCTATTGCTCTTAAAACCTATTCCTACTGCGGGGTGGGGGGGATCATATGAAGGATGAAGCTGAACTGAAGTGAGATAATTCAAACGTATATTAGAAAGCCCTACAATCTCACAGTGATTCAGATACCCCCACCCCCACTAGCAAGGGTTGAAAGATTATTGTACATCACCTTTGGTAAGGGTGCAGCGTAGGGGGATTTATACCACGGTACATTCAAGATAGTTTCTCACAAAACTCTTAATTATAGGGATAAAGTATAAATCTTTTTTAATAAACATTTCACAAAAAAGTAGTGTACATCAAAGTTGTGTAGAATTTTCTCATTTTCAGTCTCTATTTCTTGGACTATATGGTGAAGGCCAGAAAGGGTCCCTGGTTCGAATCCGGATTCGGGCATGGATATTTTTAAATGTATAGTGGGTTGGGTTGCCGGCCGGTAGAGCAGCCTTGGCTGAAACCCCGCCCACTCAAAAATTAAGGCAAAATAATAAAAAATATTTTAAATAACTTCCACTAGGCGGCACTGAACCCCTAGCATTGGTGTGGCATACTGGGGGCTCCGCTGCAGTGTAACATTTTAGGGGGTATAATCACTGACCTCTAATTTTTTAGGTTAGTGAGTTCAAAAATAAGTTTTGTTTAATTTAATAACGAATTGAGATATCCTACAGTTACGTAAGATTTACTTATAAGTCTGTAATTGCTTAAAATTTTTAATAGAACGTGTTATTAAATAAGAAAATAATTATCCAAGAAAGAAATAGAATTCATAGAAAAAAGTGTTTATCTTGAAAAAATAAATATCATACTTAGTATAATAGGTACAAAACAAATAGATATATATATATATATATAGGTACTTATGGATATATGTCATACTTTGGACATACGGCGCAAGAGACTTGTTCCTGCTCCGTCATCGATGTCCACTGCCGTACACGCTAATTCATCGAAGATCTCGTTCTCACTCTGACAACATCGAATACAAAATTGATCAATTAATTCCTCCAGAGTGACAGCAATAGATTTACTAATATTTAAAAATATAATGTTATAGTTCTTCGACCGTAAGTCCGTCAGCAAATGTTTCAGTGTCTACAATGAGAGAGTGTTCAAAAATAGCTTCATTTTAACCAAATGTTACGCATACCTCTTTAGAGGTGTAGTCAACGTGAAAAAAGTGTTGGAAGTCTATCACTAATGGAACGGTGTAATCTATTGAGGAGACCATCTTCTGCACTCGCAGATTGAAGAAGTCGCTAGCCGAATAGTACAATCCCAATTCTGGTTTAATTAAAAGGTAATTTCGTTTTTTGTCCAGCTAAAAACGAGGGATTAAGTATGCATTTAAATATAGCCATCGTTCACTTACTGATTTAACGGAGAACTCAATCTGTGGTCTTGTCCACACCTTCAGCAGAGGTATGCAATTGATTATAACGCCAACCAATAAACCTTGTTCAACACTGAACACCAAACTGATGATGAACGTTACAACTGTAACTAGCAATTCGAATTCTAACACCAAGAAAACGATTTAAAACGCCAGTGGTCGATTTTCCAAAATACTCACTGTTGGCCTTCCACAGCTTTGGCACTATTTTATAGTCGATCATAAATAAGACTGCACTAATAAGTACAGCTGATAAGCTGGATTTTGGTACGTAGTAGAAGTACGGCGTTAGAAATGAGAGCGCTAGCAAAATTATCGTGCCTAAAATTCTCAAGTGTAGTACTCAAAATTGGAAGACAAGCGAGTTGTTTACCGACGTAAACTCCGGTCATGGGCGTGTGCACTCCACTCGCATGAGCGACAGCCGATCGAGTAAACGCACCACACGTTGGCATCGATTGAACAAACGAACCCAAGATATTGCATAAACCTAGCGTCATCATCTCTTGGGTGGCATCCACAGGTTTGCCAGTACCTACAATTTGAGCCTTTGACAAAATGGAATTAACCAAGTGTGATATTATTACTGAAAGCTTTCGCGACAGCCACATTGGATAAGACGGCAACAACTGGAAGTACGATGGCACCGGTACCCAATTTTTGAACCATCCCCACAAAGGTCACCGTGTCGTTTCCGATTTGCGTACTAAATTTGGGCAGTGCGAGCGTTGGTATCCCCGACACGACAGTTCCTGCAACAACGTGTTGAGCACCAAGCGTTACAGTTTTCGAAATACTCACCACTAAGACTGAACGGAGATTCGCCATACTTGTGCTCGAAGTAAAAAGCAATTATAGAAGAGACCAAGACTACCAGAGCATTTCTACTGATTGACAACAACCATAAAGCCTTAGTCGCGCTTGGAGATTTTAATTTTATATCTTTAAATTTCTGTAAATAAGAATTGTTTATTTAAATGGCACCTGTCGTCATATATTACGCAGGTAGCGTAATTATTAACGTCACCGACGTAATAAATCCATCAGCGCTCAACATACTTACGCTGAAAATTAATAAAATAATTATACAGCAAGTGCCCAAGATAAGATCGTTGACTTTAATATTATCAGAACGTTCGTAAAATTTCTGAGCGTAATGAAAAATGTTGTCGCTGCTAAATCGGATGCCGACAAGGCCTTTCAGTTGGGCCAAAATGATCGTAAGCGACGTGGCCGTTGTAAAACCGGAAATTGCGGGCATCGATATGAAGTCCACCAGGAATCCCAATTTGAAGATGCCCATGAGAAACTCGACCCATCCGCACAGAAAGCATAGGAGAATAACGAACTCGATAGGTAAACCCTTCGTGTACGACAGAGTTAACAGGGCCATTAAGCTGGTAGGTCCAATCGAAACTTCTTTAATCGATCCAAAGAAGGTGTACACAAAACCGCCCATGAAAGACGAGTAAAGGCCGTAATGCGGCGGAAGATTTGCAAGAGATGCGTACGCCATAGATTGAGGCATTATGGTCAGTCCCAAAGTTAGCCCGCTAACCAGATCGGCCACGCAATCTACCTTTGAATAGTTGGTAATCCATTGGGTTATGTGGACGCGCTTTTTCAAAGACGCCAGTAATTTGTCTTTTTCAATGTGTACTGCAAGAATTACGATAACAACGCGATTTGGGTATTTTGGAACTTACTGTTCATGGTTACGCACTGGTGTAGAGCGAGGCTGCAAGAATGTTCACTGTTCACTTACATCAAACCAAGTATACGCTGTTGATTACCTTTGTTTCCTTATATAAACGTGCTCGGTACTTATGTAAATAATTTCTTAACATTATATATAATATTTGCATACGTTAAAAATAGTCTCTCACTAGGTACTACCTACCTATACACATCCAGACCATATCAAAATTGTTGAAAAACGCGCGTATCTGCCTGGTAACAATTTACGCACCGTTTGCTTGGGTTTTAGATTTGCGAAATATTTCCTGATTTTGCAGTTTTTTAAATTATTAAGGCAGATCATGGGCACATCTACGAATACCGGCCGCTGGTAATTAGACATAGTCCAAAGCTGAGCAAATTTTTCCTATCAATCGATTACTATCATTAACAACAATTCCGCTGACCCCAACGAACTCGCATAGTGAGAAAGGTGAAGGAAAAGCTACTCTATTTTTTACGGTTGCTTCCATAGGCAGTGCAAAAAAAAAGCTTCTATTGTTCTGTTAAATTTGGTTTATGGTGTTTACAGAGGAAGCGGACCAAACAATAAAAAAATTACAACAAACAATAACAGTGAAAGAATGTGGAAGTCTTATCAAGACGATTGTTTGGTCAAATATATATTTACACCGTAAAGTGTTAAATAAATCACCTGAATTCTTTTTTGTTTTTTTTTTAGATTACGTTCTTACATTGCAGCTTGATGAGTGTGTATGTAGGTACCATCGGGTACCTCTAGTTCCTTTTCGATTACACAATGATAAGACACCAGCTGAGTCTGGTTTTGTTTTCTCGTAAAATTACTACGAATGCACACGCCGTTTATATTTTTCTTTTTGTAAAATACCTATCTGCATTTACCTACTATTGGCGAAATTATACTTATAATAGCAAAACTCAGCTATAGTGCTGGACAGTATAAATACTTAGGTAGAGGTGTTCTTTTTCTACTCGAGAGACCTGCAGGAACCTGTACCATACACATCATGCACAAATACATGGATTTTTGCACCCAAATTGAAAAGTATTGCATTTACCTAACTCTCGAGGATAGAGTTGTTCCTAATTTTTTTTGGAATTAGTACCTTCGCTTTATAAGTACTTGTTTCGTTTGTGCTTTAGTTTTCAAGTAGGTTTCAAATACTAAGCAATTATATACAGGGTGGCCATTTTAAAACGAAACAGAGCCTATTTTGGGGACCTCAAAACATCTACGGAAAAATACTCGGACCCGTCAATTTTTTATTCAAGGGGGAACAATTTTTTCGCTAGTTTCGCCCCCCTGAGGGCAAAGCCCTAGCGGGGGTGACAAGCGCCCCCAAAATTTTAAATCGAATGGGTGGTCGAGTGATATCTGATTTTGAAGGTATTTTTATGTGGATTATAACCCTTAAGTTTTAAATCGCTACTAATTTGCCTAGCCCATACAGGGGCTAATAAAAGTTACAAAAATGTGTCAACATTTTCTTATGAAAAAATATTCTTGTAAATGAATTAGTTAAATAACAAAAATAAAAACAACAGTAAATACAAAAAATGTTGTTCTCCTACATTCTGAGCCGTACTTTTTGTTGTTTTTTTTTCTTTTTAATACTCGTAAGTACATATGCCTTTTCTGCAACGCAAATTTTGGTTATTGTTGAGAGCATTACTATAGCATCATTTTGAAGTTTAATAGTGATTGTCAATTATTGTTGTCAGAACGAGAGAGGGATAATAAATAAATAAATAAATAAATAAATAATGGTTTATTCACTTGCTGAAATAATTTATCTTTTTTTGCAAACAATGAAAATGCTAATAGAACTGCCCAGCTCTTTAATCGACAACACCAGAATCGACTGGTCCATCGTATGTTTGGGCTGCCATTTTTGGTAACCGTATCGTAGGCCCCTTCTTTTTACCTGGAACTTTAACAGGAGAGATGTACCTGGAGTTATTAGAAAAGACGATTCGTCCAGCATTAGTGGAGATACTAGAAAATAACAACGACTACTTGGAAATAGTCTAGTATTTCAGCAAGATGGTGTGCCACCCCACTATGCTGCAAGGGTTCGTCAATATTTGGACCAAACGTTTCCAGGACAATGGATTGGAAGAAAAGGTGCTATTGAATGGCATCCTCGTTCCCCGGACTTAAGTGCGTTAGATTTTTCTTATGGGGCCATTTAAAAACTAAAATTTATGCTAGTCAGCCAACATCGTTAGACAACTTGCGACAAAAAATAATTGACGAATGTCGTCAAATTACCCCATAAGTTTTTCAAAATGTACGGAAAATGTTTGAACAAAACCTGTATTATTCTATGGAAGTCGAAGGTCAACATTTTCAACATTTACTTGATTTAAAACTTAAGGGTTACCACATAAAAATACCTTCCAAATAAGGTATCACTCGACTCCCCATTCGATTTAAAATTTTGGGGGCGCTTGCCACCCCCGCTATGGATTTGGCACCAGGGGGGCGAAGCTAGCAAAAAAATGGTTCCCCCTTGAATCAAAAATTGACGGGTCCGAGGATTTTTTCGTAAATGTTTTGAGGTCCCCAAAATAGGCTCTGTTTCGTTTTCAAATGGCCACTCTGTATATAGATGATTCACAATAATTTGTCCATTCATACCCATAATTATACCTTTGGTGTATATACCTACCCCAATAACACCTGCAGCGTTTCATACGTCTGGAGATTTAATTTAATTTAAGTAGGCTGTATCCATATTTGAAAATTATCTTTCTCCCGTTTTATGAAATGGTGACCAAATTTTGGGATAGGTCTTGCCTATCAGGGAACGAATGCTAATGAGCGTGCTCGAACTAAACGCCCTCATTGGGAAACAGGCTTGCTGCATCTTTCAGCCGTGTAATAGTATGTTTTTTGTTGCTATTAATTATACCGAAAGTTTATATATGTTACGAAACTATTTCTGCTTTACAAAGTAATAAATATTAACATTCCATATCTGGCGTTAAAAATATGTTTTTCCATCGGACAGTCACATCTACACATGTGTGGTTGTGTATACTTGAAGTTTCTGCAAAATATTTACTTACGTACCTTGAGTATGCGAGTGAATATATTATATTACAATAAACCGTTTAGTGAGAGTGGGTATGTATATGCCAGTATGTGAAAACAAGAGTTCCGGATTTTGCTGGTGCGTGATCAAATAAAAAATGTCTTAGTAACAAAAACGGAGGTCGATCACTATGCAGAAGTACTGAATTATGTACACGCGTAATCTCAATGACGTCATACAAAAAGTTATCTTGGTAAAATATGTTTTCTTATGATTTACAAAATTGTAATATTTGTTGCAGACATTTTTCATCGTTCGAGTTAATGACTGTAAAGGTCATCAGATTCTCGAATTCGTTCTAATCAATTTGTGTGAAGCAGTATAGTGAGGTCATTTTGTTCAGATCATAGCAAACCTACATGACGTCACCGCAAAATCCACGCCATAATTTAGGTCACCCATTTTACTTTAATTAATTCCTTTGATTAAGTCGCCCGCTCCCTACAGCTAATCATCCATCCTATGCGTGAGGATGCTGGAGAGAAAAAGGTGCCCTTACGGACAGTCTATTTCTTTAATCTGTCTATACCCCAGACAACCGGCAGTCAAAAAGACCCATAATTCGATTATTCTTATTATTTTAGATAGCCAGAAAATTCATTTGACGGGAGCTGGACTTATGAATGATTAGCAATCTTATTCATTAGTATACCCTTCCAATTAAAACTTATGGGGAAGGCTTTGTGATCTTTGTTCCGGATTATCATTTACCCCATTTCGAGCTTCCCTGAGAGAATGGATACTCAACAAGTTTATACTCTTCCATTTGTGGGCTGGAATATAAATATAAAATTTTGATCGTGCGTGTATATCAAACCATTTTTCATGTAGATGAGTTTGCATTATTACATTCCAGGGAATTCCCAAGTTCCGACCCATTGAGTAACGTCTCGGCGGTTATCTGCGTGGTTTTTATATTTGTCTGACGTAGTGGAATAACCAGTTCCTATTTGAGGTAAACTATAGCTACTATAGGTAGGTATATTCTGGCTTTCAATCCTTTCTTGAGGACCGATGCACGATCGGCTATAAACCCGTTAGGAGTGTAAAAAACTGTAGGTGTAATTCCCAAGTTCTACAAAAAATCCTCCCTTTGAACCGTGATGATATCTCGTTTTGAATGATCTTGTTATTGGTCGAGGTTGAGCGGCCCCGTTCCTTTTAGCGGTTGGTCAGCGAGTTGTGTTGTCTTTAGCTCTTCCGTCCCTTATTTTTATTACACGATGTGTCTGCACTGCTTAGCAAATGGAGATTGCTCTGAAATATGGTTCCTCCCTTGGTGATTTCATTGGCAGCAAAAAATGTATACTTGTCCGGACCATGCCGACGTGGCGAGCTGGAAACGGGAAAGATTGCCTCTGATGTATCCACTATAAGGATCGGGTGTTTTTAACCGAACCGGGAGAAAGGCGGGAAATTGCAGTTTCCCAATCAGGCGGTGATGGTTTCATGGTCATGATTAGGAATTGTTCCAGGTTATCGGAACTGACCGTTAAAATCGTCTGGTGTTGTTGTGGCAATTATGACGGCCACAATGGCTGGAGAATGGCGTACCCGAATGCATGGACATCAGGCTACGAAGCTGTAGAAGTAATTGGGACGGTTTGATTTTAAACAAGACTAAGACACGGAGATCGGGCAAAGTTTATCGCCCTTGCGTGGACTATGGCAAGGTTTTTGTGTCGAAGAAGGTTTCCCTGACATGTGAGTAATATATTTTATATGTTTTTGTCTTTTTCTACGCACCAAATTATGAATTTTTATCCAATATTTCCTTTCCCATTTGTGTATAAAAAGAACCGCCACTTTTAACACAGACTGTTACCCAAATTCGAAAGTGCCGCGAAACGTCCGTCGTTTTGACGTGAAGGTAACGGTGGCTCAAGATCGACTTCTGTGGGGGTGCATTAAGTTGCAAACCCCACTAAAAAGAATAGCAAATCTATTTTGTACTAATTGTGTACTTATTTGTACTACTACATTTTAATCGTTAGGACCAAATCTACATTGGGGTTGCAACTTAATGCCACAACCCCAAGTATAGAGATTTCTATAAATGCATGGCCCATAATTTTGTACTCATTTGTACCGTAAGCAAAAAATTTTGTACCTTACCTTTTAACCGCCACTATCAAATTAATTTTGGAGGTGCAACTTAACGGTACAACCCCGAGCATACAAACCCATGCAAATTTTCGCGCCATAATTTTGTACTAATTTGTACTGTAAGTAACTAATTTTGTACCAGTACTTTTTGACTGCTAGAATCAAATATATGTTAACGTTACTATCTCGTGCATATATTATGTAGGTACATTCATAAAATTCTTGACCCTTGATTTTGTACTCATTTTGCATTAAATTTGTACCTCTGCGTTCCATCCACTAGTATCCAATCTATATTGGGGTCATAACTTACGTCACAACCCCTATTATATAAATTTGCCAAAATTTTGTCCCATGATTATGCACTAATACCTATATAATGTATCGTTATAAGGAAATTATTTTTACGTACGTTATTTTGTCCCTTTTTTCAATTTTTCTTAGGTTTTTTTTCTAGGGGTTGGGATCTCAGCACGTAGAACATTGCGGATATTTTTTAGCGACTTTTTTAAGAATTAAAAAAAATGTGCTATTGTTTGCGTTTTGTCCGTCCGTCCGTCCGGACCCACTTCTGCCGTTTTGAACTACTTCTAGATGAATGATCCTAGAGTCCTGGAATTTTTTTGCAGTAGGTAGCCTATACCTTGAAGGTGTGCTAGACGGCCACTAAATTTTGCTGTCTTAAGGGGAGGGCCCCAATGAATTATTTACTGAGATGCTGTTTTTGAAAGTGAAACGTGCATCACATAGGGCAATCAATTGGTGTAAGATTTTGCATACGCATTCCATTAGTGGTGCCAAGTAAAACATTTGAAAATGTGTGTGTGGGGGGGAGGGGGGGTAAACACCACGTTCTACCCTTCATGGTATTCCAACGAAAGGGCTCATCGAAATAAATTGGTTTGTACAAACTATAACTTTCCTGCGCGACTCTTTTTTGAAGTGATTCCGTGCGTGATGATTTCCCTAGCCAGCTTACCGATCAAAAATGCTTCAGTGGCATCCACATAGCTTTTATATAGGTCGCTGTCGCAATACGCTGAACAGGTAATCTGAAGAAGTGCATCAAAGGCACACGTATTGGCCAGTATTACTCTTTCGCCGTTCACATTTAGGGGACGAAGTGAATCCTTGTTTGCCGTTTTTTAACAACCCAATTGATAACACAGGTTTTAACTGGCTCAAGTCCTTTCTTAACCATTCCGAATTTTGTGTTAAATACGATTTATATTTCCCTCTTTGTACATCTGCCAAACCCCGCCAGTTTTCTACCTCCTTCATGTCACATGCTCTTCTTCCAACTGGATTATCTACCTCAGGATTTTCACTTTCATTTTCCTTTTCATCACCACCAGGAAAGTGTAAAATGAAAATTAAAAGCAGGCATGTAATACGTATTAATTTTTTTCGTTTTCCGTCTTGGTAGAATACTTGATTTTTTTGTCCATATTCACATAGGCAATAATTTACCCCAAAAAAGCTGTCAAATGGCTTATAGGGTAAGTTAACCATCAGTGTCTATCAAGTCGCGTTGATATTAATTAATATTCAATCATCAGTCAATGCGAATAGCCTAATAAATGTAAAACCTTTTTTCTAAGGGTTCTATATGTATTTTTTTACACTTTGGGGGCAGATTTCACCCTATGAGGTGGCTCAGTAAATGAATGCCAATTTTTTGAAGATACTAAGGCTAAATTCAAATGTGAAATTCTTTTGCAAAAGGTGGCGGCAATTTTTTATTGTTTTATGTTGTTCCTTTCGAATAGAGAGGGATCTAAGATGAATTTTGGTTTATCTGCTGGAAAATGACTGCTATGCGAGAGTGCATTCGCAAATTTGTTTTTTATGGTAAACGAGCCACTGGTCGTTCGTTCGTTTTCGGCATTTTGGCTGCTATATTCTGACTGCTAATTTCACACGAGTGTTTTACCGATTTAAGAAACACTGGACATTAACCAATACATTTCTTTAAACCAGAATTTAACTTCCGAAGTCTACTTCAGTTTAAACCAGCAATGAACAACTGAGCTCAAATGTTAAAATAGGTAGTAAAAAATACCATCGTAGCTTATTTTGTTGCTCACGATTCCGATTACACATCTCGCAGTTCCAATTTCAAATGTGTACACACAAATTAAATAACGTATTATGATCAATATTTAAAATTCAAAGATAAATCAATAAAAATGTTTCAAAACTCACTCGTGATCACGGGCAAATGTAGACCATATATTAGCAGCTATCAATAAACGAACACCCAAAGTCTCTAGCTGGCCCAGGGGCCGAGATTTCAATGGAACAGACAGACAGACAGGCGACGGAAAATCGAGCACATAAACGTTACCTCAACTTCGTTAAACGCTACAAATACCAAATGAGAAAATCGAGAGTAGGTACATAGGTACTGAAGATGCAAAGTAACAATTGAGTCTGTATAACAAAAGTTTTATACCAATTTATACTGAAAATAAATACCCTCGTAAATAGCTAAATACCTATATTAGGTACATCATCTTTATAGTCCATTGGAAAACGTGTGTTACGCATTATCTACGTAATTAACTGTTTGCCTGTCTGTCTATTTGTCTGTCTGTTGCAACCACAACATATATACATTTGGTCCTAGCGATTAAAAAGTAGTGGTACAAAACTAGTTGCTTTTGGCACAAATTAGTACAAAATGAGTACAAAACTATGGCATGAAAATTTGTATGAATTTGTATATTCGGGGTTGTACCGTTAAGTTGCACCTCCAAAATTAATTTGATAGTAAATATTTTTATATATATTTTAATTTTTTGGTTACGGTACAAATTAGTACAAAGAATCTGTATACGTGGGGGCGTAGATGTAGATTTGGTCCTAGTTGTTAAAAGGTAGTGGTACAAAAGTTCTTATTTACCGTGCAAATTAGTACAAAATGGGTACAAAATTCTGGCACAAAAATTTTTAAGAATGTGAGAATACTTGGGGTTGTGGCGTTAAATTGCAACCCCAATGTAGATTTGGTCCTAACGATTAAAATGTAGTGGTACAAAATTTGTTATCCACGGTACAAATAAGTACAAAATAACAGTATTAATAGATTTGCTAATCTTTTTAGTGGGGGTTGCAACTTAAGGCTCCTCTTCTGTGAGCGTTGTTATTACGAAAAAAACAATTGAAATGATTTTTTTTTAAATTTTCCTTTACGTCCACATTGTTAGTAAATGATCGCGACATAGGCAACCTGTTACAAATTACTAGCGAAACATTTTTTTGGTTTGATTAATAGAAGTCCTTTTGCATCATGAATGCTCTCCATCGTTACAAAAATAACAAAATTTAATAAAATCTGTTTTAATTCGATACTATGCGATGCATAATAAAGTTATATACAAAATATAAATTGTTGCAAAAAGGTCTGCAATCGATTATTAAAAATTTGAACACAGTAATAACAATTACAAAAAAACTGTTTTCAGTTTGACCGTGTTGTTCCTTAATTATGTAAATATAAAACGAATAAATAGAAGTCATTTTCATTAATACAGTAATTGTCTAAACTCTATCTTTGAGCAGTCTATATATGGCTCGCTACAAGCATTGCAGATTGCATGCAATGCTGAGGTAACACGACCTAATGGTACTATTGAGCATACACAGATACACCTAACTATAATGGTAAATAATATGAACCAGATACACTCGGTAAACGTGACACCACAACCTGCGATCTTCGGCTAAAAATAATCCTAAATTATCTGTGATAAACTCATTTCAATCTGAGATAGGTGATGTTAACAAGTGTAAGTTTAACAATTAAAAATAAAATTATTTTCGAAATTAAATCTTATAAACTAAGTACATGGTGGTAATAACATAAACTTGTACAAACAAATTTGCGCAATTTTATCACAGATACAAATTAACTGGAAATTTAAACTAAAGATTGTTTGTGCGTATTGTAAACATAACTTCTTCGTACGAGAGCCAAAATGTTAGAGACCACGGCGCCATTCGTAACCAGATTGGGAAGAATCCTTTATACAAAGCTCCAAATCCCTCAGCCTTCGTTGTTTTGATTAAACAGTCAATGGACGACTTGTACAACGTACCTCTAAAACTCTAGAATTAGAATTACAACTTGTTAACGAACGCTTACCGGCCCTCGCTGTCGATGGGCTGATTCATAACACGCGTTTTAATGACATCAGCTGGCGTCCCCATGGATGCGGCAACGAACCCTGCACAAAAACTCGACAGAACGTGAACAAAATGATTATCCTTCCACGTAGTGTTCATTAAAATGAACCGTTTGGCATAATCGTACGTAGTGAGATCACCCAAATTGACTAAAGCTGCTCGTTGTACATTTGGTACAGAACCTAAAAATAATTAGATTAATAACCCATGAAAGACTGGCGTTGCCATATGGCAACAACAAAATGCTGTTGTCCTAAATGTCACTGTAATTCAAATTTAACGAAATAATAATAATAATAATAATAATGGATGCATTCTATGCACCAAAATTAATAAGAAAAAGTGTTTTACCGAGAAATTTTGGTGCAGTCGATTTTTGGTAAAAAAGGAAGGTTATACACTGCCTTTTTTTGAGGCCCTCAAAAAAATTGTCTCAGATCGACCCGGAAAAAAAATTTTCTTATAGAATGTGGCCTGTAGAATCCATAATTTCAAACAGTTCCAAGATTGGGCTACTAGTTCAAAAGTTACAGCCCTTTGAATTTTCTTTCGAAATTGGTTTCTAGTCTATAACTTTTGATTGAGAAGTCTGATCGAAAAAGTACGAATTGTTTTGGATTCTACGCACCAAAATTAATAAGAAAAAGTGTTTTCCCGAGAAATTTTGGTGCAGTCGATTTTTGGTAAAAAAAGGCCTTTTTTTGAGCCCCGAAAAAAAAATTGTCTCAGGTCGACCCGGAAAAAAAATTTTCTTATAGAATGTGGCCTGTAGAATCCATAATTTCAAACAGTTCCAAGATTGGGCTACTAGTTCAAAAGTTACAGCCCTTTGAATTTTCTTTCGAAATTGGTTTCTAGTCTATAACTTTTGATTGAGAAGTCTAATCGAAAAAGTACGAATTGTTTTGGATTCTACGCACCAAAATTAATAAGAAAAAGTGTTTTCCCGAGAAATTTTGGTGCAGTCGATTTTTGGTAAAAAAAGGAAGTGTTTACACTGCCTTTTTTTGAGGCCCGAGGAAAAAATTGTCTCAGATCGACCCGAAAAAAAAATTTTCTTATAGAATGTGGCCTGTAGAATCCATAATTTCAAACAGTTCCAAGATTGGGCCACTAGTTCAAAAGTTACAGCCCTTTGAATTTTTTTTCGAAATTGGTTTCTAGTCCATAACTTTTGATTGAGAAGTCTGATCGAAAAAGTACGAATTGTTTTGAATTCTACGCACCAAAATTAATAAGAAAAAATGTTTAACCCAGAAATTTTGGTGCAGTCGATTTTTGGTAAAAAAAAGGCCTTTTTTTGAGCCCCGGAAAAAAAATTGTCTCAGATCGACCCGGAAAAAAAATTTTCTTATAGAATGTGGCCTGTAGAATCCATAATTTCAAACAGTTCCAAGATTGGGCTACTAGTTCAAAAGTTACAGCCCTTTGAATTTTCTTTCGAAATTGGTTTCTAGTCCTTAAGTCCGGCACATAATTGGCGTCACCATCCCTTACCTTTCCATAATCCTCGATAACCCGAGCTTTTCACAATTTTCACAAATGCGTCGCTCATACTACTAACACGCGGCGGCAACCCCATCAACTTCCTTTTGCCCTCCATTTGCAGTTGCACCTTTAGAAGATCAGTCGGACTCGATATGTACTGAGCGAAAGCGCCCGAACATATACCACCTAAAACGGTTCAAGTGTATCAATATTCAAAACAGAAATTTGCCCTTACAAAATGCAGACTTGTACAAGGAGAAGTGCTCGTTGGGCTTCTTCTTGAAAATGTCGTCCCGCATAAACTGGAAGGCGACCATACGCGTGCCCGAATAGATGACGTGACGAGTTAGGCCGGCGCTCATCCCTTGCCATAACTTAAACGGCCCCTCCTCCTTAACGATACCGAAAGCGGTTCGTAGCATTCCCCTATAATGGGGCTGCAAAGTACTTTGATTATTATCGCGAGCTCAACAGGACGTACATACAGAGGCATTTTGCGATCCCGCTTTGCTCGCTTCACCTTGTATTTGAAGTCGTGTTTTTGTTAAATCTAAGGGATATGTCACTGTAAAAAAAAAAAGAAGTTAGATGGTTATTTTTAGGTGAAGGTGCTTTATGGAACTGTTTGTGTTGTGAGATCAAATATTTATCTTCAGATTTATATTGTATATTATTAGAGTGTGTGTTACGACATGACGTAATGTAAACATTAGTTCAAACAATAGGAGCTCGCGCGTCATTACATGGGAATACCGAAAGTAACGTTTTTAGGTACGCAGCTCGAACTAAGTGGCTATTGCGATCATCGTTTTTCATTTTTGCTTAGAAAAGATAACAGTTTCAGGGGCTGATTTACAGGAGTTTAACTGCACCTGTATAAGCGAGGCGAATTGGGGTGTAGCCGAGGGTGGGTAAATTTTTTTGTGAGTTGCGACTAGGCAGTTCCATAATCTTATATTTGTATATCACTTAATTAATGTATACAGGGTCATTCTTGACGAGTGTCAGTTAGAAAGATATGGAAAACCTTTGAAAATGAAAATAAACTGATAAGTTTTTTAAGGGTCTTGGCACATGATGAATTGAACTAAAATATTTTCAAGATGGCGCCACTTCCGGAAATACCGGACGTAGCCATCAACTTTGTTATTTTAAATAGGGACCCCCTATTTTCGGATTCTACGTCGAATTTGGAGTACAACGATACCCCATAGTTGACCGTTTGCTCCAAGGGATTCGTCGATATTCAAGTTTTTATGTCAAAAATGGAATTTGCAGGGGTCATTTTAAAAATTTATTATTCGAAAACGGTGAGAGATATTGCAAAACAGTTTTCAATGCTTTATTAAGGAAAGATCGAATCTTCTTATGGTATGCGTAACAGTCTAAAAAAGTGAGACTACGTCACTTTTTCAAAGCTTTCAATTTTTAAATTTTTAAATTTCGGTAACTCCATTTTTTTAAATTGCAATATCTCTCACCGTTGTCGAATAATACATTTTTAAAATGACCCCTACAAATTCAATTTTTGACATAGAAACTTGAATATCGACGAAGCCATTGGAGCAAAGGGTCAACTATGGGGTATCGTTATACTCCAAATTCGACGTAGAATCCGAAAATGTAGAAAAAATAGGGGGCCCCTATGTAAAATAACAAAGTTGATGGCTACTTCCGGTATTTCCGGAAGTGGCGCCATCTTGAAAATATTTTAGTTCAATTCATCATGTGCCAAAACCCGTAAAGAACTTATCAGTTTATTTTCATTTTCAAAGGTTTTCCATATCTTTCTAACTGACGCTCGTCAAGAATGACCCTGTATACAGGATGTCCCAGCATTTAATCTCTACTATTTTAAGCGATGCATGAGAAGTAAATACAATAAAAGGAAAGGGCTGGCTCTCAACAGATGCTAAGGTACGGAAAAGTTGTTTTGAAGAAACCCATTTTTATGTAATTAGTTAACCATATTTATACCTACTACTTATGTATTTGTTAATTACCTAATTGCATTTGTTACAATATTTTTGTAATGCAGGCGAAGTTTTGGGGTATTTATACATCTACGTATTTACAATCAATACCGTTAAACAATTGGGATTAGCACGGGTAGACTATCTACCTATCCACACTAATTGACAAATATGGTCGACGGCCGAAGGAATTGAAGTGGGCAAGACTTATCCATGTTTCAATTAACTGTCAACCCTCCCCAAAGCCAATAAACGAAAGCACCTTTTATAAACAGTATAGTTTTACACAACATCCTGTATATGAATATAGTCCAAAGGTTATGCAACCCAACGAGCACCACTTTATGGGTTGTTGCAGATAGTTCAGTAAATCATGTTTATCGAGTAATTTGAAAATGCGAAAATTATTATAAACTGCAATGTATATAGCTTCACAGATACTTGACAATAGTTACGCACAATTTGTTGTGTGCTTTACTATCAGATTAGTTCCGCTTGAAGTAGCAGCAATGATAAGATTTAGGTATTATATAACTGAATCGGTGCGAAATACGCTAAAATAACCGAAATGTGTTAAAAATAAATTTCAAAAATAGATTTTATGTAACAGCATTGCCCAACAATGCTAAATAATGTTTACGTTAGACATACTTTTCCTGTGGGAGTCTCCCAGAATTATAAAAAAATCCCTCATTATGAGTGATAAAAACCGCGTCGTCACTCCACCACAACGGAAGCCCAGGAAGTCAACTTCCTGGCTGCGTTATCATCGCACAAATACACAACGGGTAACCTACCGAATTCGGCAACCCATGCTGCCATGACGGATACAATGTACGAGACCCATAACGAATCGGTGCGAATAACAGGAACTACTTTTATGGCATGAATCTCTTCGTGAGGTGGTGAAGTTTGAGGCATCTCTCACTCCTAAAATACAATCCGGATAAACATTGCATAGTGCAGATGAAGGAAAAAAGGTTTAACAAAACATAGGGATATTTGGCAACCTTGCAAAATGATGATAATTAAAAGTGCGATTATGTAATTAATGGAGGAGGACGAATGTCGATAGTAAAATCTTACCGTTAATCGTTTCATAATTAAATTTAAGTCAAACGAATCGAAAAAGGGGTAGAAGTACGAGTACTTCCAAATGTCACATTCTGCACATGTGTTAGACTTGACAACGTCGCTGCGTAGGAAAGTAGTTGGGGTTAACAATTAATAGAAATTATTTATTAAAATTCGAAGCAATTCAAATTCGCGTGGTCGTCTTTTATACTTTGCCTTATCTTTTGACGTCTCAACCTTTGCCATCAAATTTTGAAGATAAATTTTACAGATAATTCAAGGTAATTCCATGCGCAGTGGTTAGTATTTTTAATGGATGCTAGTGGGAGTGTTCTTCAACATTGGGCAGTAGACAAAAAGTGATAAAAATTCGAAACGTTCCCCCAATTTAATCAGCGTCCAAAATCTCGTTTTCGCCCCCCCAATTTCGAGAGGCCGCGAAGGGGTAAAAAGTGCGTGAAAAGACAGTCGTTAAAATGTCAATGTGTTGACATCTTTTGTGCAGTGCAGTTTTTCAATTTCTGTGATTTTAAGAAGATAAACACGATGGAAGCGATAGCGAAACACGAATTTAACGCAACGGCGGACGACGAGCTGAGTTTCAAACGGTCACAAGTCTTAAAGGTAGGCCGATCACCTTCGGTCGATAGTCCCTCATTTTTTTCTTTCGCAGATCCTGAACATGGAAGACGATGCGAACTGGTTTCGGGCCGAACTCGACGGAAAGGAGGGTTTAATTCCGAGTAACTATATCGAAATGAAAATTCATCCGTGAGTATTATAGAATTAGGTTATGTAATTTAGAATTCTATAATTAATCGAATTTACGAGGTCAGAGACTTGCAGTTTTATTGAAAATTTGCCAAATAAATCGGATAACACTTACGTTTTTTTAGCTGGTACTACGGTAGAATAACCAGGGCGGACGCGGAAAAATTGTTATTAAATAAACATGAAGGGGCCTTTTTAATTCGTATAAGCGAGTCTTCTCCCGGAGATTTTTCGTTATCTGTTAAGTAAGTACCTTTGTTCTCAATACTATTTAAATTTATGTGTGATGTATTACATCTTTCGATTACGTTTAATATTAAAATTACAAGCGGCATTGTTAAGTATACTTGAAATGTTTTTTATTGATCGTTAGTGTTTTTGTTAACCTTGATTTTATTATCTATTCCCTTAGTAAACAAGCTTTACTTCGTTCGCATGACATATAATTTAACACCACTTACCGATTTAATTATAGCAAATTAAAGGGAATTTGAAGGCACATCACACTTGACGTAAAAACTTGTTTAAATTAAATGTTTGACTTCACAATGTGATACGGCGCTTGTATATTTCTGTTAATTGAATTGGTAATCTGGTACAGGGTAATTCATAAAACAAAATGCCTTCTTGCTGTACACTGAACTTGCATAACAAATTGTCATTGGTTTAAAATGTCACAGTTCACATAATGTGGTCCTGTAGTCCTGTGTTTGCCAAGTAAAACTGTTCTAATCTCCTTTGCTGTTTCTACTGTTTAGACATTCCACCTTTTTAATCAAGAGAGCGCTATGTTGTCTGAAGAGTATTGTTTTCATCTGGTTCTCTAGGTTGTTTTTCTCAAAGCCCCGTCCAGTGGGTCAATTTTGTCTTTTTTAAATTAGTATAATGTACTTTCTCTTTCAGTTGCCCACTGATAATAACAGCTGAAATGCCTTCAGTGTATTAATATACAGGGTGTTTTTTTGGGAGCTTTAGTTAAACGTTGCTGGGAAAGTAAAATAGGTAGGTTTTTGAAAATTTGTACTTAAGAGTTACTCTGAAGACCGAATCGATGTAAAATATTTTCAAAATGGCCAAACTTTCG
The DNA here is from genome assembly GCF_008802855.1 of Photinus pyralis. Lineage (NCBI taxonomy): Eukaryota > Metazoa > Arthropoda > Insecta > Coleoptera > Lampyridae > Photinus > Photinus pyralis. The sequence goes on along the minus strand of NW_022170819.1, from coordinate 27,434,256 downwards.
GAAATACCGGAAGTAGATAGTAACTTCGTTATATTAAATGGCAACCCCCTATTTTTTATTGCATTTTTCGATTCTACGTAAAATTTCAGGTCTTTTGATACCCACATGTCCATATCTGCCATTTATGGTTTTTAAGTTATTTTGACTTTATGAAAAAAATGGCGGATGCAGATGGTACCTTGATAATTGATTACTTGAAAACGGTTATAGTCATGGCAACCCATTTTTATCAGTGCATAGAGAATGAATAGGGCTTTCTTTTAGTGTACTTAAAAAAAGTTAAGTTGCATACAACCGCTCCTATGGAGATCCAAATTTAAGAAACTTCAAAGTCCAAAAACTCAGTTTTTTTAAATGGAATGACCATGTTCTTACTATTGCATGAGATAGAGAATCGAAATTGGAATATTTTGATATTACATGTTCCTATAGCTATCTTTAACATTTTCTAATTTATTCCCATTTCATTGAATTGATGCCATTTTTTTTCGCATTTTCATTTTAGTAGTTTGCCATGATTTTATAACAATCGAATTTTAAACAAATCAAGGAAAGGATACTTTAATATCATTGATTCTAGTCTGAATAAGTCATTTATTAAGGATATAGGACGGAAAATTTATTTGAAATCTAGACAGAGTCATTCAACTGAATTTCTTAAACAACGTATAAGTCTGAAAATTCAGAGAGATAATGCGATATCTGTTCTAGCAACAATTCCATACAAAAAATGTTTCAACGAAGTTTTTTATATTTTACATTGAATTTATTTTGTTAATCTCGCATTTGCAATTCAATTCATTTTCTTAAATATTCTCTTGTAGAGCTTTGTATCACTTGTGCTTCAACGGTTTGTAGTGCATTTGGGGATACAACATTTCCAAAATTCATACAATTTCGTTCCAGTGTTCAAATGAATGTACGGCAAGCATGTGTCGCGATTCTGTCCATTTCACCATAAATAACAATTAAATTCCAAAATAGGTGAAACCACTGCGAGTCATTTTTCGATTTTTGAAAAACTTATGTTAACCTATAACAGTAGGTGACGGATTAGTGTCACTAGAATTGTTTAAAATTCGATTGTTATAAAATCATGGCCGACTACTAAAAAGAAAATTCGAAAAAAATAGTGTCAATTCAATAAAATGGGAATAAGTCAGAAACTGTTAAAGATAGCTATCGGAACATGTATTGTCAAAATATGCCCATTTTGATTCTTTATCTCATGCAATATTAAGAAAATGGTGATTCCATTTAAAAAATTGAGTTTTTAGTCTTTGAAGTTTCATAAATTTGGATCTCCATAGGGGCGGTCTTACGCAACTCAATTTTTTTGTAAGTACACTAAAAGAAAGCTGTATTCATTCTATATGCACTGATAAAAGTAGGTTGCCATGACTAGGGCTGGGCGATTACGGGTTTGAATAATCGATAATCGATTATGAAAAATAATCGATTACACTGATTAATCGATTAATCAAATAATCGATTAATCAAATAATCGATTAATCAAATAATCGATTAATCAAATAATCGATTAATCAAATAATCGTTTAATTAAATAATCGATTAATCAAATAATCGATTAATCAAATAATCGATTAATCAAATCATCGATTAATCACCTAATCGTTTAATCAAAAGTCGATTGTCACATACAAGGAGTAATAAATATCAGTTTGTATGCATTAATACGTTAATTATTTAATAATAAAAATAAAAAATAATTCCATTACTGTTTTCATCAAATCGTCCATTACTAGGCAGATCGATTAATCTATAATCAACAAAGTGTCCCTGGTTCGAATCCGGGTTCGGGTATGGATATTTGCAAATGCATAGTGGGTTGGTTGGTAGAACAGCCTTGGCTGAAACCCTGCCGATTTGAAAATGAAGGTCAAAAATAAAAATAAATAAATAAAAATAAATGATTAGGCAGCTTACTCTCCGATGAGGTGTGCTTTAGTTTTGATGATACAATCTTAATTCATTTTAGCTGCTTAAAGTGACGTTTTAACATCCGCTATAAAATAAAATAATACTTGTGAGCTGTGAGTGCTCCTTTTTGCGTAAACTGATGATCCAGCTAATAATAATCAATTAAAATTTACTTAATTGATTAATCAAACAATCGATTAATCAAATAACCGATTAATCAAATAATCGATTAATCAAACAATCGATTAATCAAATAGCCTATTAATCAAATAATCGATTAATCGATTAATTTAATAGAATAATCAAACCCGATTATCGATTATCGTTTGATTATAATCGATTAATCGATTTTTTTGCCCAACGCTAGCCATGACTACAACCGTTTTCAAGTAATCAATTATCAAGGTACCATCTGCATCCGCCATTTTTTTTCTTAAAGTCAAAATAACTTAAAAACCATAAATGGCAGATATCGACATATGGGTATCCAAAGAACTGAAATTTCACGTAGAATCCAAAAACCCAATAAAAAATTGGGGTTGCTATTTAAAATAACGAAGTTACTATGTACTTTCGGTGTTTACGGAAGTGCGGCCATTTTGAAAATATTTTACATCGATTCGGCCTTCAGCGTAACTCCTAAGTACAAATTTTCAAAAACCTACCTATTTTACTTTCCCAGAAACGTTTAACTAAAGCTCTCAAAAAAACACCCAGTATGTTTTCTTGAAACTTCAACAGCGTTAGCAGATTGATTTTGATTCTTGGTAGATTATTTCACAAATTTTGCTTTTCATATTTCCTCTGTAGTGATTTCGGAGTTGTAACATGGCACGAATGGGGGTCATTCTGAAAATTCCAAAGAAACACAAATTTTCACTTAACACCTGACGAAAAAAAATCTGACAAAAACTCTTATTTGAGTTGCACAATGGCTTCGAATAAACATAATTAATTGAATGACCATTAAAATAAGAAATCATAATTATTTACAGTTTTTTTAAATAACTCAAATAATCTGCGCACCTGATTCGCACAGAAACGCTGACAGCTTCTGGAAACTGAAGTTGATGACAAATTTCCAGTAGCTATAAGACGGTATAATATTTTAATTTTAATAAGAAATGAACCCTTACAAAAGGTCTCGCTGTGAACTGCAACTGCTTACTTTTTCAACTCGCAGGGTTGGCAAAAATCTGGGTTTTTGTATGCTTTGGGTGGGGTTTTGGGTATTTGTGTTGGGTTTTTGTGTTTTTCTTGGGTATTTGTCGAATTTCCGTAACTCTTAACTTCAAATTATAGAAAAATAACATTAATTTTGAACTTAGACTGCCCGATAAAGTAGAAAAGCTTGTAAAAATAATAAAAATGAGCCACTTTAAAAAAGAGAAAAAGTTGTTTTAGGTTTTTAATTATTATTTTTATTTTATTTTGTTCCTAATGTTTATTTTATTTTGTTCCTAATGAATAAGCCGTTTCGTATTTTATATTTTAATGTAATTTTTTTTGAAACTAGAAATAAGAATGTAAGACTGATCTATCAGTACCTGTCTGTTTCCAAGTAAACTACATTATATTTTGTTATTAAATACTATATAAAAATTATCTCGATTTTGTCTCATTTTGTGTCTCAAATTCTTAGGGCTTTTGTATGGGTTTTTGTGTTGGGTTTTTGTATAGGTCGTTGGGTGGGTTTTGACACAAAAACTCTGTGGGTTTTTTAAATGGGTTTTTCGTTTTGCCAACCCTGTCAACTCGACAAAACTTTTTCCGAAATTATGTGTTAAATGCAACTTCTTCACAAATTTATTATAAAAATGATGAACTGCGTCTTTATAACTAAAGAAATAGGACTGACTGCCCGAGATTTAGCGTAAACAAATTTACACGCTCTTGAACCGTCGGGAAACTCAGCATCCCCGTTTTGTAATCTCCAATGTTTAAAGAAACGCCACCTCCACCATAAAATAAACTTCTTTGTGAATGTTTAAATAAATCGCCAAGCGCACCTGAACGCGCCAAACGTCTCCACTTTTGCCGACATGAAACGCGCAATAACTTGAGACAGTGTCGTTTACTCGTTATTCAACCTATTTAAGCAAAATCCACCTCTTAATACAATCATTATCGTTATACCCGACGACACTCGAAATTCCACCAGAACTGATAAAACACCTGCATCGCTTATCCCGCACGTGACATTGTTTGTCGAAAAACTAACTAATTCTTGTCCGATAACCACTTTTTATCAACACCTCGCCCGATAAAACTCACAAATACAAGAAATATAATTAAATGAATAAATAATTTTCCAATTCAGTGTCATTTGAAATGAAAAATGTCGAGGTCTTATGGAATAACTCGAATTATGTTACATACAGGCTGTCCTATGTCCTTGTTGCTATTTCCGATATTCAAAAGATGGCTCGCTCTCATCTTTGGGTTTGTTTCTACCTAGAGAAGCGACAGCCTGACTCGATCTCTTTCACAAAGGGCTTCAGCTACCAAAATTTTGTGTTGTGGCATTTGTTTGTTGCTCTCAGATTAGAAAGAGAACTTATTTACAGCATGGAACGCCCTTGGCAATGAAAAACCGTTCTCGCCAATTTAAATACAGGGTGTTCCAATTGGAAATTTCGTATTCGGTCATCCGCTATAAGTGAGAGGGCATTTTTTAATCGCTACAGTAGCGCACTTAAACTAGCTACATCTTCTCTATTAACACTCCTTAATTAATTAATTGTAATAATCATGACGTTACAGATGTTCGGACGGCGTACAACATTTCAAAGTCCTGAGGGACGCGCAAGGGAAATTCTTTTTATGGGTAGTAAAGTTTAATTCGCTAAACGAACTCGTCGAGTACCATCGCACCGCTTCCGTTTCGCATTCTCAAGATGTCAAATTGAGGGACATGGTCACCGAGGAGGTAAGCAAAGTAAGCGTGATGTTTCATCTGCGATTTAATTCCGTTTCGAACAGTGTCTAGTGCAAGCCCTCTACGACTTCACGCCCCAAGAGGCGGGCGAGTTAGAGTTCAAACGCGGCGACGTAATAACGGTGACGGATCGTACGGACCAGCACTGGTGGCACGGCGAGATCGGTCACAATCGTGGACTTTTCCCCGCCACGTACGTTACCCCGTATCATACATAAAAAATAGTTGTCCTTTAAAACAGTTCAGCATTCTTGTGGTCAGTTTTGACGAAGGAAGTATTTTTTACAGTTTTTTATGTATTAATTACTCTCGCTTACATTTTGTGATTAGCAACGGTTTAATATGCATATATTCTTTGTTGTTAAACCATTTGTGTGTCGAATACTTGGAGACGTTTAGTGAAAATATTTGTGACCAAATTACGTTTAGCAAATAATCCGCGCTGTACGATAATATGATTGGTGGTTATAATACTTTTAGGTTAAAACATTGCTCATTATTTCACGCTTTGTGACTTAGTAAATTATATTTAAAAGAAAAAAAAAAGATAAAATAGTCTCTGCATATTTTTGTAACTTAACTTTCCTATTACTACTTATATTGAGTGATCCTGAAAAATGGTTGTAAACTGAGACGTTTTCCCCGAACTTGCCACGACAAATGCACGTTTTTGTTTTAAAGACTGATGGACATTACCGGCCATTTTCCGAGATCACATCATATATAATTTAGATAGTGTGTAATTGATCGTGAAGGCTGGACGGCGCCACGATATATCCATGTTACACAAATTTTATATCTGATGACGTAAATGTCGTAAATTATCCAATGGGAAACACAGTACGGTGTTGTGAAATGATCGTTGGTTTGAGCAAAATCAAATATTTAATTGTCAACTTAAATAAATTTTGTATTGTTTGCATTGAGCAATAACATAATTTACAACGAACGTTTCTTACTCTGTGGCGATTTTATCTTTTTGGTAATAAAAATGCATTCGATATTTCATCAAGATATAATGATACAGAATTTATTTATAACGAAACCATATAAAGGGGTCTACGGAATATACTCAAATATAATTGACATTGTTGCATTTTTTTAATTTACAAAATTAGCTTTTACGCGATGCCATTTTTATAGTTACTTTATAGTGTACATTTTATTTTAGTTTTTGAAAAATATTTACGATTGTTATTTGATCTTTAATTATGTTTATAGGACGTTTTAAAAATGTAATACAATGGAAATTATTCATTTTTTTTTTGTCATATGCGTTACATACTTACGCTTTTGTATGCATTTTCTTTACCAAGATTTGCTTATTTATAAGATTATGTAAATACTAACATAGGGTTATGTAACTATTATCATTAAGTGCGAGCTATTTAGTAAAATATATGTTATGAAGAACACAAACTTATGTTTTATATTAGTTTTTCGTTGTTATATTTGTAGTGCTTTGAATATTTAAGTTTAAGTATTCAGTGCGCAACACACTAGGGGTCTGTACTGCATGTCATGTCATTTGACATAATCGTCCGTTACGTTAGTAACAGTGCGGCGCCCCAATAACCAACCGTACACGTGCTAGGCGAATGAATAGGTCAAGTGACGTCACACGCTGAAACGAAATTATTTTTCCAAGCGCAAATTTAAAATTTTGTAACTTTATGATTTGTGGAATTATTTGCAAATACTTATTTTACGATCTACCAGTGGCGAGTAGATATACAGGGCAGAACCTGGCTCGGTTTAAGGTCGCTCCTCCCCTGATAGTGACTTTGGAAAGTATGTCAAGGTGAAAGTCACGGGGCTGTGACGTTGTAGCTGAAGTGTATTTACCTTTAAGGTCATCGTAGATCAATTTGTAATTCATCAATTTTTATTTTCAAGGTTATCAAAGTTCGACAACCTCATTTTGTCCTACCTTCTTTCATTTTCAAAGTTATAGGTCCAATTTTTGTGGTGTCATTTCAATTTCAAGGTTATCAACATTCAATTACCGTCAATTTTTGGACGTGTAATCCATTTTCAAGTTCATCAGAGGGTAATGGTTTTATTTTTGTGGTGTAGTATTCCCAGTGCGCTTAACGTATCTGAGGTGTTGTCGACACAGTATGCAACACACAATGCACCGCGGGGCAAAAATCGCTGAGATGATATGCAATATAATGAAATAAGCTGTTATTTTAGATGTTCCGTTCATTAATCATTCTTGTGATTAGCTCGAATTAGTGAACAGATAAATTTCTGTTGAGAATAAACCAATAAACTTAGGATAACTTGTGCCTATCAACATGTACTCTGTCGATAAATTTTTAAATAATATGCTGATTCTCAACGGATGAAAGTTTAAAGGACCAATGGATCAGAGCCATTCGAAGAGAAAAATGTACTCCCACCATAGTGTATTTGCGGGGAATGAAGCCGATTTTAGAAAGGTACCTACGAAGGTGTTAAACAATAATGCAATACCGAGCGTTTTCGACTTTCCCATTCACTTAAAATAACGTAGATCTATTATTCGACATCCTTTACCAGCAAGACAACGGCAATACCTATTTGCCTATTAGGTATAGACGTAACTAACTACTTACTGGTACTAAGTATATTTCAGGTTTTGTTACAAGAAAAATAGCTAAGTCTAAATGTTCCATATGTGCAGATGCGATATTCGCATCAGAGAGTCATTCAAAGCTTTTAACTAGAAAAAATCGTGGAGGATTGTTGCACGTATCAAGCGATGCATTAAAAATTTGCCAAATTGCTGAAAATATGTTCAGGTTTTTCATTCAATCCACACCACACCGCGTTGTAAACAAAATGGTTATCAGCAGTCTAAGAAAAATAAATAAGTAACAGCCCATTTGGGTTTTTGGATAGGCATATATTGAATCAAAATCCGCTAAATAATTATATCTTACTACTATCATCTTTAGTTTTAAGAGTATATTTTCCCATACGTGTTCACCACCAAAATACACATATAAATCAAATTAGGACTAGAGTAAGGCAGATATATACCAATTTAGTTCAAATAAAATACCAATAAATTCGATTAAAACAGTTAACAGCTATATGTTATCTTTTTTTGCTACTAAAATTTAGAATAAACACGGCTAAAGCAAGCTGCAGAACGTACGTCTGCCCCGCGATGAACAGTTGGTTGCCTATCCTATCTTGACAACAGGCTTTTATAATAAAATCTACGTTACGCGCGGTCTAGTTATAACAAGTCTCTGAGTATTCCATTTTCAAGGCTATTAAAGTTCAATGATCACCATTTTATTGCGGGGTAATATTCAATTTTCAGGGTCAACAAGCGACTTTGAGGATACGCTTCGCCGAAGTGGTGTAGGTGTAAGGGGAATTCGTTTATGGTCTGAGCTATGATGCGCTGCGCTTCCATGCTGATGGGTCTGATGTTTGGCCGAACCTGTCTGCAGTTTTTTAAGCGTTCTCGCGTGATGATTAGTTAGGGAACTCCGGCGCGGATTTGATTGATTTAAGCAATAACAAGGAGTAAGAATAGAGTACCTATCGTTTAAATTCATCAGCACATTAGCACCATACACTTTCTTTAACCACCTATACACTTTTTTTCTGTTTAAAATGAACATTCCAATTTTTTACGGCTTTGAGGTCTGCATTGAATTCAATACTAATATCCATAGTATCTAACTGGGATGCCTGCTCGATTCAATGCGACTAAGGCCCGTTTTTTCCAAAATTCCATCGATACCGTTGGTGATAATCGAATATTGATGTATAACTTGTACTTCACCCTATACATCGAATCGTCATGTATGTACTGGTGACATTTGTATTACCAACCTGACCGTGGAAAAGTTTCTCTTTGTATATCTCCCTTTGGCGTCTGCACGCGTAAGTGTATTTTGATTTAATTTCTTCAAATTATCTCAATAATCTGCCTAAAATGACCAAAAACGCATTTAGGATAATTACGATAGGGCTCAATGAGATTAATTTTTGCTGATATTTTAGTTTAAATTTAATTTAAGGTTATGGCAGACCCATGTTTCACGTTTGAAATGGTGTTTGTTGTAGGTATTCGTAACTCACATAAACGTAAGCAATGTCGGGAGGTTTAGACGTACTGACCCTCAAGGAGGATGATGTGACAAAAATGTTAGCTGCATGCACCCATGTGGGTAGCACCAACGTCGACTTCCAAATGGAACAGTAAGTGAACACTACCATTCCCTCACTAACAGCTTTTGTAGGTATGTATACAAACGAAAAGGCGACGGTGTACATATTATCAACTTACGTCGCACTTGGGAAAAGCTGTTGTTGGCTGCTAGGGCTATAGTCGCGATCGAACATCCCAGCGAGGTGTTTGCCATTTCGTGCAAGTCGTACGGGCAACGTGCCGTTTTGAAGTTCGCCGCACATACGGGTGCCACACCAATCGCAGGTCGTTTCACTCCCGGTGCTTTCACAAATCAAATTCAAGCCGCCTTCCGCGAACCACGTCTGTTAATTATCACCGATCCTGCATTTGACCATCAACCTGTAACTGAAGCCTCCTACGTTAATATTCCAGTTATTGCATTCTGTAATACCGACTCGCCTTTACGGTTTGTCGATATTGCAATTCCATGCAATAACAAAGCTCCTCACAGTATCGGTTTAATGTGGTGGCTTCTTGCACGTGAGGTTCGTAAATCTTATTACTTTTGCTTTTAGTTGCTCATGTTTTCAATGATGACACAATTTGTTCCTTATTATCATGATTTAACGTGATTGTTCAAATTTTTCCACCTGACTAATGCATATCCTAGTCTATTAACATGCAGTGTAAGCATTTGGATTCTTAACGACTGTTTGTAGGTCCTTCGATTGAAGGGACAAATTCCACGTGAAGGCAAGTGGGATATTGTCGTCGACTTGTACTTCTATAGGGAACCTGAGGAGGCCGAGAAGGAAGAACAAGCCGTGAAAGAAATTGTTGCTCCCAAGCCTGAACCAATTCCTCGTGAAACGACCGAAATTGAGTCCTGGAACGAACCACCAACTTGGGAAGAACCATCAATTCCATTGCCACCGGCGCCCACATCTACATTCGCTCCTGCAACTGAAAATTGGGCCAACGAAGTTGACGAATGGGATGCTAACACGCAACCCCAAGGTGGACAGCCTAACTGGGCTTCGACCACAGACTGGAACAAGTCTTAGTTTTAACAGTTTTACAAATAAAATTGTTTTTTGACTAATTGTTCTTTTGTTTTGCCAATTCTGGACTTTCTCATACAAAACAGCCTCCTGTATTGGTGGGTTTATACAATCATTGGTTCACATTTTAAAAGTATATATTCAAATTTTGAAGCCATTAACTCTACGTACGACATTTAATTAAATTTAAAATGATGTAAATAAGTAATAAATTACGGAAGGCACTAAAATTAAAAAAAATGTTCTGACATCTAACGTTAGTTTCTTAAACTGAACTCTTTACATTTGTCGTAAATATAGTGCTACTTGTTACCAATAAATGCAGGGTCCTTAATTATAACCATCATTATGTTGTATTACATTCACACAGGTGTCGCTACCCTCTAACAAAACTGCAGGGAGTCACAATGGAATTTGATTCAACAAAATAACATTAGATGTCGGTACGATATATATTTTAAAATTTTAGGGCTACAGCATTGAATAAAAAATTATTCAATGGCTACAGTAAAAAAACAGACAGCTTGTAATTTTGCTACTTTTAGGCAGTACAAGTATAGTATAATTAGCCGCTGTGTAATGCATTGTCGTTTCATGTCTCCAACAATTGGTATGGGATTACGCGCGGAGATAATGAATGCTTTCGTATTATAAAATCGCTCTTTTAAATATTTGAAGCATTTTAAATTTAATTAGATGGCGTACGTAGGGATAATGTTTTCTTGTTTCGTGTGTACACCAGAGCTGGACAGAATAATTTCAAAAAGTATTTGAATACTAAATACTTCTACGTCCAGCACAAGCGAATACTAGATACAGATACATTGAAAAGTATACAAATACTTAAAACAATCAGTATTCAAATACTTTAGAATGTATTCGAATACTTTCAAAAGTATTCGAATACTTTCAAAGGTATTCGAATACTATAAAAAGTATTCGAATACTTTGAAAAGTATTTCATTATCTTACTTTGAAAAGTATTCGAATACAGTAAAAAGTATTCAAATACTTGTCACTCAAATACATTAAAAATTTAAAATAGTATACTAGGCTTAATACTATTTAAAAAATTAAGTTATACTTTGTATGGGGTTACCTTTTTTCATATTTCTATTGTTATATACAAACTTAAGGGGAATAAAAGCGTATTATTATTATATTATTACATAGGAGGTACTTACCAGGACCTTTCTTATACCAGTTATATTCTTAAGAATACGTGTACCAGTTTTCAAAGCGATCGTACGTCGTGCACATGTACGCATTTCTGAAATTAATCCTAGCGATTTTGAAACATTTTCCTATTAGAATTTGGCCCGTAGAATCCATAATTTCCAACAGTTCCAAGATTGGGCTAGTAGTTCAAAAGTTACAGCCCTTTGAATTTTTTTTCGAAATTGGTTTCTAGTCTATAACTTTTGATTGAGAAGTCTGATCGAAAAAGTACGAATTGTTTTGGATTCCACGCACCAAAATTAATAAGAAAAAGTGTTTTCCCGAGAAATTTTGGTGCAGTCGATTTTTGGTAAAAAAGGAAGGTTATACACTGCCTTTTTTTGAGGCCCGAAAAAAAAATTGTCTCAGATCGACCCGGAAAAAAAATTTTCTTATAGAATAGGGCCTGTAGAATCCATAATTTCAAACAGTTCCAAGATTGGGCTACTAGTTCAAAAGTTACAACCCTTTGAATTTTCTTTCGAAATTGGTTTCTAGTCTATAACTTTTGATTGAGAAGTCTGATCGAAAAAGTACGAAATGTTTTGGATTCTACGCACCAAAATTAATAAGAAAAAGTGTTTTCCCGAGAAATTTTGGTGCAGTCGATTTTTGGTAAAAAAGGAAGGTTGTACACTGCCTTTTTTTGAGGCCCGAAGAAAAAATTGTCTCAGATCGACCCGGAAAAAAATTTTCTTATAGAATGTGACCTGTAGAATCCATAATTTCAAACAGTTCCAAGTTTGGGCTACTAGTTCAAAAGTTACAGCCCTTTGAATTTTCTTTCGAAATTGGTTTCTAGTCTATAACTTTTGATTGAGAAGTCTGATCGAAAAAGAACGAATTGTTTTGGATTCTACGCACCAAAATTAATAAGAAAAAGTGTTTTCCCGAGAAATTTTGGTGCAGTCGATTTTTGGAAAAAAGGAAGATTATACCAAAGAGTAACTATACTCTTTGATTATACACTGCCCTTTTTTTGCCCCGAAAAAAAAAATTGTCTCAGATTGTCCTGGGAAAAAAGTGTTCTTATAGAACGTGGCTTTGTAGAATCCATAATTTCAAACAGTTCCAAGATTGGGCTACTAGTTCAAAAGTTACAGCTAGGGAATGCAATCCCGCAGCAAAATCTCAATCCCGGTATTTGCGGGATCGTTAGATGTTAATCCCGCGGGAACCCGGTATTTGCAGGATCCCGCAAAATTTTAAATAAATTGGTAAATAAGCAATTTCATGCGGTTAACTTCTGTATTAAAATAAATCGCTAATTATCACAATATTTAACAAAAAAGTACCTTCAGGCTAACTTAGAACTCAAAAAAATCACCTGTAAAGTGTAAAGCATAAATAGGTGAACTTCTAAAGTGCCTCAAAGTTTAACAATTATTTTAAAAATAATTTCTCCGTTATGCGTTTCATTAACAAAGCAAACAGAGTCGTCCCCTTGGTCAACATTAAGGATGAGTGTACCCTTATTTGAAAGATTACCCCAAACATTTGAAGGGTTAATTACCAATGAAGACACTATTTGACAATGTGTGTCTGAAAACACCACTACAACCAGACAACCAAATACCAATATACTCGTAAATATTTATTGCTCGATTTATTGTTTATGTAATTTATTCTTTCAACAGTAACTAATATACCTATAATCATTGATTATACACACCTATAATCAATGATATAATCAAAAGTTTACTGGTTTACTCAAATATTCAGCTTTTTCAGATAAGTACAACAGCAAAATGCGAAAAGTAACCATAGAAGGGCGGGATCACTTGGGTATTTAAAGTAAGTCATGTCATTTGTCATGCAGAAATAGAAACATCCCTATTCCACGATTTACGTATTATTTCCATATTATTTCCTTATGATTTGTCTTATGACAGCCATAATACCAAAAATAGAATAGTATGATAAATCACATGAGAAGTATGATAGTGTAAAGGTACCTTTAGGATATAGTTTGAACAATGAACCACCCAAAAAGTAAACCTGGACGAAAACTCCTTGATGCACCACCTAATCTTTGCCATTCCATTAATTATTGTCGTAAAATCAAAACTCACTCTTTTTTCCCGTGCAGTGCATCTCGGACAGCAACGCCTGCCTTTCCAAAGTGGTGCTGGACGAACCCCATCCGTCCATCACTCCCTTTCAAATTTATTGTTTTACATGTAGGAGCATATTTCCATTTTTTCACTTGCACGTTGGATGTTTTAACGTCATACGCCCGGAGCACACACAACCGCTATTATTGGCGATTCATTCGCAAATGATTCACATTGAGGAATAAATAAAATTGTAAGTGCGATATAGATAAAGAGAAACCGGTGCATGTTACTTAACTACATGCCTACATAATCCTTATAGAGGGTGACGCACCTGAAACAATTCGCTCCTAATAAACATATAACCACCGAGTAGTGGGACATGTTTTATAGTGATTTTAATTTGTTTTTTTCTCCACACTTATCTATCTTCACCACGCCCGTCTTTGAAATCCTATATAGTGCCATATCTCCTCCTGGGACACATCAAATAAAAGGGGACCAACAAGAAATCCAAATTCCAAAATCCCGAGCCCGAGCTTATAAGCGTATTCACTGATGCAAATTGAATTCGTCTTGACTAAATAAAATAGAAATAGAGAAATTAAATTATTGTCTTAAGTGACCCCTACAGAAAAAGCAAACAAATTGAATAGGTACCCACCTTAAATTTCCTCTCGAAATATAACCTAAACTAAATAGAATCTTTGTTTCCTCGTTGGTATAGAACGAGTGTCTTTTTGCGGGGATTCCTATAAGCAATAACTTACCTAAAAACCCTATAACATGTCACACTTATATAAAATAGTTCTGGGGTAGTTTAAACGATCCGTGCAGATTATGGCAATTATTGACATTAATTTTTTCGAACCAAATTTTACTGAACATGAATTTTAGGCAGTCGGCTTAGTGCTTAGTGAAAGTCGCATTAGCTACATTAATTAAGGCCTCAGGGCCTCTTAATTTGCATGGATTTACGTTTTATACTCCTACCTAATTACAATAAATTCATCAAATTCAATGCAGGTTTTTGCTTGTTTAAGTAGTCCTTGATACATGGTACAGCATCTAAAACCCCCTCGGATCATTATTCCTTTACCATAAAAATTGTACACAATTACCATGTTTCTAAAATATTTCTGGTCATCAGTGGCCTACTGTATTACACTGGGGTATTAGACTTACGTTTTTCTTAATGGTATTTTTGAAGAATTGGAACGTAATTGAAGAGTACTAATTTTTTCTGTAACATGTTTATACCCTTAACTTTAACGATTTTGCTGTTATAACCTTTACTCCTCAAAATAATACATTTTCGAGAGCAACCAAATCACGCCGGCGCTTAAGTTTTGCATTGAGGCACAGGCTACGGCCTCTTCCCTTTCACATAACCTTTTTCTACTTTTTGGGACACACTACAGGGTGAGTTTTTTTTTCATTTTAAGCATTAGGATTTCGGAAACCGTAAGACATAGAGATTCGGTTAAATGAGAAAGAGTTCCAGTTTTAAGAGCTTATTCAAGATATGCTTTTGTTTTTTGAAAAAAATCCGCAGTTCACTAGATATGAGCGAAAAACAGATTTACATTGGGGGTGGATTTCTATGTGACGCAAGGAGTTGCAAGACATTATTTTTGCAATTGTTTATTGAATATGTACAGCAGTATTTTTCTGCACAAACTAGAAAGTGATAACTACCCGCGTTTTGCCGTATTCGATTTATAAACACATAGGGGGTGGATTTCTATGTGACGCAAGGGGTTATAAGAAATTATTTTTGCAATTGTTTATTGGATATGTACAGCAGTATTTTTCTGCACAAACTAAAAGGTGATAACTACCCGCGTTTTGCCGTATTCGATTTATAAACACATTGGGGGTGGATTTCTATGTGACGCAAGGGGTTGCAAGAAATTATTTTTGCAATTGTTTATTGAATATGTACAGCAGTATTTTTCTGCACAAACTAGAAAGTGATAACTACCCGCGTTTTGCCGTATTCGATTTATAAACACATTGGGGGTGGATTTCTATGTGACGCAAGGGGTTGTAAGAAATTATTTTTGCAATTGTTCATTGGATATGTACAGCAGTATTTTTCTGCACAAACTAAAAAGTGATAACTACCCGCGTTTTGCCGTATTCGATTTATAAACACATTGGGGGTGGATTTCTACGTGGCGCAAGGGGTTGCAAGAAATTATTTTTGCATTGGTTTCTTGGACATGTATACCAGTATTTTTCTGCACAAACTAGAAAGTGACAACTACCCACATTAATTTTATATACACTTTGGGGGTGGATTTCTATGTGACCCCAAAGTTTTAAACAACTAAAACATACACAAACTAAAAAAATAAGTTAATCCTATCGTCAACTATTAATTACAGGACATGGTCCTTATTTTTTAATCAGAACAAACGATGGTAAGGTGTTTCAGATGAAAATGGGACACAGAGGGATACATTTATATTTTATTAATTAAGTATTTTCGAAAGCGGCAATGATTTTTATTATCGCAAAAATGTACGAGCAGGGATTTATTCAATAGCAAATTGACGAAAATAAATTAATTATCCAACACGCGGCAGGTACAAAGAAAACATTGGAACTGAATTTTAGGGGGTGTCTGTCGTATTTCGCTTCGCTAATTACACAACGTGTGCGCGCGATATGGCCGGATGCCTTCAACAATGAGGGTTTCACAATATAATTTTTATCATTATCCACCTGGTTATGCACCTGGTATTTAATACAGGTATTACGTCGATGAGGGTAAAATGCCGTTAAATTTTCAAAAAGTACGGCCATTTTCCGAGCACATTTCGCGCGAGCAGGAACGAAGGTGAATAACACCGGTGAAAAGTGAAAATTATTCATTGTACAAGACAATTTTCCCGAAAAAAATTATTTACTTTCAATCGATTTCGTGGTGGGGAGGCGTTACATGAGCACAAGAACTATTAGTACTGTAGGGGTGGTCGTACTCAATTCAAAACATCTTACACAATATCCTTTATCGTAATTGCGCATTTTTCCGCTCAATTAGTGCGAGTGAGTGCGTCACAAGGAGTTGTTTAAAAAAAAAGGGTGAGTGATTGTCTAAATTTTGCACTAGTTTAGTAAGCTGCGTCTATATTTGCACTGAAGTACAGGTATATGTTATAATAAAGTCGCGTGTGGTGCCTCAATTATTAATATTGGATAGCAGGAACAGGAAATAAAATTCCCGTAAACTTCACCTGAGTATATTTATGGGGTTGTTTCTCATATCCTGTACGTTATAGTACAACAAGAAACTGCTCTAACTCCACAATGATTAAAATTTGGCTCTAATATCCTAATTCAAAGTAGCTGAAGCTTTGATGTCTACAGGGTAAATATCTCAAAGATAATTTTTCCAATTTAACCCCCTCATGTTAAGGTAAAATCAGATTAATCTATTGCGATTCAGCATTTTGTCACGGTCTAAATTCGTTTTATGGCATCACTTTCACTTTTATCTACAAGTAATCAAAACCATGGCGGAGACCTGCCTACCTAAACGGTCCATTATATGTACCTACATGAGAAAAAAAGTCAAAAATTTATATTGGCTGCCGTATTTGGATAGGGAAAATCGGAAATTGCATTTTGTATCTTATTGCACGAAAACCACAATCAAATTTCGTTACAGGATCGCGTGTTGTGGTAGTGTTAATCGCCCATTCTAATACTCCAGCAAAATTTCCTACGAAAAAGTTTCGCTTTGTATCAGATTTTGGTCTCGTATATTATACAATTTCGATTTCAATTTGGGATTTATGTGTCTTCTATTCGATCCACATTTCGTATGGCTTCATTTGTTGCAGACGGTGAAAGCTCTGAATTTCTGTCTCAGCAACGCAGGCAAAAAGCTCGTCCAAGGGTTTGGAGTTGCCTCCAGTCAGCAGAGTAAAAGGTGAACGAGTCGAATTGGTACAATTAAGCATATGAATTTATGACTAGGGGGTCACAGCGGATGAAATTTTTTAATAATTTTTAAGGGGTTTTAGGACACGTTGTAGTATACATGCAGTGAGTAAAAATTTGGAAACAAAACGATGATTCACAACGTTAACCAAACGAAAAGCTATGAATTTGTTGTCCTAGTAATAGCTACAAATAAATAACCTTGGTTAGAACATAGTATCTACAATAAAACATTAAAAAAAAGTATGAATGGTAAATTACAAACAATAGATTCACAAACTACAAGAAAAAATCAAATTTATTAAACGTTAGAGTTGTTATGGTCATGGCCTCAGGGGAAGACGATTGTGATTGGTACTTTATACATTTCCAACACGGTTTCAAATTTTATTAGTGAAATTCTACCACAAATGACTACCTACATTTCGACACCCTACAATATTCAATAATATTGAAAACCCACACGATATAGGTGAAGTTCGATTCTAGACGTCAAAAGTTATAGGTAAAAAATCGTACTGCAATGAAAAAAAGACACAAAAAGCGCCATTACTTTTGATACACTGGTACAATTTTCAAGTTTTTGGGCGATTTGGATTCTACAAGTCAAAATCTAAGAGAATCGCCTTTGTAGGTGAAGATTGCTTCAGCACGTCAGAAGTTATAGGTAAAAAATCGTATTGCAATGAATATAAGACACAGAAAGCGCCATTACTTTTGATACACGGGTACAATTTTCAAGTTTTTGGGCGATTTGGATTCTACAAGTCAAAATCTAAGAGAATCGCCTTTGTAGGTGAAGATTGCTTCAGCACGTCAGAAGTTATAGGTAAAAAATCGTATTGCAATGAATAAAAGACACAGAAAGCGCCATTACTTTCGATACACTGGTACAATTTCCACGTTTTTGGGCGATTTGGATTCTACAAGTCAAAATCTAAGAGAATCGCCTTTGTAGGTGAAGATTGCTTCAGCACGTCAGAAGTTATAGGTAAAAAACCGTATTGCAATGAAAAAAAGACACAGAAAGTGCCATTACTTTTGATACAGGGGTACAATTTTCACGTTTTTGGGCGATTTGGTTTCTACAAGTCAAAATCTAAGAGAATCGCCTTTGCAGGTGAAGATTGCTTCAGCACGTCAAAAGTTATAGGTAAAAAAACTGTATTGCGATGAAGAAGAAACATAGTAAGCCTTTTTGATACACGAGCTTTATTTTTCTGTCAGATTTTTCCAAATTTCCTTTTATATGTTAATTTCAATTAAAAATTTGACTAGTGATTGCATCGGAATTTACGGAATTTGATTCAGGACTTCGTGTCTTTCAGATTTATAAGAATTTCAAGTCAATGTTAGAATTTAACCCAGTCGTGCCCCCAGTTTAAAAAGGAAAAAAACTAAAGGGTGTAATTTAAGCTAGCTAGGTAGGTGTCCTAGTAGGTGTCTGTTGGGTGGTATTACCGCATACCATTCCACACAGCATTATTTTTGAGTGTAATAATAAAGGGAATGATTATATTGGAGAGAGCTTCCCTAAATGATTATTTTTTATTTTTTGCAGCGTCGCTGGGGTCATTTCCCTGACGTTGTATACATTTTTCTTCAAGTTTACAGGGGGTTGTTTTGTAAGGACAGGTTTTTCCAAATTGGTATCCGAAATTGGGGACCAGGGGCCAAAAATTAATGAAAACTCAAACGGACTAAAGTTGAAACTTTTGTTTAAACAATGCAGAAGACAGAAAGTGACAAAAACGATGCGGATAAGGCATTTTGCATATAATACTACAGGACTACACCCCCAAGTTTGGTGTCAAATTTTATTTTTATATATGATTTAATCTACGTAATTGGAATTCACTCCTTAAAGCGCTTTGAATATTTTGCAAGCTAACGCACCGATCTATATTTTGTGGCAATAAACGCGCGACATACATAAACCGCTCTCGCCATCAAGATAAGTTGTTTGTTACCCTTCTTTGTTCCCTATTCACTTCATACCACTTGCGAACTTCCCACAGAACGTCATAACATAGCTCATAAAGCACTCGGCGAAAGACTTTATATTAACTTTATAGGCCCCCTTTGTCCCGACTTATTGTTCGCAGACCATAGTCCAAATTGCTAATAGGTGGGACGGTGAGCTACTATTGATTTGGTATTTAAATTATTCGAGGCAAGACAATAGAATGATATGGGTAGTGTATTCATTATAAGATCGGGTTAATTGGCGAAGACAACACAGTTCATTAAAATCCAACCTAAACCTTTTGGAAGTATCCAATTTCATAGGTTTTTCAGATGTGTAAATGAGATGTGGCGTTCTTTAAGGTAAAGATTAAAAATTGGGTTTGAAGTAACAAAATAAAATTACAAATTTTCAGGAAAGTTGGTTTCAAAACCCCATGACAACATGCCGTTATTAACTTAAAAATAATTTTGAAATTTCAAAATAACAAAATATTTTAGGGCACTTCAAAAGATAGTAAAATAAGATGGGTAGGTATTTTATTTGGCTTCGGTACCTGAAATAACGATGGGACACCCTGTATGTGCATTTCAATTATTTTTAACGTTAAAAGTTGGTCCTAATTCGATATTGTGCGCAAGATCGATCATAATAGATAAATTCCAAGTCAATTTTGCTTTGTTACAGATTGCCTAGTTGTTTTGTTTAAATATTCACTTCGTATTTTATATATTAGTTTCTGTGATTGGCACTTTTGTCGTTATGTAAGCGTATTATTGTAAGACAGTTAGTCTTTATAATCGTAAAGTTCTTGTTACAGAAGAAAGTTAGTTGACTGCTAAGAGTATTAAGAAATTTAAGTCGTCGTGATGTCTTTTATGTACCTACTTCAAGAGTCGATTCACCATTGCCCATTCCTTTACGCTAGGAAAATTAATTAATGACCGCGTTTATTAACAATTCGGCATTTGAACGGCTTTAATTATTTAAAGATTAAGAGTTTTGGGAAAGACGTCAAGAGGATTCTCGATTTTGGCTTTGAGGGGATAGTTTCGGTCCCGAAATAATTGGGAGTTACTTTACAAAAGCGGATAATTGGTCCCTAAAATGCGATTTATCAGTGAGATTTAAAATAATTGGGGATTGACGCACAAATTATTATATGAGATAATGAACTAAACGGAAGCTTTACAATGTCCGCAAAAAGATTGGATTTGGCGCATAAACAAGAAAAAGGAGTTTCAACCTAAGGCTAGTTACTGTTCCCAGCTTTAGGGTGAACATCTTTAATTCTAAGATCTAAGACCTCGAACGGACGGAGAGAGAAAATGCGCTGTAACTCGGTGATTCATTCTCTTCGACCACATTTATAGCTTTTCTTTTACGATCATCACCACAATAAATTGTGGTAGTTTTCCTTTAGCAAAAGCGAGTGTGCAAAGTGAGTTGATGAATTTGTAAATAATTGAGCGTTAGTCATTTGCGTGATAGAGTTTGCTAAAGGTATTTTGTTAGTCATTCCTAGAAGAACCTCGCGTTTACCCGTGAACGTTTTGATGAATAGCTAAACAGATTCGAATTGAGAAAAAGAAAATCGATCCCGTTTGTGGGTAAAATTCCAGTCACCGAAAATGTACACCTTTTGCTTTTAGATTTCTATTGTTTATGGTTAGCGTGATCAATTTACTATCCCCGAGGGTGTCATTGCGACCATTACTTCAACCCTTCAATAATGGGTATATATTTAAATATGTTCGCATAATTGCATTAATGAGATTTCGTAATTAATTTGTGACGTTTTTGGTTAGTTTTGAGACTGAGAATAGTCATTGGGGTATTTTTCGAAAGGATGTTGACTTGGCTCCCATGCGCTCTTACGGCAAATTATTGATCGCTTAATAGTCCTCTGGTCATTTGATGACGTCAGAGCGGTCGAATCGACCATTTCTCCCTTTTTCTCGCAAGCTTACAGCTCCCAGATCGAATTCGAGCGTGTCCAAGTTGACTAATGGCTATTTTTAGTGGTTGCTTTCGTTAGTAATAAGTTTAAATTACATTGGGGTAAGCAGTCTTTTTCTTCTAATGCTTTTAATGAGGATAAGTGAGAATATTGACGCATGAGGTAAAAGCTCACTTTTGCGAAGGGGTTGAGTCACAAATGCACTTTACTGTTAGAATTGGAAATGCGGTTATTTTGGGCACATGATGATTCGCATCCTAGCTGTTCTCTGTTTACTGAACCTACCCTGAAAATGAAAGCACGTGGTGTATAAAAATCGAAGGTCTGAAAGGGGTGATCGCACATTCTTTTCTTGTGAGATGTGGAATTAAGACACGCAAGCACTCCCGTTTTCAAACCGTTCAAGCTCTACTATTTCTTTGGAGATTCTACAAATGGTTAATTTATTTACTCAGAAAAGGTCAAGTTTCGAATCAAATTTTAATGAGTGCGGTGCTCATGTTTGCCGGCACAAGCTTCTATAAGAGTCCATATACTTTTATAATCAAATCTGCATTCGTTTTGTAACTAGAATTGAACGAAACATTCATTTCAGGATGGCCAGTTAAACGTAAAGACTGTGTACTTCGGTATTTTAGAACCATCCATACGGATTTCACAATTTCTTATTAATAGTTAATAAACCTGTCAAATTTCCTCTAATTTTTCTTCTATCCGCTATCGTGATATAGCAGGTACGCACTTTACTTTCCCATGGATAGCACGTACAAAAATATTTTAACTGTGAACGGAGTCTTTGCGGTCATGAGATAGTATATTAAGAGACACCAATTATACACGTGTTTTTATAGTATTTTTTTTATTATACCTGCAATATAATTTAAAAATAAGGAACATGTCCAATTAAGTGAACTTTGTAAATAAAATGATCTTGGCTGAAAAAGATAATAGACCGTCCATTCAATTGCTTGTTGCAAAAGCAGAAGGAAAGTTGGTAGATGCCAAATCCAAATCCAGCAAAATCTGTTCTACAGAATATGAAAAGGTGTTTTCGTTAATGAATAGGGACGAATAAAGTCTTAAATGCATAGATAATGCTGGCGATTAAGAAATGGATAGAGATTTGGTAGCAAAGAAATCCTTTGCATTTACAGAAAGCGACGTAAGGATATTGTTTATATCAGCCCCAGGTGACAGTTTCAGAAGTCATTAGTAACATTACTAAGCAACCCTTAATTCACTTTTGTTTTAAATTTGAGTGCTCAAAACGGAGATTGTAATTCAGGTATAATTAAAAAAAAAGTAACTCCAGTTACCACCTACTACTCTAATTGAGGGAAGTCTTAATACCTTGTTTACCCGGTTCACGGCCGCGTCCGCGGTTTCGGGGCTGAGTGCCAAATCCTTGCGCCATGATAGAGATCGCTGCTGTGGTCATCAACCTCTTCTTGCTAGCCCCTGGCACGCGAAACTTTGGGCACGATCCTGTGCAACCCCGCGTGACGTCTCACGGCTTTCTCGCAGGTTGCCGTGATGTGGGGTACGCAAAACAGGTTCTTGTAGATCCCCAAGGACCTTAGTCTTCCGTTTTAAAGTTATCCTCTGCTCCCTAACTTTCAGGATAGTCGCGGCTATTCTCCTCTTTCCAGTCATCATGGCGACTTTGGTTTTCCTGAGGACCAGTGTCAGCCCTCCACTCCCCATTTGTTTAAATGTTTAATCTTCTTCCTTGTCACGGTCGCAAATCCCACCAGTTCTACCCCATTCGCGGTTGGAATCTTCATAACGCCATTGTACATCGCGACCAACAGAAGGCACCCAATGTCAGATCACCAGATAATCCGGCAGTTTTAAGTTCAAGCAGCGCATTTACAATGGTTCTTGTGTTCTCTGAGTGAAAGGCATTTTTCACGCCCATTGACGCTAGTAGGCAGACTTCTCTGGCCCTCCTGGTACCTTTATTAGCCATCTCCACCCTCTCGACATTTTATCTAAAAGACTCACCCGTCGATTTCCCTCTCCTGAATCCGAATTACTCGGGGAACATCAGCTTATTGCATACTATGTCTTCGGTCCTTGCCTTCACTATCTTTGCCAGAACTTTACCTGCACAGTCCAGGTATCAAATCGGGCGGTAGCTGGGAATCAGCGCTAATAGGCTCTTTTTCCACCTATCCGAGTAGACTCCCGTCCTCATAATTTCTTTAGCGATGTTGGTCCATATACCTGCACCGGTATTCTGTATGGTCTAGGGGCCATGTCATTCGGTAGCGGGTCTGCAGATGCCTTGACCTCGTCGGTAACTGTGACGACTTCCTCCATCATTGCCACTTCCTTGATCAGCAAGGGCTAGACAGGGAAAGGGTCGTTAAGAAGGTCGCGTTGTTCCATCCCACCACTGTGGTCTTGCAGAGTTTCTTCCATCACGTCCAGTTGTTAACTTAAATAATTTCCTGTAGCGTTTTCCTTTCACTCTAAAGAGTGGCCACTCACTATCGATTGAGGACCTGCCTCTATGTTGAAGCGCCCTGCTGGCCTGGTTGCAACGACCTCTCTGCGCACCAATAGCATACGTCCACCAGTAAGGTCTACGTACTCTGTGGCGTGGTCTCGTCGCACAGCTTTGTGAGGAGGCGCGCCCCATTCTTGTAGGTGTTCCCTTGTCTCAACCTTCTCCGCTAGATCCACTAGGCCGAGCTTGCGGGTGTTCCATATTTTGTGACATAAGGTCCCCCCGCGCAGGTTTTAGTGAGGTACCGAAGCACCTCCGTCTCCAAGTTTCTCAGCCACCAGCGTAACATCAATAAAAAGCCTCGAACGTTAGTCTAGGTCCTGTGTTCGAGCATCACCATATGGAGCGCCTCAGCCCACTCGAGCACAAGTTCCTCCCTTCTGTTGGGCTTCGGTGCCCTCTCAAGCTGGGAACGCCGCAATAACGTCTCCCGCCATTATAGCTCAACTCCCTCCATTCATCCCAATTCATCCTTATGACCGCCGGAATTTCGAGACAGGCCATCATCTATGGGGCATATCCAATCTTATTAAATACGAGGCGTTTCTTATCATTGGGGCATTTATCTTTGAAGTGACCCTCCTTCCCACAGCTTAAGTACTTGTTCTTGATATCGTGACATTTTTGGGTCGATTCCCCAACACATTTGGCAATTATTTGCTTCTAGTTTTTTCCGTATTGAGCATTTTGTGATCCTAACCCACAAGCCGTTATGTTGTCCATTTTCTTTTGTGCACCCTTCGGAAGAAGTAGTGTGACATCTCTTTGTCCACCCTCGGCAGTTCTTATGTTTGTGATTTCCAGCTGTTCCTCCCTTTCTTCCCCTAATACCGCCGCCCTATTCTTTGGTGGATATTTCGTCTAGATCCGTTATAAAATATGCCACTATATTTTCCTCCTTAACTCAACGGTGGGCCCCCTGTTTTTTTTTTTACTGACGACTAGCTTAAGGTGCCCATCCTTTGTCTTGTAGCTGTTAACAACTCCTGCTTTTTTAGCACCCTTCAGGAGCCCAGCATATGTTTTAGACCCATTTTAACGAGTATCGCAATCGAATAGGAGGGCTCTTCTCATTATTATCCCCTATTCGTCTCTCCATGCTATAAATAATTAATGCATATGAATTCCGCAAATCTTTTGTGCCTCCCTGGTCTGAGTGTTTGCTTGATAGCCAATATTTTATTTGCAGCCTTCGTTGTGGCCTCGTACACGCTTCTGGCGACCTCTTTATCATTGTTGCCGTCCAGGGCTGTCGGGAAGAGACGAGGGAAGAGATATCCATCCTTCCCATCTTTTCATCGTCTTCTCCTTTCAGTATCGCCACCGGATTTCCAAAAGTGGTGATGCCACATTTAAAAATTGATCCTTAACAGTTCCTTTACATCTAAACATGTAAAGGCCGCCCGGAACACATTCAAAATATACGCTATATAATGTGAGCAGTATCAAGCCTTAGAAGCCTTAGAAAAATTCTTGGACCTTTTTCCGACACTCTTCATTTCCCCTTTGTGAGTAGTTTTCTGCGACACACCGTTTTCGAGTTATGCGTTACCAATTCCTATATTTCATCCGCATGCCCTAATCGCTATTTGTGAGCACTCTCCTCCAACACTTTGCCCATTGAGATATGAAGAATTATAACCGATAACGATAAGGGTTCGAGAAGCAGGATTATGGGTGGTAGAAATTTCGTTGAGCCCATTTATTAGAGTACCATAACGGCTTTCTTTAAAAGAATAGTAATTTTACACCCCAATTGAAAAATTGTTTGCTAATGGGTTCTTTTTTTTTCAGAGGAGCTCTCAAATTGAACCACGCTCAATTCTACTAAAAATGTGATTTGGGACCCGTCCAAAACCACTCAAGAATAATTTAGTATGAAACTTCAAATATGTAAGGAAACTGACGACAGCAACAAACTTTTGAACATGGCAAATGACGATTACGCGGTACTGAGGAGGTACAGCAAAGACCATTCCATTTATGAAGATATAGCCCTGGACGTTACAATCTCGAGCACCGAAATGCCGCCTAGTTGCAAGGCGAACACTAAACGAGAGTTACCCGAGATCGACTTTGAAGATGAAACCGAAGCGCCCACTGAAGTTGCCCAGGAGGTATCCATCGAACCTTGCTCGCAGATTTTGACATATGAAATAGACACATCGCAGATAATTAACGTGCCAGAAGATCAAATAATTAAGATAGAGTACCAAATAGCAAACGGTGTTATAAACACGGAGTACATCGTCAACCAAAACATTTTAAGTAACTCGGGCGAAATTCAAAGTGTAGACATGAGGTGCGTGGACACGAACGTATGGAAGAAGAGCAACAATTCAACTTCCTCCGACGAGCCTCAAATATCAAACAGCGTCCTAGTCCTATCTCCGAACTCAGTCAGTCTACCTGAAACAACAATCGAAGCGAGTAACGAAATTTTTGGGATACCACAAAATGAAATTGAAGTCGGAACCGTCTGTACCACCGAAGTAGAAATCACCGACCAAAACTCGTCTGACACGCTCTTGGAAAACGGAACCTCCGACAATATGGAATTTGCGTTGAGCCCACGCAGCGATAGCGACAACTCGGAGACGGATTTAACAAGTCTCAATTGGTTACATAGCATTACAAATATAATGGCGGTCCCGAATTTACCTACCCCACCTATTTCTCCGAAACCCAGACGGAAACCTCCGACAAACAGCGCGCAGCAAGAGGATCTGACGATTAACATTAACTTTTACAAGAAGAACGGCGATAAGAAGCCCCCATTCTCCTACGCGACACTAATTTGTATGGCAATGGGGAAGAACGGGAATAAAATGACCTTGTCCGAGATCTACCAGTGGATTAGAGAGAATTTTTTGTATTACAAAAAAGCGGAACCAAGCTGGCAGGTTAGTTGCCGATGGGCCGTTTTGTCTTTTAACCACCTTGTTTTCAGAATTCAATTCGCCACAACCTTTCCCTGAACAAGTGCTTTGTAAAAGTGGCAAGATCCAAGGACGAGCCTGGCAAGGGAGGCTTCTGGAAGCTTGATCTGGAAAGGCTGGAAGAATCGAGAAGATCAAAGCGCCGATCCAGTCTAACTGTGCGCGCCCCACGCCCTACCGTCGTCAAACCGACACGAAAAGTGAAAAGGCACCGACCGTCGCAAAGGACCGGGGAAAGGAAGCATAACATATTATCGAACATATCGATCTGCAACGAAACCGAGCAAGATAGCGAGAGCTGTGACAGTGCCCAGAGCGTAAAAACCGACAGCAATGCGAAAATTACCGATGGAGAGGCGGAAGAGGCTGCCCTCTCTCCGAAACCTGCGACGCCTTCGCCAAACTGCATCGTGGAACCGGTAAACCAAATGATACCAGAAGACGAACTGACCGGTCTACTTCTCGCCACAAACGGCTGGGACGATTGTCAACTGGAACTTCTCGACTCACTACTGGATTCGTTATAATTGTACTGGAGATGAACAAGACTATGCCAAAACATATTTTTGATAAGTACCTAGAATTTTTGTGCAAACTTATTTCGTATTATTTAGCGCAATTGTACAATGTAACATTTTATATGTCTACTGATATTGGGGCGATATCGTGATATCAGTCACACAGAGTGGTTTGTGCCTTTTGTGTCTTAGCACAGTGTGCCCTTTGCTATACTCTAAGTCTCGTTAGAAGTTATTGTAGATTTGGAAAGCTCGTAATTCTTCCGTCCATTTACTGAGATAGAAATTTATCGTATAATTAAGACAAATGTTGAATGTAATGGCTGCTCAAAAATGAAAGAAAAACCTTATGCTCATTAGTTTTGCTCAAGCAGAGGCAATTTTGTTGTTTCAAGATCTGTTTTGAAAATACCGCAGCTCAGTGTAGATAGGTATAGATGTTGAAGGAAGTAAGGAGTGGTGCATGCTACTCCGTTGAAGTATTATTAATAATTTTTATAGAATTGTAAAGTTTGTATTCTAGTCATCTTCTTAAAACACATTTTGCTCAAAGGAGTTCGTAAGCAATAGATTGTTGTGTTTTGAACGATACTTTCTGATTCTTTATGCTTTCAAAATGTTTTAATAAAGTCTGTAATTATTAATAATTTTTATAGAATTGTAAAGTTTGTATTCTAGTCATCTTCTTAAAACACATTTTGCTCAAAGGAGTTCGTAAGCAATAGATTGTTGTGTTTTGAACGATACTTTCTGATTCTTTATGCTTTCAAAATGTTTTAATAAAGTCTGTAACTTACGTATCAATTTTTAACATTTCCATTCCATTCCTTTGTCTTCCATATTATTTACCATTTCTGGAGTTAGTCTATCGTGCCTGTTCTCCATTCTTTACACTATATAACTCCTTACCTTTATTGGGCCTATCTCTCTGTCTAAGTAATTGTTGGGTATTTTTTTTCACAAGCTGCCTCGTATTCTTCTTTATTGTTCAATTTCCCATCTCTTCATTATTCTAAGCTAGATGGTAAATTAATGGCACAGGTAATAAATGAAACAATTACAGAAGATATTATAACAGGTGGCGATTTTAATTGTCGTATAGGTGTAATGAGTAATTTCAGTGATACGGATAATGATATTTATTGGGGCGAATTAGAAAACGAAAGAAAGTCAATGGATCTTTTTGTTAACCAAAAAGGAAGGTTTTTAATTGAAATTATGGAGGATCTTGGCTTTATAGTCTTTTTCAGACAGTACCGGAAATCTTACCTATATGAGCAGTTCTGGAGGAAGTGTAATTGATTTAGTATGGGTAAACACAAATACCATTTCATTAATCAGAGATTTTAGGATTCATGAAAACGAATTACATTCCGACCACTTTCCATGTTCCTTGTCACTCATTTTGAATTCTGTTGCAGATAAATCTGGTCACCATCTCACCAATAACATAATAATACCCCGAAAAGAAAATTACCTAAGGTGGAATGACAATAAACGCAACGCATATTTAAATATATCTTCTTTATCATATAGAATTTCTTCCTTGCAAGACTCACAAGACGTTAATAAATTAAGTCAAAATCTAAATTTAGCTATCAATGAAATAGGGAAATTACTGGGCCTACAACACTGCAGTCAAACTGCAACAAACCTTGGTTTGACACAGTGTGTCAAAATCAAAAAAACGAAGTTAGAATATCGTATAAATTAGCTAAAAGTCATAACTTTGGTCAAGTGTATCTGCAAAATCGTATAAAAGCAAAAAAACAATTTAAGGCAATTTGTAGAAGAAAGAAACACGATTTTAATCTCCTTTATAGGTCTCGTATTACAAATATTATGGATTGTAATACATTCTGGCAGACTTTTAAATGCAAAAAAAATAGAACAAAGATCACAAGTGCCCCAGTCATTGAAATACATAGGTGGGTGAATTTTTATAAGCCTTTTTATTCACTCTGATTTAAATTTTAATATGCACGATGTATTACACCCATTTTTAGCCAGACCGATAACTTCTTGGGAATTAAATAAAGCATTACAACATGCATCTACAGGTAAAGCGATGGGCTGGGACGGAATATCAAATGAATTTCTAAAAAATTTGAGCTTGAATTGGCATACCTACATTTTACGTCTTTTCAATAGGATTTTAGACTCAGAACAGATACCATATCAGTGGCCAAAAATTAAAATGATACACTTGCATAAAAAAGGTGACATATCAGTTACTGACAATTACAGAGGGATTGCGATAATGAATCACATAGCCAAAATATTTAACTACATTATTTATAATAGAATATCGAACTTTGTAGAAGAATCTCAAATATTACCAGAAAGTCAGTGTGGTTTTAGAAGAGGAAGGGACTGTCAAGACAATATTTTTGTACTGAATGCAATTATTTTTAATAATATTCGTTTAAAAAAGCAAAGGATGTACGCTCTATTTGTTGATTTTAAAAAGGCATTTGATTCAATTCAACACGATCTTTTATGGCAAAAACTTTCACAAACGGGAATAAGTGCTAAACTCATAAGATTAATAAAAGGTTTTTACTCTAAAGCGACATTGCAGATCGAGCAAGAGGGGCGTCTATCAGAGGTAATTAATATCACCAAAGGTGTGCTACAGGGTGATGTTCTAAGCCCCTTACTCTTTTCGTTGTTCACAGCAGACATGGAAGCGTTTTTTAAAAATTATGGAATAAGTGGAGCTCCTTTAGATGCCGTCACAGATATAAGATTTTTAATGTACGCAGATGATTTGGTCATATTTGCTAAGTCTGCGTCAAACATGAGAAAAGCGTTACGGGCACTAGAAAGTTACTGCTCCCTTAACAGCCTAACTGTTAATGTGGATAAAACAAAAATTATTGTATTTCGCAAAGGTAACCGTATTGCGGCGGACGACCCTTTTCTGTATAATAATGGCGCTATCGAAGTAGTAAACTCTCATTCTTACTTAGGGTTAACTTTTCACTTTAACGGAAGTTTCAAATGCACTGCCAAAGACAGAATACGCAAAGCAAAAATTAGCTCAGCCACTATTTTAAATGTAATAAACACGGCTAAAATGGACACTTGGGATTCTATCCTCAAGTTGTATCAAACAGTAGTAGTGCCCACTGTAGCGTATGGTTGTGGAGTCTGGGGCCCTCCGTTTACCAAGCTGATTGAGCAAGTTCAAGTAAATTTTTTTAAAAAGGTACTGTATTTACAAAACTCCACCCCAGGGTATGTTATAAGAATGGAATTGTTGCTTCCCAAACTGGAATATTACGTAATTAAATTCGCTTTACTACTGTTAATTAAATCAAAGGATCAGGTAAAGATCGGTATACTCACAAAGCTTTACGACGGTTAATATACCTTGATAGTTGTCACACTAATAATCCAGAAAGCAACTGGTACACACAAATAAAAAAATTCATAGAGAGCATTCGCGAAGATTACTTTAACCCAGAAGGGGTAGATAGCAGTTACATTTTAGACACCCTTGATAAATACACTAAAAAAAATGCCAACGATGATTGGGATAAAGTACTTTTGAGTGTATATTGTAACACGTATAAGTACACTCTGAAACAAAACCCTCTCACAAACACATCAGTCTCCATCATAAGATTGCCGATTCCCTTGAAATATAAAAGAACCTTAATGCAAATTAAAACTCACAATAAAGATATGGTAGTAATGTACGTCAATAAAATCAATTATAAAATAAAAATCACAGATATATGTACTATATGCAACACACATCAATGCGAAACTCTCCAACACCTCTTCTTTGAGTGCCCACTATACCAACCTCTCAGAAAAGAGCTCATTACTATTTTTCCAGAACGTGATATATTTACAACATTACAAAATTTAAACAGAAACAATTTTTTTACCGTGGTGGTTTTTCTAACGGAGGCTATGAAGTTGAGATCATTTCTGTTGAATGAGTGACATAATAACAATAATTACAAAAACAAATAAATTAAGAAAATGACAGTCATTTACTTTCTTTCGTATGGAGTACAGCCGAAGAATAGATATTGATTTTGCTATACTTTTTGTTTTTTATCTCGTGCTTTTCTTTTAAATTCGAATGTTATGTTAGATGGTTTTCTTTCTTTTTCTTTTTCTTGCTAGTGAAGATTAATTTAATTTGTTCATGATATACATGTCAAGGGAACAATAAAGATTATTATTATTATTATTATTATTAAGCTCGTTTGTAATTATTTGGCTGTCCTTTCCTTTGATGTGTTTTTAATGTATAGTTGTTAGGTTTCCTCAAGCTCTTAAGTACTTTATAAAAGAATTTCTGATTACTGTGTTTATTTTCTTCTGTTCTGGTTCCAAATGCTTTTCACGCCTTTTGTTTTGCTTCCATTACCATGAGTTTTACCTTCGCCAGTTGTTGTTTATATTCGGAATAGGTTTCTGCAGTTTTTCTAGTCAAATACTGTTTCCATTTTTCTTTCTTTTTCTGAACTTCTTCCTTAAGATTTTGGTTCCACTATCTTATTTGTTTTCTGTTTTTATTTACCAATATTGCGCTGTTGATAGTACTATTGCTTTAAATTTTTGCCACATTTGTTCAACAATCATCTTCTCCCATTCTTGCATGCTATTTCTTACCTTTAGCTCTATTTTTCCACCGTATACACTTGCGATTTGATTGTCTTGTTTGTATTTTGCACGTTCGTATTTTCGCTTCTACCAGATAATGATCACTGTAAATTTCTGGCCCTCTTCTAACTCTTATGTTTAATACGTCCCTTCCCATGACCTCTACTTATATTATTACGTAATATATGAAGGATTTTTCACCTCTACTCTGCACTATGCTCTTCAACGTGTGGATCGATAACATCTGGAATTCCTTCGGCCCTTCTTCCTACCCTACCCAGTGTTATAAGTCTCCCTTTCACGCTTTCGATTGCTCCTGACATTTTTTTCAAAGATTCGTCCTTTTTGACTTTACTTTGGTCCTCATTTAGTCCATAAGCTCTTAGAAATTGTAGTATTTTCTGTTTGCTCCATTTAATCAATCTTTCATTAATGCATTCCCACTTACTTAGCCTTCTCACATTTTCTGCCTCTATTAAACAAGCCACGCCGTTCTTTGCTTTCATTTTTAAATCAATCAAATCAAGTACATGCCCGTCTTCCATCTTCATTATCCCTCTACCTTTCTTCTTGGTTTCGCATATTCCAAGCATATCTAGTTTGGTGTCTTTAAATTCATGTACAAGCAAGTTTGTTTTCCTTTTCGTTAATGCTTCGTATGTTCCAAATTCCAATTTTCCATATTTCTAGATTGCAGTTTTTGATCTGTTTGTGTTATGCTTCTCATTTCCGTGTTTCGTAGCGAATGTCGCCTTTATTATTCTACAGGAATGTTTTCCGGCCAGTTTTTTTTACTAAATGTCCCATGCTCAGTGCCCTTTTTAAAGACCCCCCCCCTTGAGGAGATCGCTAGCTTATTGTTCTTCCTTTCTTTGTTGGGTTTGTCGGGTTTTGTGCCGTTTTAAGTATTTGGGTTTTGACGTTAAGGTTGTTTAACTTTATAAATAATTGTCTTATTTTATTGGGCTGCTCTTCACCTATTCGGTAGATTTCTTGGATCTCGGATTCCATCGTAATCTTGACTCCCATGTTTTCTAGGGCTGTGTGTAATTTTTCCTTAATTTGCAGATCACTTTAGTTTTCTACTTCCTGTATACCGTGAATTATCAAGTTGTTCTTTTTGATTTCCTTTTCTTGATAATCTACACGGGGATTGAAAGGGGTGGAAACTGGTATTTTGCAATTTGTGGCAAAACTATTCATTTTAGGCGAAAATGTTCAATATAAAAGTTATAGAGAATAAAAAAAACTGGAAAAAGTTTTTTTCGATTTTTATTCTTATTTTTGCGAAAAAAAAGTCGTAGGGATTTGAAATATTTGGAGTAATTTTATGATAAAAAGGAGACAATTTTTTTGGGCTCGTAAAGTTGAACCGGATCTCGCACGATTTCAGAAAAAACTACCTTTTTTTTCAAGGGGAAGAAAAATCGATTATCTTGCTTCCTGATTCCTGAACAATTTGTTTTTGTTCACTGACTCTTCTTCCTGCCTGTTTTATAGCTGATGCAATTGCGTTGGGCCCGTTTATAAACTTGCAAAATCTGCAATAAGAACGTTAGTTTTACCTGGAATAAACTTCGTAAGGATTTTATTCATAATTCCTGTAAATTAACGATCAACAGGCTCAGCTTAATCCCATCAGCTGCAAAACAGGCAGGAAGAAGAGTTAGTGAACTAAAACAAATTGTTCAGGAAGCAAAAGAATCCGATTTTACTTACGAATTGCTTTTATTGGAGCAAAAATGCAGAAAAAAGAAATAATAAAGATGTTTGGTACCCCGTGCACCTCTGTACGATGAAAAAAAATATATTTTTCACCCCCTTGAAAAAATGGAGTTTTTTTTCAGAAATCGTGAGATATTGGAAACAGTTCAACTTTACGGGCCCAAAAATTATCTCCTTTTTTATCATAAAACAAGCTATGTTTCCTCCAAATTTCAAACCCCTACGAGTTTTTTTCGCAAAAATAAGAATAAAAATGAAAAAACCAGTTTTTCCGGTTTTTCTAGGAAAATTGGAGGTTATGTAAAAATAGTGCAGATACAAAAGTTTTATACTCTATAACTTTTGCATTGAACATTTTCGTCTAAAATTAATTGTTTTGCCACAATTTGCAAAACACCACTTTCCACCCCTTTCAACCCCCGTAATTTCACTCGCGGAAAAATTCAGCTGTTTTAATTATTTTTTACCAATTTCTAATCATTTCACCTGCCTGAAAAACTCGGTTTCTCCCGGTAACTAATTTTTTTGAAAATAAATTATTTTAGAGCTATTTAGCCTGGACTAATATGCAAAAAGGGGTACTAAAATATTAAGAAACAAAAACCAAATACGTATCTTAACCTTCTGCAACGGCAGAGCTGTCACAAATCGTTTAAAAAACGATTTAAATCAAAGATAAAAGATGCATTTCATTTTAACAAATGATTTAATCAAAGATACTTTTGTCAATAAGAAAGTATTTAGATAATAAATCATTTTGAGATTTAAATATTTTTTGTGATTTAAATCTTTTTAGAAAGTATTTAAGATACTTTCAAGGTATTTAATTCATTCAAAAAGGTTTAAATCTAATTTTGTTAATTTAAATCACGTATAAAGATTTAAATCATGCAATGATGTAATGATTTAAATCTTTTCCGATGATTTAATCGTTTTGTTACAAAAGGTTTGTAAAGGATTTAAATTCAATAAAACTGATTGGTCTGATGATCTTGCTCGAACCCCTCAACATCATTCATCAATATACCTACCATTTCTACCGTATTTTATTGTTATTATTTATTAAATTTAAATATATACCTATTTTTTGCGAAAGAAATTTTAAAAAACCAAGACATCGTCAATCTCAGTATACTCGATTTTGTAATAAATACATATAAACGTCTACCGAAATAAAACCCGGGTTAATTAACTTAGTCAGGTTGAAATAAATCAAGAGAATTTGTTAGTATGTATTAATTAAATCGTCTCTAAAAGATTTAAATCACTCGGAAAGGATTTAAATCTTTTCGAAAGTATTTAAATCTTTTTAAAAGAGTCAAAATCAAAGATAGTTTTCATGAAGATTTAAATCTTAAATCAAAAATCATTTTCCGTAAAAAAATTTAAGATCAAATGATTTAAATCGAAAAAATTATAGCAACGGTAAAAAAAAAACGTGAGCTACCCTAATTCCTAACGTAACAAATAAAGATTGTGGATTCTGACCCGGAATTGGGGTAAATGTAATTAATAAACAATTGGTTCTCTGGTTCTACTCTCCAATAATAACCTTCCGGCATTACAATGGCCTCTGGGTTGTGTTAAAGAAGTTTACCCCGGAAAAGATGGCATCATCAGGGGAGATTACCAGGAGGAAACTGTGTAAAACATGCGATACAGCAGCTGCACCCATTCAAACTATGCCTGTAATTATAGGAACTATTTGCTACGCTGTGTGACCGATTGCGAGAACTAGTAGCCCAATCTTGGACTGTTTGAAATTATGGATTCTACAGGCCACATTCTATAAGAAAATTTTTTTCTGGGTTGATCTGAGACAATTTTTTCTATGGGCCTCAAAAAAAGGCAGTGTACAACCTTCCTTTTTTTCCAAAAATCGACTTCACCAAAATTTCTCGGGAAAATACTTTTTCTTATAAATTTTCGTGCGTAGAATCCAAAACAATTCGTTCTTTTTCGATCAGACTTCTCAATCAAAAGTTATAGACTAGAAACCAATTTCGAAAGAAAATTCAAAGGGCTGTAACTTTTGAACTAGTAGGCCAATCTTGGAACTGTTTGAAATTATGGATTCTACAGGCCACATTCTATAAGAAAATTTTTTTCCGGGTCGATCTGAGACAATTTTTTCTTCGGGCCTCAAAAAAAGGCAGTGTATAACCTTCCTTTTTTACCAAAAATCGACTACACCAAAATTTCTCGGGAAAACACTTTTTCTTATAAATTTTGGTGCGTAGAATCCAAAACAATTCGTACTTTTTCGATTAGACTTCTCAATCAAAAGTTATAGACTAGAAACAAATTTCGAAAGAAAATTCAAAGGGCTGTAACTTTTGAACTAGTAGCCCAATCTTGGAACTGTTTGAAATTATGGGATCTACAGGCCACATTCTATAAGAAAATTTTTTTCCGGGTCGATCTGAGGCAATTTTTTCTTCGGGCCTTCCTTTTTTACCAAAAATCGACTACACCAAAATTTCTCGGGAAAACACTTTTTCTTATTAATTTTGGTGCGTAGAATCCAAAACAATTCGTACTTTTTTGATTAGACTTCTCAATCAAAAGTTATAGACTAGAAACCAATTTCGAAAAAAAATTCAAAGGGCTGTAACTTTTGAACTAGAAGCCCAATCTTGGAACTGTTTGAAATTATGGATTCTACAGGCCACATTCTATAAGAAAATTTTTTTTTCCGGGTCGATCTGAGACAATTTTTTTTTCGGGGCTCAAAAAAAGGCAGTGTATAACCTTCCTTTTTTACCAAAAATCGACTACAACAAAATTTCTCGGGAAAACACTTTTTCTTATTAATTTTGGTGCGTAGAATCCAAAACAATTCGTACTTTTTCGATCAGACTTCTCAATCAAGTTATAGACTAGAAACCAATTTCGAAAGAAAATTCAAAGGGCTGTAACTTTTGAACTAGTAGCCCAATCTTGGAACTGTTTGAAATTATGGATTCTACAGGCCACATTCTATTAGAAAATTTTTTTCCCGGGTCGATCTGAGACAATTTTTTTGAGGGCCTCAAAAAAAGGCAGTGTACAACCTTCCTTTTTTACCAAAAATCGACTGCACCAAAATTTCTCGGGAAACACTTTTTCTTATTAATTTTGGTGCGTAGAATCCAAAACAATTCGTACTTTTTCGATCAGACTTCTCAATAAAAAGTTATAGACTAGAAACCAATTTCGAAAGAAAATGCAAAGGGCTGTAACTTTTGAACTAGTAGCCCAATCTTGGAACTGTTTGAAATTATGGATTCTACAGGCCACATTCTATAAGAGAATTTTTTTCCGGGTCGATCTGAGACAATTTTTTTTTCGGGCCTCAAAAAAAGGCAGTGTATAACCTTCCTTTTTTACCAAAAATCGACTACACCAAAATTTCTCGGGAAAACATTTTTTCTTATTAATTTTGGTGCGTAGAATCCAAAACAATTCGTACTTTTTCGATCAGACTTCTCAATCAAAAGTTATAGACTAGAAACCAATTTCGAAAAAAAATTCAAAGGGCTGTAACTTTTGAACTAGTAGCCCAATCTTGGAACTGTTTGAAATTATGGATTCTACAGGCCACATTCTATAGGAAAATTTTTTTTTGGGTCGATCTGAGACAATTTTTTCTTCGGGCCTCAAAAAAAGGCAGTGTACAACCTTCCTTTTTTTTCCAAAAATCGACTGCACCAAAATGTCTCGGGAAAACACTTTTTCTTATAAATTTTCGTGCGTAGAATCCAAAACAATTCGTACTTTTTCGATCAGACTTCTCAATCCAAAGTTATAGTCTAGAAACCAATTTCGGAAGATAATTCAAAGGGCTGTAACTTTTCAACTAGTAGCCCAATCTTGGAACTGTTTGAAATTATGGATTCTACAGGCCACATTCTATAGGAAAATTTTTTTTCGGGTCGATCCGAGACAATTTTTTCTTCGGGCCTCAAAAAAAGGCAGTGTACAACCTTCCTTTTTTTTCCAAAAATCGACTGCACCAAAATTTCTCGGGAAAACACTTTTTCTTATAAATTTTGGTGCGTAGAATCCAAAACAATTCGTACTTCGGATCAGACTTCTCAATCAAAAGTTATAGACTAGAAACCAATTTCGAAAGAAAATTCAAAGGGCTGTAACTTTTGAACTAGTAGCCCAATCTTGGAACTGTTTGAAATTATGGATTCTACAGGCCACATTCTATAGGAAAATTTTTTTTCGGGTCGATCCGAGACAATTTTTTCTTCGGGCCTCAAAAAAAGGCAGTGTACAACCTTCCTTCCTACAGGCCACATTCTATAGGAAAATTTTTTTTTGGGTCGATCTGATACAATTTTTTCTTCGGGCCCAAAAAAAGGCAGTGTACAACCTTCCTTTTTTTTCCAAAAATCGACTGCACCAAAATTTCTCGGGAAAACACTTTTTCTTATAAATTTTCGTGCGTAGAATCCAAAACAATTCGTACTTTTTCGATCAGACTTCTCAATCCAAAGTTATAGTCTAGAAACCAATTTCGAAAGATAATTCAAAGGGCTGTAACTTTTGAACTAGTAGCCCAATCTTGGAACTGTTTGAAATTATGGATTCTACAGGCCACATTCTATAAAAAAAATTTGGAACGATCTGAGACAGTTTTTTCTTCGGTTGTTATTCGCTTTTAACAAATCACACTGATTTTAATTGCGTGTCACGTATTAAGAGATTTTAAAAATTGTATGAGAGCAAACTGAAAAGGTATCTTATTTGCACGACGGACTAAATACTACTGTCCAGTTATCTACGCGATCTTGGCAGATTACAAATTCTAGGAAATAAAATATTCATTTTATCATGATTTGAAAACCAAACAGTGATATTGATACTATGTGATCAAAAAAGAGTTGCTGTCGAATCACCTTTGGAATTTTTATGTACATGTAAAATCCAATTTAATTTGAACTTCCAAAGGCGATTCGACGTCAATCCTTTTTTGATCGTCCGTTACTTCTTTACTTCATGAGCGACAAAAATTGAACATGCTAGTATGAGATGGGTCTTAAAATAACCCAACTGTAATTAACCAGGTCCATTTCCAAGTTGGTACACGAGATTCAATGGGCCAATTGTGAACCGTGGGGCGATCAATCAACCTGTAATATCAAAAACAAGTACATTGTTTACAGCAAACAGATCCTATTGGCAAGAGTTTTATTTTGTCTTATAACGATATGTACCCATTATAATTATATAGCATCCTAACATCGTTTATTTCCTAATATCTTAAGTCTTTTATAAAATTCGACAAAATAAAGAAAAACGTAATATTTTATATAAGACTTAAATATTTATACATGTAAATGGTTATACAATCTCTATTTAGGTTTACAATATAGAATACAGTACAGCAGTTTG
This sequence comes from Photinus pyralis, assembly GCF_008802855.1. Lineage (NCBI taxonomy): Eukaryota > Metazoa > Arthropoda > Insecta > Coleoptera > Lampyridae > Photinus > Photinus pyralis. The sequence continues at coordinate 27,395,324 of NW_022170819.1, read as the reverse complement.
TTCTTTAGTTGTTAATTGGTGTGACAGCAATTGTGATAGAAGCCGTATTATGTTAGTATTAAATTTAATAAAATAAACAATAGAGTTATTCCACTTTGATTCATAATTCGAAACAAATTACGTGCTCTAAAGTGTCATAAAAGAGTTAAAGCTATTTTTAAATACAATTATGAATTTTTCATTTGCACACCGATATGGTCAAATCTAAACCGAATTAAAATTATACTCGTATTTTGAAAATTACAAAGCCACCTTATTCCTCCTTTACATTATAATTAGGTACCTCGATTTTGTTTTCAGTCGAACTAAAGGGTGTCGCCCCGTGCGGTTTGTAGGGCGCGAAGATATGAGGTGAGAAAATGGCAACACTAAGTAGTTACTCTCATGATAATGAAGCAGGTCTTTATAAAGTTACAAATAATTCATAAAAAATAACTAGGCACACTAGATTTTAAATATACACCTCTTAGCATTACCTAAATTTGTAAAATCACCTTGGATTACCATAACGCAAGACATCATCCATGGATGACGCGCGTTACTTCATTATAATCAATTCCATTTATTTACTATTAAAAAAATGGGAAAATTCAAACTATGCCTGTAATTATAGGAACTATTTGCTACGCTGTGTGACCGATGGCGAGATCTACTCTCGCACTATCTACCTATTGCAAGAATGCCGCGAGTGACACGCATTGTTTGAATTTTAACTTTGATTAACAAAACCCTAAATATCCAAAGTCTTATTGTTCTAATTGTAATGGACTTAACAGAATGCCACTATGTGATAGTCTCTCACTTTCGCTGATAGTTTTGTCGTTTTTGCCACATTCACTATGGTCACTTTTTTCGACGACTACGCTTAAAGATGTCTCCTTATCGCACGATGTGTCAACAATATTGCCGTGAACGGGAACACGACTTCGAGTTAACTTTGATGGTGCTCTACTGGTTTCGTTTTCGATAACAATACTGTCACTATCGTTACTAGATACACTCTCTAATTCGTAGGCCAATTCTAAATTTTGTAACTCTATACTAGATTCGTCCCTATGTAAATTTGTTGCGCCCCCAGAGTGAAATTCCGTGAAATCCGGAACGGTAATTATAGGAATCGTGGGCTTGAACTGGACCCTATCTTCGTTTTCGTTTACTAAGTGCGAGGGAAAGTCTTCAGCGGTACTCGTACTGGGTATGGGTTTCTGTTGCGCGATCGACACCCTCTTCTTGTGCTTCGATATTAACGACGTGGTCGGATCGATGGCCACAAAGTCCGTTGCGTGTTTCTCACGTTCTTGCAATGGAAATCTACTTGTACTATGCGGACAAACGTTTTTAAGACGCGTCTTTTTCCTCCTTCTTATACACGTCGACGGACACGCACATAATAAAATACGTATTAGGCAACATAATAGGCCGCATGCGACTAGCGTAGGCCCAATTAAACGAAGTTCCAAGGTTTTGAAACCTTTATCACCCGAACCTACAAAGAAAACTACACTTCCAATAGCGGTAGTTCCAAGTCCGACGTAAAGTAAAGCGTTTGCCGCGGCACTCTGGTGGTAGATCGCGAATATGTCCTCTTCGGATTCGCCGCCATAGCTAGAATCGTGTATCTGGGAACAGAAGAAAAGATTCGATCAATATTGTTACACAGTCACAAGTAAATCAACGATTTTAATATGCAGGTTCATGCTATTTACTGGCAATGGTGGTTTGCTTCTAGACCACCTGAGAGCGTCTCTAAAGCTCTACAAGCAGTTGTGGAGGTAAATTTACCTTGATTAAAAACTGGATTTGATTTCCAAAGCTTTGTGCCGCTCCTTCAACCTTAAAAACAGGCCGCTGCTAAACTACACACTACAATCAATTCTCATAGTACTCGTAATCCTATAGATTTCCAATTTTGCGTGGTTCCATAATTTGATTTCTTTTTCACACCCCCTACATTAATTTTATAAGCGTGTATCGGGTCCATGCATGACTTTCTTCTCTATTGTTTACACTGATGCCAGATGAGCGTACTGTCAAACAGTTTCAACGATGGGGATCTTCTTAAAAAGCACCATGGCAAATCCAAATAAATATATTGCGACGCGATAAACAATTCCCATTTGCAATTTAACAAGAAATAGTTTCCAGTTTCAATAAACATTCTATGAATGTATTGTTCTCTGTGAGAAAATGAGGGAAACTAAACCAAACAATAACGAAATATGAATAAAGTAATGGTGATTTCTATTTTATGATTATTCCAATACCGTTACCAGCAAGTTACCAGAAATAAGCTGCCATCTTTTGTTATTTCCCTAAAGAGAAAAACTGAAAAATAGCCGATTCCTCCCTTTATCATTGAAGCTACAACAAGCCCTTTTAATAACTGCGCTGTAACTGGAAGTTGATTTTTTTAAATGGAAATTATAGTTGGCCATGGTTTTAAAAAATTGCTTGTTTCACGAGGTTTCCGGAAAAATGTCGACAATCAATTTTGCTTATTAAATAATAAATAAATAGTCGCCTACTAAAACGACATAGTTTAATATATTATATTAGAGAGACACACTTACATCTGAGAGATATATCCAAACATTAGAGCACAATCTGGAAGATTTACTGGATCGTATTCCTTTGCAAGAAAAGTTATTTTGCAGCAAGACGGTGCCCCAGATCATAATGCATTAATTGTTCGAAATTATTTATGATCTCGTACCTAATAATTAGATGGGGACGCAGAGATCAATAAAATGGCCAGCACGTTCACCCGACTTAAGCCCATTAGATTTCTTTGCGTGGGGTTTTTAAAAAAAAATTATAAATATTGCTCTACAACTGAGGAAGAATTACAGGAAAATGTAGAAAGAGGGTTTGAACCAGTTCAACTACTACAAATCCTGAATGAAACAAGATCTTTGAGATGCAACCATGTGCGTTCCCCACAATGAAGGACACTTGGAAAAATAATTGTAGATTTTCTTGAATATCAGCTAGTTCACTGTTTCCTTTAAATTCTGATCAAGCTTCTCTTTCGAGTGTTTCATAGGCGACTATATTTTTTGTTATTTATTTTCAGGCAAGATAATAATAAATAATATAATAATAACCAAATTTCATTCCTATATATAAACCCTTACAAGTATTGCATGTTAATTTGTATATGTTACCGTAAAAACCCGATTTCAGTTAAAACCCGATATTCCTAGGAAAAACTAATTTTAACTATCCCCTTTAGTCAATTCTAGTTTTGACTAGGTAAAACTAGAATTGTCTAAAAATCATAGTGAAATCTAAAAATTCCAAATGTGTTTAATTTAAAGCAGGTTTTGCTAGTTAAAACTAGTTTTTACTGAGGCACATAAGTTAAAACTGGTATACAACGAGATTTACGGTAATGTTTCGCTTTGCAATAGTGAAGACGTCAGGAATCATATCGATTCCAGATGTGATAGGTCAAAGGCAGATCTAAGAAATATCATCTGAGTCGTGCTTGAAAAAAACCAAGAAGGCCTGCACAAAATTGCAACCAAACATGGAATATTGGAAAAATTATATTGCAGGTACGTTCTGATAAATTTTTAAAACCTTTTAAATAGATGGTAGGACAAGCACCACATACTTTTTCGCAGAATTATTAACTTTTAATTCCAATGTAGGTACTTCCACATCTTATCCTTATTTTTCCAGATCAGAATTCGACGTTTCCAAAGAAAAGTTTTTAACGTCAGAAAAGGTGCCCGAAGAAAGCATTTCTTTAAGAACTGCTGCTAGACATGCTGCCTTAGGGGACGGCCAAGGATTTGCACGTTGCGTATGCAAGAAAACCTGCAACACTAACAGATGCTTCTGCAAGAAGAAGGGAAAACTATGCAACTCAAAATGTCACGACAGTCAACCTTGGAGGAACAAGTAAAGTAATATATAAACTTTTAGTTGTTTTTCAATAATTTTTATTTTCAAAAAACTATTAACTATTTTACAATATTATGTTCTTTATTGTATAAGCAATACCTTTTATTTCCTTTTTTTTTGGTCCAATTAAGTTTATGCATTAAATAGCATTGTATTTTGTACGCAGTACCTTTTTATGTTCTAATAAAAGTAAGTCACAAGTAACTACGTGTGAAAAATTATTGGTGAACCCTTAAAAACCCGTATTAACTAAAATATGAAAGTGAAACCTAGAATTTACTGAACGACTTAGTAAAGTCGGGATTTTACGGTAACATATACACCGGAATTTTCAAAAGGAGGAATTTTGTCTTTATGGTTGCCGAGAGACATATTTAAATTTTGATAGGGTATACAAGCTAGTTTGAAATTAGATTTTTTGAAAATGTTAATAATTGAATCTGAAATGTTATTTATATAAGGAATTGTACCGATATATTTGTAATTCTTTTGTGTAATAGGAGTTAAAGTTGTTAAATTCGTCCACTGTATCTTATTTTTCTTTTTGTTGATAATTTTTCGTAAAGTAGTCCAAGAGAAACCATTAGCAATCGTAATGGACCACTACAAAGGTTACAACCCCGGCAGTCGAGGATTGTTATGCATGTAAGTGTGAATTATCTAAAAAATTACGTAAGTTTAAAACGAGACTGAAATTTATTTTTAGAGAGTAGTTTCGGGGTTGCTTATAGATCATTTAAACATAATCGATCAAAGAAACAAAAATATTTGGCGCACTGCAAAAGTTACAACCCACGCAATTAAAGGTTGCTATAAGTAAATGTAAGTGTGAATTTTTTAATAAATACGTAAGTTTAAAACGAGCATGAAATTTATTTTTGCAGGGCAGTTTAGGGGTTGCTTATAAATTATTTAAACATAATCGATCAAAGAAACAAAAATATTTGGACCACTCCAAAAGTTACAACCCCCGCAATTAAAGGTAGCTATAAATGTAAGTGTGAATTTTCTAAATAATTACGTAAGTTTAAGACGAGAATGAAATTTATTTTTAGAGGGTAGATTCGGGGTTGCTTATAGATCATTTAAACACAACCGACGAATGAAACAAAAATATTTCGACCACTACAAAGATTACAACCCCCGCAGTCGAGGATTGTTATTTACGTAAGTGTGTATTTTCTAAAAAAATAGGTAAGTTTAAAACGAGAATGAAATTTATTTATAGAGGGTAGTTTAGGGGTTGCTTATAGATCATTTAAACATAATCGATCAAAGAAACAAAAATATTTGGACCACTACACAGATTACAACCCCCGCAGTCGAGGATTGTTATTTACGTAAGTGTGTATTTTCTAAAAAAATAGATAAATTTAAAACGAGAATGAAATTTATTTATAGAGGGTAGTTTAGGGGTTGCTTATAGATCATTTAAACATAATCGATCAAAGAAACAAAAATATTTGGCGCACTGCAAAAGTTACAACCCCCGCAATTAAAGGTAGCTATAAATGTAAATGTGAATTGTTTAAATTATTACGTAAGTTTAAAACTAGAATCAAATTTATTTAAAGAGGGTAGTTTCGGGGTTGCTTATAGATCATTTAAACATAATCGATCAAAGAAACAAAAATATTTGGACCACTACAAAGATTACAGCCCCCACAGTCGAGGATCGTTATTTACGTGTGTGTATTTTCTAAAAAAAAATAGGTAAGTTTAAAACGAGAATGAAATTTATTTATAGAGGGTAGTTTCGGGGTTGCTT
>NW_022170819.1:27388890-27389547 GCF_008802855.1 Photinus pyralis | reverse complement strand
AATATTATTTGTACTAAAAGCAAATACTTACATAATTTATTAATAAATGTATACCCCAATATATCAATAATGGCAGATCGAGATTGCTTGAGGGCATACATAAAAGATTACCTAGAATAGATCGCACCTGAGCATAGTATTATTGGCGAGAACAGAAACAGAATCTCATTTGACACGAAAGCTCCCGATAGGGGTAGAAGTCGGTTAGGTTGTAAATTATTAATTGTAAGTGTTGCAAGAGCGCTTGATCTCTTAGTATTGGCATTGATTATGTACTACGATAATTGTGCACATTAACCTGCTAATTAATAAGCAAATGTCAAACACTTGACACTTTATGCTCGCACTAAGGGAACAAGTTGGGAATGTTAAAGCATACTTTTAAGTGCTAATTAAAATCCGCCATATCACAGCGTTATATAATTTTATGTTTATTTGCAGTAGACGAGTTGTTGAAACGGCCCGTAAAGCATTATATTGGGGTTGTTCGGAAAGTCATTTCGTTTTGTGTGGTGAAAATGAAAGACGAATTTTTTAAAGTGTATAAACATTTTATTAAATTATATATTCTCCATTTTGGTCCAATACCTTTTGCCATCTTTCGGGCAGGAGATTGATTCCACGCTCATAAAACTTCTGGTCTTTGCTGGCAAAATA
>NW_022170819.1:27334282-27388790 GCF_008802855.1 Photinus pyralis | reverse complement strand
AGGTGGGACAACACGTGAGAATAGCCAGAAGCAAGCATCATTTTGAGAAGGGCTATGAGAGCAATTTCAGTCAAAAAGTGTTTAAAATCGTCAAAGTTATAAATCGTCGACCTCCAGTTTATAGAATAGTAGATTTGAATGGTGAAGATATAGAGGGAACTTTTTACGAAGAAGAGCTGCAAGTTGTTACACTTGATGAGAATACAGTGTTTAAAATTGATAAAATCTTAGAAGAGAAAGGTCGTGGGAAAAACAAAAAGTATTTGGTCAAGTGGAAAGGATATAGTGAAAAATTCAATTCTTGGATATCTGCATCAGAACTAAAAAAGATATGACGGAGGAATTTTATGCAACCTTATTGAGCAATAGTTCCATGGAATACTTCCCCAGCAATACGACGTCAAACTTTGTAACACAGCTACCAAAACGTACCTATAAGATTAAATGGGCGGTGGTGCGTTGGTGTTTCGGAAATTCAGTACCCGTGTTCGTTCGCGTCAATAAGTGAGATCGATAATTTAATATATTATAGAGAAACACCTCCGGAAGATTTATCTGCAAAAAGAGTGTTAAAAAACGCGGCGGACTTTTTTCGTGATGACTCCGAGCAAATAACGTATCACGCTAACGGCTGGCATGTAATTCGTTTTGCATCAGGGGACTACGATACTGTCGAGGATGTAGTTAGAGAAATGAATAAGCATGAGATTATAGGAAGATTGGTGACTTTAGAGTATTACACTCTTACTAAACGTGTATCAGTTCAAATTAAGACAGAAACACTCTCGATACTGGGTTTTTCAGAGCGTCTTGCTTTACAATTGGGATTTCGTCCCGAACAAAACATTGTTCAAGATCCAGTGCCACCCCATCCCGCCAGCATTTGGATCGGATTGCCCTCACAAATGTTCATCTATTACGATATTGTAGAACCGCAAATCGTGGGGAACGTTGTATCTCCACTAATGCGAATAGTTAATATAACTGCTGAAAATTACAATTACGGCTGTCATAAGGATGTTGTGTTCTCCCCAACGCACTATATGCCTGTGATGATAAAAGAATTTGAAAATATTGAAATAAACATAAGGACTGATACTGGACAATCAATGCCATTCGAGTTTGGAACATTGAGCTTGAAGCTACATTTTAAGAAATGGGGTGTCCATACCAACAGTACTACGTAAATCAAGCCGGTACTGGCATTGGTACGATTTATAGGGGTCACCGTATCAAAGAGGTCATGGGATAGGGAGCTGGTTAGGTGGAGTGTTTCGTAGTATTTTACCATTGTTTAAATCCGGAATGCGTGCAGTTGGGAAAGAAGCTTTACGAACCGGTACGAATGTACTAGGCGATATAATCGAGGATAAGCCTATCAAGGAAGCGTTTCAAGATCGAATTCACGAAGCAGGAAGAAATCTAAAACGCAAAGCCGATGAAAAAATTGATACATTGATGCAAGGATCTGGTTATAAAACACCTCACATACCCAAACTTGATCAGTTTAAAATTGCAAGTCGTAAGAAAACTACATCAAGAATTAAAAAACCTACAAAGCCCAAATTTAGTGACATATTTTCAAAGCAATAAACATGGCATTCCTTCACGCGCAGTCTTGTGAGTGCATAAAATCAGAGCTGGATTTGTTCGCACTGCCAGCTACTCAAACAAGTATTGAAAGTGGCGAATGGGTTTTTTACAAACCTTTATCCTCGTTAACCGATGATGCTCCGATAGAATTCGTAATCCCCGGAAGCGGGAATGATTATTTGGATTTAAGTCACACTATGCTCTATATCACGGCAAGAATTGTAAAACAAGATGATTCAATATTGGGTGTTGGAGATGTTGTAGGTCCAGCCAACAATTGGTTACACACGCTGTATAGCCAGGTGGAGATATGTTTAAATCAGAAATTGGTGTCGCCACCTAATAACACATATGCGTATCGTGCATATATTGAAACTTTGCTAAATTATGGTTTGGAAGCCAAAACATCACAGCTGGGGTGTTCATTGTGGCACAACGATACACCAAAAAAAATGGACACATTAACAGCAGATAACGTAGGTTTCACTATACGTCAAGCCGCAGCAGCCGAGAGAAACATGATAGAGATGATTGGACATGTCCATGCCGATTTGTTTAACCAAGAAAAATTTCTCATAAACGGTGTTGAAATGAAAGTTAAATTTGTGAGATCCAGAGATTCGTTTAGCTTAATGGCTGGTGCAGGGGCAACTTATAAAGTAAAAATTGTCGATGCCAATTTGCTGGTACGAAGAATGAAGATAAATCCTACAATTCTTCTCGCTCACACTAAAGCATTAGAAACGTCCGCCGCAAAATATCCTATTACTCGAACCGATGTAAAAGTGTTAACAATACCAACCGGAATACAGCGTAAATCTTTAGATAACGTCTTCCTTGGACAGTTGCCAAAACGTTGCATAATCGGTTTTGTATCCAATAAAGCGTTTAATGGCGATTACGCGTCTAACCCTTTCAATTTCCAAAACTACAAGATTAATTACATGTCCCTGTACATCGACGGACAGCAAATTCCTTCAAAGCCGTTGCAACCTGATTTCACACGGGCAGGATTATACGTACGGGCATATCATACTTTATTTTCGGGGACGGGTATTCATTTTTTGAATGAAGGAAATAACATATCGCGTTTAGATTACCCTCACGGCTACTGTTTAACTACCTTTGACCTGACACCTGATTTATCCGCCACAACACATTGGAATTTAGTTAGGAATGGTTCATTGCGCATCGAAGTTGGATTTCAAGATGCGTTAACTGAAACAGTAAACTGCTTGGTATATGCGGAGTTCGACAATGTCATTGAAATCGATAAACACCGAAATGTTAACGCAGATTTCAACAGTTAAAAGAGAAATCTCAAAATTGCGTACATTGCATAGTCTTACGCACATCAATAAGTTCGAAAAGCAGAAAAATAAATTAAGCTGATATCCTACGTATGATTTCACTAATAATAATAAATAAAAGATCAGTTTATACGAGTCCTTAGCCAGTTTAAATGTTTTCTGCAATGGATGCATACGTCGATATGCAAGGTTTCCGAGGTGCTCTTAATGAGTTTATACCCAAAGAAATTTCGATTGTTTCCTCGGAGGGTCCGAAATGCACGACTCTATTAATAAAACCCCCTCAAAATTATAGTATTACTGCAACTATGAAAAAAAAGAGATTCGATATTTAGAGGATTATTATCATGGCTTAAAGTGGACCTCCGGTCACATTCGATATGAAAATTTTGAAGAGGAACTACGTACCCTGCTACAGCCATTTAGCAAGATCTATGTTAAAGGACTAGAGAAGCAGTACATTCTAAATTTCCTAAACAAACCTATAATAAATGCAGAGGATTGCGGATGCCCTTCTTTAAAGAAGCTGAAGAAAGAATTTGGAGGCATTAGGTGCTTGAATCATAACAGTGAAACTTTAATGTGCTCGCAAGAAAACGCTTTAATGCTATACGAATGGACCCAAATTAGCTCCACCGATGAATTCCCTAGAACTTCAACGAGCCCTGAATCACATACAGGATTCTGTAAGGCCTGGTGTTTTTGCAGCTGATAAATTACCAAAATTTATTCGTCGTCCATATGGACTTATAGTCAATACAGATGTTTCCACCAGACCTGGTCAACATTGGAACGCTATCTACATCGATAAAGATGGAATTGGCGAATTCTTTGATTCCTTCGGAAGGTCTCCATGTGGCCTTCATTTAAAATTTTTGAAAGCCAACTCTAGACGTTTTACATGTAACTATAAAATGTTACAACATCCCCTTTCGACTTTTTGTGGCCAATATTGCTTGATGTACTTAGTTTTTAAAATGAATAATGTTGCCACTAGCGATTTTGTAAACATGTTTAATGATAACTTAAAGTCTAACGACGACATCATCCGTTTATTGTATACTGCTACGTTTTGTAATATAAATTTGTTTACATTTAAGGGTTGATACTAATAAAGACAAGTTAAAATCGTTTAAAGATCGGTTGATTTTTTATAAAAAAGCATCCCTTTTGAGTGAGGTTCATAAATATGGTTTAAAGCATAGCGGTCGACTACGTGACCACGACCCTGGAAAAACTCGAGGTCAAAGTCCAAGACCACGACCTTGGAAAAACTCGAGGTCAAAGTCCAAGACCATGACCTTGGGGAGGTCAAAGTCCAAGACCATGACCTTGGGAAAAACCCAATGCTACGACAAGTTCATAGTCCAAGGCCATGACTTGAGGAAACCCATTGCAATGGCCTCGGGAAATACCCAAATAAGAAATGTACGCTCTAATTTCAGTTAGTATTTGACTACCGACTCATTAACATCACCTAACGTATTGTTACAAGTTTTATTAGACTCGCATAATCTACTGCAGTTTACGTAATTATACAGTGCTAATCTGTGCATCTCTCTCTTTCTTATGTGTTAGGGAGGGTGTGTGTGTGTGTGTGGATAAACTTGGAAAAACAAGGATTTTCAAACAAAAACTAAGAAAAAGTAAGTACACAAATATTTTCTTGTTTTGCTTGCTTCTCGCTTTGCTTTTTCCTCTTCTTCTTCTTCTTTGTAAAATTTGAAATGTATGGATTTCCATTTTCTAAGAGTATGTACTTAGATTAGGTTTGTAATACAGCATCTCTTATTTTTCTCTACACCTCTCTCTTTTAAATTCGCTAGGAAAATCCCAGAGCACAATTTTAGTCCAAACTCAAATCCCAGAATCCAAATCACACAATCTCAACTCAGCATCCAAGACCACGACCTTGATCCAGAATCCATAATCACAACCCTGCCCCAGGATCCAAGACCATGATCCTGTACCAAAGTAACGATCTTGGGAAAAACCCCAAGACCACGACCTTGGGAAAACCCAAAGCCACGACATTGGGAAAAACCCAAAACCACGACCTTGGGAAAACCCAAGGTCACGACCTTGGGAAAACCCAAGGTCACGACCTTGGGAAAACCCAAAGCCACGACCTTGGGAAAAACCCAAGGCCACGACCTTGGGAAAACCCAAAGCCACGACCTTGGGAAAAACCCCAAAAGCCACGACCTTGGGAAAAACCCAAGGCCACGACCTTGGGAAAAACCCAAGGTCTCCGTGACGTCACAGAAAGTGGTGGGGGTAAGTGTCGGCATTCTACTCAAGTTTTTTTATCGATTTCGCAAATTTGATAGTTGTTACAACGTTTTAGCGTATGTCTTAAAATGATTCACAAATCAATGACGCAGGGCCACAGACACTCCTGATTTCAAGGGTACATTATTTTTTCAAACTTTGAAGGCGCCTGGCAAAGTGCCTGCTATTCCTCAGCCAGGTCTGCAATTCTGTGTTTGGGTATGATTGGAGAAGTATTGGACAAGTTTTCAGCGTGCCTCAAATACCTACCCAAAGACGTTTACATCATAAATTCCAGTAGGTCAGGGGTCGGCAATCTATTGAAACAGAAGAGCCAAAAATTACAACTTATAAAATTTCCCAGTTTTGAAAGAGCCACAAAAAAATTTTGATTTAATATTATAGTATTTGGCTATATACAGGGTCCTGCAACAATGCGTCGGTTTTTCCTACATAGCTGATACCTGGTAAAAAATATTGGTGGTTGCGGATCTACAGAAATTGTTTTTGCATGTACAGGGTGTCCCATTTTTACGATGTCAATAAATAACTGATCTTTTTAAATAGAACATCCTGCATATTTTTACTTGTTTCAATGCCATTTGTTCAAACTGCTATAACTATTCTTTTTCAAATGGAACTACTACTGTTTTATTTCGCTATTCGATTGTCTTTTGCGTTCTCTTCAATATTTATAAGGGGTGCCCTGTGCTTAAACCCCGCAGTTTTTATGTTATTCAATATTTTTCACAAAAGTACCTACTCATTAATTAATTACGTGTTTATACATCGGAGTAGGCTGCTATAATAAAAAAAAACAAAAGAATACAAGAAAGTAAAGGTAAACAGGTGTCACAAATTAGATAATTATTTGCTGCAAGTGTACTTTTGATTTGGTAAACAAATAAGATTAATTAAAAAAGCGAATTTCGAACAAATGAAGTAATTTCTTTAGATAAATACGGAGAGCCGCAACTTTATATCAAAAGAGCCGCATGCGGCTCGCGAGCCCCAGATTGCCGACCCCTGCAGTAGGTCAATATTTGGGACATTCGCTATTTTTGAAATATTTAAAATTTTTATCGAAAATACATAATGAAGAAAGATGCATCTCTAGTGTAATCAAGTGTGTGTTTGAAATTAATAGAAATTTGTCAATAAGTGATCTCTTTTTCACGAATTATCTTTTTACACACGCGGTTAAACTATCAACGGGTAGTTGTAGTCCCTAACCGCATCGACTATATTATGTTCACCCAACAGATGCAGTTAAGCTCCTCCCAAAAAATTTTCGGCAAATTTAAATGAACATTTTTAATTGGCCGAATTTTCAAAACCTGTAACACACGCAACTATTTGCTTCCAATTATAATTGCCGTATCTGAATTGACATCCTTAACGTCAAACCTGTCATTGCGTTTTGTATTTGCTTGCCTTGCCTCAATTTGTCGTTAATTTCATTTATACGAACAAAATAGTCCTTTTGAACTTAATAAACAATTTAAAACTATATGTACTGCTGTGTGTTGAAAGGTCAATATTCAAAACATAACACTTTATAACTTAGTCGTACAATGTGACATGCGATTTTAAATTTCCCGGTTTTTATAATTTTATGACTGTGAAACGGGTCTGTCGTTACATTGGCCAACATTTATTGTGAGTGGCTTAACTGCATCTGTTGGGTGAACAGATTATAGAACACATAACTTACTTCGGATTTTTGAAAAATGTGTCCACAAGATGAATAAATTCACTAGCCATAATTATTTTTTCTATAACCTATACTCAGAGGTAATTTTGTATAGTTTCTCAACATTATTGATAAACGTTGTTTCAACATAGGTACACTCGCTATTGGGGTATGGGGTTGACACATTTGCAGCAGTCGAAAAAAAATTGTTGAAAAATATTAGTAAAGAAATGATTCACGTTTTACTCGTATAATAGAGCAGGACGGTTCAAATCTAATTCCGTGGAGTAAAGGGAAAATCACGATGTGGGATGCTACAGTTCCAGACACTCTTTCACCAACATATATGCAATCCGCGCTTCGTAAAGAAGCTGGTACAATTGCGAAACAAACTGCTAAAAGAAATCTAAACATAAGGACTTCGTCAACGATAATTACTTATTATTATTCGTTCCCTTTGCTGTCGAAACTAGGACCATGGTTGGAAGAAGCTATATCATCCATTGAATCTATTGGTTAATTAAACTTAAAACATACGACAGCCGTTCAAAATTATTATTAAAACAAAAGATTTGTATCGCTATATTCAAAGAGGGAATGCATAGTGTATTAACTTCTAACAACTCTTTCAAGTTAGAACAGATTTTTTATTTACTGATGCGATTATTGTTAGTGTTGAAATTATTTGTGAAATGTGTTTTAAATTAAAATAAAATAAAAGTTACATTATTGAATGATGGAGCTGAATTTTTTAAGGTGCCGTAAATTTGCTTCATATGTTACAGATATCGATATCCCCAAAGCAATTACGCTTATTTTTCGTCTATTCATAACGTCATGCAATCACTAGCCTTACCCTTATGATAATTTCACCAGATTACAATTGAGCCTATAATTTTTGAGTAGCTCTGCATTATCTACCTTCTAAATAAATAAATAACTATAAATCGATCCGCTGCCAAAATAAGGGTTTATAGGTAAATTACCTACATTTTTATGATTTCAAATGATGGAAAGTTTTTAATTTTAAAACATCATTGGCGACCCAACAGATCGAAATTTCGTCTTGCGGAAATTCGCGCAGTTGCATAAATTGAGAGAAAAATTAAAATCACATTTCCATCAGAACTACGAATTTAAATGTACGGCACAAATACCGCCTTTAAATTCCATTAATATTCCGTATAATTATTTGAATTTGTCTTGTAGAAATATTTTCATCTGATGATTTTTATTCAACGGCATATCTTCCCGAGGTGTTCGAAAATGAAAGAACGGAAACGTGACTCTTATATAATTCTTGTGAATTATTTCGAACTTTTTAAGTAGGTACCTACAAAATTTCGTTGGGAGAAACCCACAAAATATACGAGGTCCGCCAACGTGTACCACCTTTTCATGTATATATTTTGCTGAAAAAAATTCCCGCAACCAACAGGAAAGGTACTCACCGGAGAGGTCGAAGGATGAAGCCTGAAACAAAAAGAGTAATCGTTAAATGAAATTCTATGAACAGTTCGAGATTAATTAAATTATTAGAGATTTGATAAATGTTGATCTTTGAAAATTTCTTATTAAATTGCCTAAGGCATCAGTAGCAATAAGAGTTAAAACAGGTGCCATTCATTTGGCGTAAAACAAACAGATTAAAAGAAGCACAACACCCGCAGCTAATTACTTCAATCCTCAATCATACTGAAAATGTAACCACCTCTAGTAAATAATGATTCTACACAGGTAGAGATATTTAAGCCAATAAAGTAAAGCAAAGTGTGTTTTGCTTTTTCTTTTTATACTGCCCACCATAAGTACACCCAACGTACTTTTGATCAATATTGAAGAGATGTTCAGGAAAATGGTATTTATTTCGAAATAAGAAACACAGAAAATATGATACAATTACAACAAATTCGAACAACACTAATAATATCTTGCGCATGCGCACATTAATCGTCAAGATTTCTTTTGACTCAGGTGCCACAACTATAAGCTACCGAATTCAAAATTCAAAAAGGACTAAATATATTTAAGACTGTACCTAGTAGTTCTAGTAAAGGCCTCCTACGGACGAAGAGACGGACGGACCGACAGACAGACGGACAGAGAAAGTGGCTGCAATAGCTCACCAAACTTCGTTCAAAAATGCACTAAAAAGAGTTCAAATTTCTTATTCTTAGGGCGGTAACAGTTTCAGAACTGTAACAACAGCTCCTCGACATTTGTCGCGTCTAATCCTTTGTTGCCTACTATAGCCATATATTCCTTTCCGTGATACTAAGTATCATGATTCCATGCGTTTGATCCTTTTTTTTAAGTATACGTAGTCGGATAGCCCATATCATTGAATACCTTCATAAATTAAATGCGTTAACAGTAATTTTGAAACCGGTATTCTAGTTTCATTCAAGGTGCCTATATATGATATTTCGTTTAACTGCTTTCATAAAAATAAGATATATAGTTACCATTGCGCATGCGCAAAACCAAATTTTAAAACTGGTGTTAGATTTGTCTTTATGCCAAATGCCTATGTATAAAATTTCATTTAAATGCCTTCATAAATAAGAAAGTTGGAATTGCGCATGCGCAAAACAACATTTTGAAAATGTCGTTAATTTTACTTATATTCGTAGAGTTTACATATAAAGTTTCATTTAAATATCTTCATAAATAAAAAAGTTGGCATTGCACATGCGTTAAACCAAAAAATATGGGTATGCACGGAATCCTTGGACCAAGCCCTTTCAAATGAGTCATATATCGCCAAAATGGGTTCAGTGGGTTAGGAGTACGTGTGACGGACAGACGGACGGACGTCAAAGTGCAGCCAATAGCGATTTTTCACTTTGAGGAAAATACGCTAAAATATCTTAAGAGAGCTACCCTCATGGCAACGATACAGTAATGAAGGGACCGGCCGGTGCGGATCTAGATGCATGCTGCTACAGATGGTCTCGCAGATGAAATTCCGTTATTAAATTGGTCCGAGGATTTTTATATAGGAAAACGAAATCGTCGCGTCGAGGAAATGGTAGGCGACTATTGCGCCCTTATGTAGTGTAGATTGCGTTTTAATTTAGGTACCAGAAATTAGAAAATAAGTTTCATTTTGATTTTATTTTTCAAAAATATTGTATTGAAATTCATTTCGTGTGTTAATTGGCGATTCTCGTCTGATTAATTTCAATTTCAGTCTCAATTGTCAATCGCCCTTATTAACGCACTTATTGGCTAAATAACTATAGGTACCTATTTAGTTGTAATATTCACTCATGAGAATCGTTTACATACTGACACTATGAAAAGTGTTGTTGTAACCAGTTGTACCAGTTACCTAGGTGAACAATTTTTCGTGTAGGGCTTTTCATTTTTCTTTGGATAGACGTGTGCAGTTCGTAAGATTTGTAAAGAGTTTCCGTTACTTGTCTCCAGCTGTTGACATTATTTTTCAATTTTAAATGAACGAACAACGATTATTGATTTACCTGTCGAATGGAGGCTAAATAAACTTTCACATAAATGAATCACAAACAAAACAATACAATTTTGGAATACATCGCCGCTTTACAGATTTCCGTTGTAGATTTACATTGAAAATGTATAAACGTAAACCACCGGATGGGCTTCCTGAGTCGAATGAATGCCAGAAACGTTTCTTGCAAGAAATTTTTTTGTAAAATGTAGGTAATTCAAGCTTGTTTCTTGCTTCGTTACTGGTATTTTGAAAGGAGTGGTTTCTAACATTATTAATGGAAAATAGAACAACTTTTCAAGATCCAAATAGGTATGTACCACATTTGACACTAATGAATGGGTCGAATTACCGAAAAATTCCTGATAACCAGAGAATTGTTTAAGAAGTATTCACTACCGAGGCAAATGAAAAAGGATATTGATTTGAAGAAGGGGAGGGGGGGGGTGTTTAGTAAACAAATATTCGTTTAAAGAATGTATTTAAATCATGAAAATAAAAGTAGATTACATACGATTAAGTACTTAGAATTCTGCTTCTTTATAAAGTTTTCATATGAGTTTTCTGTCGGGATATGTCGCTTCGGGGGTTCCCTGTAACGCCTGTCCTTCATCTGTACACATTCTGCTACAGGAGATCGTAGATAGCCGACAAAACCCTGGAAAAAAAATAAGTAGGTATAGTAATAACATTGTATTTATACAGGGTGTTTTTTTGGGAGCTTTAGTTAAAAGTTTCTGGAAAAGTAAAATAGGTAGGTTTTTGAAAATTTGTACTTAGGGTTTACTCTGAAGGCCGAATCGATGTAAAATATTTTCAAAATGGCCGCACTTCCGGAAACACCGGAAGTAGATAGTAACTTCGTTATTTTAAATGGCAACCCCTATTTTTTATTGCATTTTTTGATTCTACGTGAAATTTCAGTTCTTTTGATACCCATATGTCGATATCTGCCATTTATGGTTTTTAAGTTATTTTGACTTTAAGAAAAAAAATGGCGGATGCAGATGGTACCTTGATAATTGATTACTTGAAAAAGGTTATAGTCATGGCAACCCATTTTTATCAGTGCATAGAGAATGAATAGGGCTTTCTTTTAGTGTACTTAAAAAAAAGTTAAGTTGCGTACAACCGCACCTATGGAGATCCAAATTTAAGAAACTTCAAAGTCTATAAACTCAGTTTTTTTAAATGGAATGACCATGTTCTTAATATTGCATGAGATAGAGAATCGAAATTGGCATATTTTGATATTACATGTTCCTATAGCTATCTTTAACAGTTTCTGATTTATTCCCATTTCATTGAATTGATCTCGGAATTGATGCCATTTTTTTCGCATTTTCTTTTTAGTAGTTGGCCATGATTTTATAATAATCGAATTTTAAACAAATCAAGAAATGGATTCTTTAATACCATTGATTCTAGTACTAGTCTAAATAATTCATTAATAAATAACTCATTTATTAAGGATATAGGACGGAAAATTTTTGAAAAATCTAAACAGAGTCGTTCCACTGAATTTCTTAAACAACTTATAAGTCTGGAAATTCAGAAAGGTAATGCGATATCTGTTCTAGCAACAATTCCATACCAAAAATGTTTCAACGAAGTTTTTTATATTTTGCATTGAATTTAATTTGTTAATCTTGCATTTGCAATTCAATTCATTTTCTTAAATATTCTCTTGTAGAGCTTTGTATCACTTATGCTTCAACGGTTTGTAGTGCATTAGGGGTACAAAATTTCCAAAATTCATACAATTTCGTTCCAGTTTTCGAATGAATGTACGGAAAGCACGCGCCGCGATTCTGCCCATTTCACCATAAATAACAATTAAATTCCAAAATAGGTGAAACCACTGCGAGTCATTTTTCGATTTTTGAAAAACTTATGTTAACCTATAACAGTGGGTGATGGATTAGTGTCACTAGATTTGTTTAAAATTCAATTGTTATAGAATCATGGCCGACTACTAAAAAGAAAATCCGAAAAAAATAGTGTCAATTCAATAAAATGGGAATAAGTCAGAAACTGTTAAAGATAGCTATAGGAACATGTATTGTCAAAATATGCCCATTTCGATTCTCTATCTCATGGAGTAGTAAGAACATGGTCATTCCATTTAAAAAAACTGAGTTTTTAGTTTTTGAAGTTTCATAAAGTTGGATATCCATAGGGGCGGTCGTACGCAACTTAACTTTTTTTAAGTGCACTAAAAGAAAGCCCTATTCATTCTCTATGCACTGATAAAAATGGGTTGCCATGACTACAACCGTTTTCAAGTAATCAATTATCAAGGTACCATCTGCATCCGCCATTTTTTTTCTTAAAGTCAAAATAACTTAAAAACCATAAATGGCAGATATCGACATATGGGTATCAAAAGAACTGAAATTTCACGTAGAATCCAAAAATGCAATAAAAAATAGGGGTTGCCATTTAAAATAACAAAGTTACTATCTACTTCCAGTGTTTCCGGAAGTGCGGCCATTTTGAAAATATTTTACATCGATTCGGCCTTCAGAGTAACTCCTAAGTACAAATTTTCAAAAACCTACCTATTTTACTTTCCCAGAAACTTTTAACTAAAGCTCCCAAAAAAACACCCTGTATATACAATGCTAATAAGTAGGTAAATACATACTGGTTTTAAAAATTGTTATTATCGGAATGACTAAGTAGGTACTTGGTATCTATTTGGTACTTTATTTGAAAGCATATGTTAAATTGAGATTTTAATAGCTTTGAATGAGTATAGGCTAAGTCACTCTTTAACCGTGAGGGTAGATAAAATGATCACTTTCACAGTTTAACCGTAAGGGTAGATAAAGTGAAACAGATTATTGTGCATTCTAATGACATCTGTTATTCTTATTTCAAAGGGGGCGCGAAGCACGAAATAAAATGATGTTCAGAACATATGATAATACCCTGGATAATACCGTTTCTATGAAAACGACCGCGACGCTAGAACCTGAGCTTGCTATTTTTGACGTCTAAATTAAATTTAGAATTGATTTATATAGCTTCTGCCACAAAATAAAGTTTTGTATTATCACGATGATACAAGGAAACTAACCAGCTCGTGAAAGTTAATCTTTCACTCGATGGTTAAAATATCCCTTTATCGTCTTATATAATAAATAATTCGTTGTTTTCGATTACCGTGCCAGAATTGAGTGGTTATTTTCGAATAATTTTAGGGCTTAAATGCAATTGATTTCTGGTTCCTTAACCGCCAACTAAAAAAGTTAGGCAGGGTGCTTGTAAGTATAGCGACAAGTAAAACAATGGCCACGTAAAAAACTTTATTACTTAAGTACACTATTCCGGCAGTTTGTAATTAGTAAGGGCTTATTTAAAATTAAGTAAATTGTAAACAGTTGTTTCAGATAATAAAAAGATGTATGGTAAAGTGTGTAAAACTGGGTGGTATTAGTTTAAAAAATGGTTTGCAGCCAATAACAATTTTGAATCATCGGTCAGCCTATGTGACAGTTCAAACGTTGCTAACCTTAAAGTTTTCTGTGATATCTGGTTCTTAATTACAATTATCGAAGCGTCATGTAACACCACCATTGCAAGATTAGATACGATTGCGTGTAAGTGGTTCAGTTACATGTATGTGAATAAGTGGATGATACCTGATGGGTATACCTTTTTCTGTGTGTATAATACTGTCGCTCCAGAAGAGAAGTGCGATTTTTAATCGAGTTCAATATCGGGGTCGTAAAACAATCCAACGTAAATAGCGTTTTCACTTTTGCTATAAAATCGAACTGAATGTCGAGGGCTTATTGATAGGTCGTTAAGAAAATAAAAACATGGTCATCAATTATTCAACGTGTGTGCTATACCTGGTGAAAAAACGTTTAATCTATACGGTGTAATTTACCTTTTAACGCGAAGACGACGAACGTTAACGTAGATAGTACGCGAGTAAAACAAGTGTCGTAATTGGATTAACGCATCAATAATTCCGACGCTATTAAGTTTTGCAAACTTGGAATCATCAATTTTGAAATGCTATCAGGCTTTTTGCTAGAGCGAATTAGGTTACCTTCTTCCTTTTTATTAAGTTTATTGACAATAATTCTATGGAAACGATTATTAAGACAATCGTTACTATGGTATTTAAGTTATGCTTAACTTTAAGGAATACTTAATTTTGACGGTGCAATTGGCCCTAAATGACAAACAATATTGAGTAGAAATGCCAGTGAGTTTGACAGTAGTGGCGCGTGGTCTGTCAAAAAATCACTATTGAAACAAGTTAAAAAGTAATCGTAAACGATTTACATAAAGCGCATTTCCACTTGCATTCATTTCCCATTTGTAAGATGCAACTTCTGTTAAAATCGTAAAATCCGGCCACAAATATGAAAGATAGCATTGCACATGGGCAATCCATTGTTGACGTGCTACTTCAATTTCAGTTTATGAGAAGAATTTCATTTCAATGCTTTTCTAAATAAGAAAGTTGGAACTGCGCATGCGCAAACCTAAATTTTAAAACTAATTTACTATAACTAACTAATAAACTAAGATTTTCCTTTGTTCCAAGCGCCTAAGTATCAAATTTCACTTAAATAGTTCCATAGATAAAAAAGTTGGCACGGCGCATGCGCAAAATAAAATTTTGAAACTGGCGTTTGATTTTCCTTTATCCCAAGTGCCTATGTATCAAATTTCGTTTAAATTCTTCCATAAATAAAAAAAGTTGGCACTGCGCATGCGCAAAACCAAATTTTGAAATTGGCGTTTGATTTTCCTTTATTCCAAGTGCCTATGTATCAAATTTCGTTCAAATACTTTTATAAGTAAAAAAGTTTGCAATTCGGTTTATAAATGGTCGAGATGCTAAAAGGGCACTGTGAATTTTGAATCGATTCGATCCAACTTTTGGCATTGCGTATTATATGGCTAAATCTATGCCCATATTGAATTTCATGCAATTCAGTTCATAACTAACGGAGATGTAAAAGCGATCGAACATTTCTAAACAAAGTTATCGTTCACACGGACAGATAGATGGACAGACAGACAAAGGAACAGACGGAGAGACCAACCGGCAGGCGACAGATAGCAATGCAAAATTATAAACGATCTCTAGGATCGTTAATAAACGGCAAAAGTGTAAAATTATGGAACATGTAAAAAACGGTTTTTTGTTTTTTTTACAATAACTTTTTTTGTAAGCGGTACAGAAAAAATTCCTTCCTTGGTACAAGACTCGACACCATAACGAACCAAATAGCGAAAAAAGTAGAACAATAGCTCTTAAGATAAAAAACTAGTAGCGTCGCAAAGTTAGCGGACGGACGGACGGACGGACGGACGGACGGACAAAGTGGCCACAATAGCGCATTTTTTTTTTATTTTTGTGGAAATGCGCTAAAAAGAACCAGTTGTTGAATAACCCGTTACAAAAAAACTAAATTTCTAAAATAATTATTAGGGTAGCCAATAATCGGAAATGTCGTGATGGCCAACATCTCTGCCTGAAACACGATGCTACGCTGACGAAGGAAGAAGCTGATGTCAGCTCTCGGTCAATCATTATATATTTTCTATCTCTCCAGTCTATACCAATGTCCCTCAGTGCTTCCGACAATACTACCCAGTTGACTTTGTCAAATGCCTTCTCCCAATGTATGAAGTATACATAAACGTTTCTATTGATGTCCATCATTCTTCCCTATATTATTCTTAAACAACCCACTGTGTCTCTTGATCCTTTAGAAATCCAAATTGCTAATTTCGCATATATTTCTCTATCGTACTTTGCATTCTTTTTAGCAATATTTTTGTTAAAACCTCAGTTTGGCTTAGGCAACTCCAGGTCCTGTAATCCTTTGCATCATTTTTCTTTGGTAACGTAATGAATATAGTTTTCAAATCATCTGGCGAAATCCCTGTAATATACAGGCTGTTTCACGCACACCGTTACCTAAAAGTATTCAGACTACCATTAATAATTTAAACCTGAAAATTTGCATACCAACATAGTTTTTCATGATCTATCGAAAGCAAATAGTATCATGATCGTTTCACTTCCGGTTTTACCAGACGTGGACAGAAACTTTCTTATTTTAAATATAGTACATTAAAATCTACGTCATTTGATACCATATTTCCCTATACCCAGCATCAAAGGCTTTCAAGTTATTCAGGATTTTTCAAAATTGTTGACGTTTGATTGCTGTTCTTTAGCGCCCTGTACCTATGACTTCGTTGACTTGAATTTCAAAAAGTTTAGCTTAATTTCTAAGTACACTGGTTTGTCGTCACCTTGCAATTTTTCTTTCGAATTTGATTTACGCAGTTTCGGAATTCTTTTAAAATACCTACAGGCAATTCCATTTATTTAGTAATTAAAGTAAATAATTCCAGAACAATCGCCCTCTTTTGTATACAATGGAGTGCATAATTATTTTCCTCGCCCTTTGCATTAAATCACCGAAGTATCGTTGGAAGTTAAATAAGAGGCGTCCTTGTTTCAATAAACTGAAAATGAAAACGCTTTCGGTTGTGTGGCAATTATACACGGTATCAACCTGAAAACTTCACGAGATAATTGCTCAGACCGAAAGTGGAGGAAACTGAATTCTAGTTTTCTTTTTGTTTAATCGAATTATACTTACCAAGTGTTGTGAAGTTTGAAGAGTCTGAAAAAAAGACAATTCGTTGGTAATTCGGAATTACGTAGCTTTCAAACTGAAACATACATGTAATTTGAAGTTGGGGAAAGTTATAATTTGATAACGGCCTGGTAGTTTTAATTTGAAACTGTCGTGCAATATTTAAAGGGGAATTTAGAGATTTACACATCGTTATACAAAGTTTTACAAGTTTACGAAATGGTACAACAGAAATGGGGCAGAGATTTGCACATTTAAGTCAATTCTCGTCGAGAAGTTAAGTGTCTTCTCGCATACGAAAAAATGATTCTGGTATACACAACCGGTGTTACTAAACTTTCTGTAATGGAATATATTCTATTTTTCTTTTTTTTTGTAGTGGCCATTGATCACTAAACTTGCCATATGAAACTGTGTCAAAGATTGGGTGCAGTCGTACAGAAGACTCTTAAATGAAAGTACGAGTCGAAAAGACTTACTTAAAGGGAGTATATAAAGGAATTTAAAAATGGTAAGAAAAGAATGTTACAATCACCTTTACACATTATCACGCATCCGTTCTTTATTTTGCTATAGACTGCCTTTTATTTATTTGTTCGTATAGTATAAACGCGTCCTACAAGTCGCCTACTGTTTTTTAGGTGCAGTATGAAACCTTAAAAGTTTACCGACTAATTATCATAGAGTTACAATAAATAATAAATATACAATTATCTTACAACAAATGTATCAGGTTGACATATCCATATGTATCTGTCTGTACTGTATGTAATTTATAGCATTTAATACTACAAATTAACGAAAGCAAAAATGAAACGGGGATCAATATTAATGTATTATGCAGGGATAACGTTTTACATGTGAAATGTTAAATCTCAGCTAATGAAACAAAATGTTTGCCGTACAGTTTTGGGGCAAGTATTGGTATTTATTAATGTAGCTTTGGGAATTTATTATTTAGAAGCGCCATTTGTCAGAATCTAATAATTGATGAGCCTGCCATTAAACCGTTAATGCGCCGTTAGTAGGAATGCAGACTTTGTTTTCTGAATTATAGAATGCCATGTTGTGTCAACAATCACGGTAATGCAATAAAACTCGTTTAAAAAGTGTTCCAACATTTTGTACCTACCTCTGATCAATGCTCTGACGAACGCTAAAGCTTTAAATATATATTTTAGCTCGAGCTAGGTGGATATTGTGATCTCCATTTGCAATTGTATAAGTACCTAATTGCCGATTAGTGGGGACTCAAATCTAAAAAAAAAATAACACAGTGAAACAGGACCTCATTAAACTGGAATATAGTAAACTCGAAAAACCAAGTAATACCTAAAACATTTCATTTTTAATTTGTTACCATTTAATTACTTATTTCTTTACAGGGATTACATTTTCTACTATGCTTATTTTCAAATTCTCCGAATTATCATATTTACTTTAAATTTGAAATGTAAAGAAGGATCAAATGTTTATTCCGGTTTTTGATGTGCTATATAGGTATTGTTTTTGAACGTTTTGGATATTCAAAACTGGCACCTTTAATTTAACGCTGTATAAAGTGTTATGGCAGCATTTATTTAAATATACACTTTGATATTCTATTCCACTTCGTTGATGAAATGCAGTGGAATGTACCTTTGAGTTCCTTTAACTTATTGTATTTCGGATTATGAAGCGAAAGCTTTTATTCTCTTTATTAAAACGTAATATAAAAGTGATGCGAGCAAAGAGTCTAAAATATTGTTTGATTGGCTGTAGTGTATTGCAGTCACTGAAGCATTAATATCGCAAGTGCTACTTATTCACAAATGTCGAAACACCCGCAGCCCGCTCTTTGATATGCTTACAGCAGTTACAGATGGGTGCATTAATATTCGAGTAAATAGTATTTCTTGTCTTTCTCCCCAGTTTGTTGTTTCATCAGTTACGCTAGTACCTATGCCTCGGAATAGGTGGATAATGTAATATTCCTTTACCCTGTTTCCTACAAGCGTTGTTAATGAATTTTTGGAAGTTCTGCCTTTGCCGCCTTTTACGAGTTACTCACTTACAATAGATGTATGTTACTGTAAGTACCTACGCTGCTGTGAATTATCAAACGACATAAATAAAGATTTAACCCTCTCGATGGTTATTTGGACGCCTTAAATATTTTTAGGGATTCCTTTACTATCTCTACGAGTGGCATAGTACCTACCCATTGTTTATAACTAATAATTCGGAAACAGATTGTGAGCTTATTCTAAGACTGGATGTTTGGCTAAGTAGGTATAGTATAGGGTGCCCATTATGTATGGATTATAGTATATACTCGTATCTTGGTAAATATCGAATGTATATAACATTTTTCCATATGAGAGTTGTTAGTCTTACTAACATATCACAGCACTTTTTATATCTGTGATACGCTGGCATAAAGTGTACTTTAATGCCGGCATAGAGCATTAATTCACTCAACGGCATTAAGTACCTAATAAGTATCACCACAGAAACTTATTTATACTTAATGACAAAACAAACAAATATTTCCAAGTCATTAGAAACGTCAATTATTAAATGTGAATACTTACTAACTCACAAGATTGGCCTTATTTCGTTTCTGGAACTTCTTCCTCATTCATGATTTGAATTATTTAAAATTACGTTTGAATTCGAACCACGCATACTTGATCAAACATAATGAATTGTTTTCTAAACGAATATTTACTTTGGCGAAGAAAACTATTTGTAAGACATAAACATTTTGTATGTACCACGGGCATAATCTGATGTCTATACTCTCAAAAACGCTCATATTCATTCGTAATCGTACGCTTTGTGCGGATAAACATAATCTAAGGGGATGATTTGGAATTTATGTAATTGCGTATTACGAAATCTTAATTATAACGAATTGGAAAATTAATGCTAGTGGAAATTCCTATTGAGGATTAATTTTTTTGGAAAAAAGGTTATTTGCACCGTAAGTTTAAAATAAAAACGAAATCGACAAACTTCGGTTTTTCTGGCACATCTTCAGAAGTAGCTTTTTAGTGCACTTTCACTTAAAAAAAAATAAACCTTGATGTATGTCTGTCTATCTGTTTCTCTGTCTGAGTCACAAAGGCTTCAGAACTACACCTCTTACAGACTTGGTGTTGGTGTCATTCGAACAGAAATTGAAAATTATTTCATGTTTGTATTCTCGTTGAGACATGACATGTCCATAAGGGCTATTAAAATCGAAAAAAACAAATTTGAAAGTGCACTCTTCGCCTCTTGCTCACAAGCGGCTTAACGATTTTTTTTAAATTTGACCAGCGTCGTATCTTTTATGGTTTTGCAGATCCCCATCATATGGTGCCAGCTATGCCTATTTTGAATTTCGTGCAATTCGGTTCACAACTAACGAAGATGTCAAAAGGGCCTTGCTCATTTTTTGACTAATATGGCCAATTCACGAACTCCGGTCTAAAGATTTGATAAAGAATCCGTCTGCAAAATTTCATCGTCATTGGTTCAGCCAGAGCTTATACTAGTATAGGCTCTGGTTCAGCCATTCGTGTAAATCGAGCGAGCGAGCGATAGGGAGAAAGCATATCAGTCTGGTTTAAACAAGATGACGCTAAAAACATAGAAGTGGACGTTTTTATTTATAATTTATTTCGCGCAATCGCGAAATTTTGGATTTACTGACGTCTCATCATCTTTTAGTGAAACAAAAATATTCGATAATAGTACATTATACATATATCAAGGTAGAGAAGTACAGTATTATTGCCTGAGCACCAAGATTACATCTCGAGGCGCTTGCGCCGAGGGGTGTAAGGTGCGAAGGCAATAATAGACTTCTCTACCGTGGTATATATATACTATTTTTTTCACTACTAGCACTTGAAGTCCTCTAAATTAACATATATTGATAAGAAAGTGAACGGTTGGACAGAATTTTTTGTTTATTAATTTAACATGTCAATCAAGTGCGTAGAAGTACAAGTCAAACAGGCCGTATTTTGTTCTGTCATTGAGATATTTTCAAAGAGTAATTTCGTTCGAATTTTTTCAAAATGTGATAATTTTAGGTATGTAATTTCTCTGGAAATGGCGGATGGTGGCAATTATTCATTTTAGAGAACTTGTCTAAACGTTTATTGAGCGAAATTTCGGGTTGTGTTTTCGAAAAGTGACAGCGTGACAGTTCTCATTATTGACTACTAGTTAATAATGTCCACATTATTAACCACTTTGAACAAATGCCGAGAAAGCCTACTTTACAAGTGGAAAAAGGTTAATAATCATGTCATATTGTCATCAGACGCTAGTAGTGAAAAAAAATATTTAAGCTGCCCGGACACTTTGGATACACCTATTGTTTTAAACGAAAATGACAAAGTCGACCTACCCCAAAATTCATTCCGGGATGAATGTTAGAAGGGTAATCCCCAAAGAATACTTTCATTTCGTTTTATTGTTACTTAACAGTAACGCTCGGGCTCCATATTAATGCTCATGTTTATTTCCCTTGACGGACGCAATGTTAACATTTGTCACGATATGCTTGTTAATTTCGCCGCTTATGCGACCCGAAACTGTTTCAATTATAATGGCGAGCTACTTAACAAAATGAAAATTGCGTTCTATTCGAAAGAAAACTTAATTGACAGGATATCTTAAAGCGACGTTTCCAATTTGGAAATCAATTTATTGAGGAAGCAATTTAAATTACCGATTAGTTCTTATCTATCGAATATTTACGGAATGTCATCCGCATGCCTCCTGCACCTTAAAAGTTATTCCGCCGTTCAAACAAGGGGAGGGACATTTAAATTTTTAGTAGATGGATAGTTTGTTACAGTTAACCGACTTGCTGTTGAGGGCCTAAATTATATATTGTGTCCATTTGTCTTTGATAGCCGTGATAGTACTGTTATTTTGACTTCGCAAGTGGAACTAAACAAACCTCGGACATATTAGCCTTGTTACGGTTTACCCGACACTGAGATGTGGAAACGGAACGATAAAGGGTTTCGTAATTAATTTTACTAAGGGATTGTAAACGAGCATATGTAAAAGGGTTCTAATTGAAGAGAAAACGGAAATAAAATTCGGACGGTCTTTTGGACTTTAAACGGAAAAACCATCATGAGGCACGTTTGTCTTTCTTTCAATTTTGGTAGCAATACAGTGGCCGTTTTTCTAAGCAAGTGCGTTGTCTACTTTGGAACTTGGAATTTTGGAAGCTGTAGGCGTGTGTGTGGAGTTAAGTGCGCCTTGTTTATCGCAAACTTTTTATTAGGATTATTAAAAGAGAGGCCGCTGCGTCTCCCAAATTATTAATTTAGGTCAATATTGGGACTCTTTGTAGCAGATGCAGGAAGTGTACGAGGAGAAATTATAACAAGTTAAAAAGTAATCGTAAACGATTTACAAAAAGCGCATTTCCACTTGCATTCATTTCCCATTTGTAAGATGCAACTTCTGTTAAAATCGTAAAAATCCGGCCAGAAATATGAAAGATAGCGTTGCACATGTGCAATCCATTTTTGACGTGCTACTTCAATTTCAGTTTATAAGAAGAATTTCATTTCAATGCTTTTCTAAATAAGAAAGTTGGAACTGCGCATGCGCTGGCGTTTGATTTTCCTTTATTCCAAGTGCCTATGTATCAAATTTCATTTAAGTACTTTTATAAAGAAAAAAGTTTGCAATTCGGTTTATAAATGGTAGAGATGCGAAAAGGGCACTACGAATTTTGAATCGATTCGACTCAGCTTTTGGCATTGCGTATTATATGGCTAAAGCTGTGCCCATATTGAATTTCATCCAATTCAGTTCATAACTAACGGAGATGTCAAAGCGATCGGGCATTTCTAAACAAAGTTATCGTTCACACAGACAGATAGATGGACAGACAGACAAAGGAACAGACGGACAGAACAACAGACAGACGACAGACAGCAACACAAAATTATAAACGATCTCTAGCATCGTTAATAAACGGCAAAAGTGTAAAATTATGGAACGTGTAAGAAACGGTGTTTTGGTTTTTTACAATAACTTTTTTTTGTAAGCGGTACATAAAAAATTCCTTCCTTGGTGCAAGCCTCGACACCATAACGAACCAAATAGCGAAAAATGTAGAACAATAGCTCTTAAGATAAAGAACTAGTAACGTCTCAACGAACGAGCGCACATTTTAATTCTGATTTGTGTAAGCTAGCTGGAAAGGTGTTTAGTGGATGGTGTAGTAAGTAGTTAACCGCACGACATTGCACGCAGCAATATAAATAAGTTTTAAACAAAACCACAAATAACTAAGAAAGTGGAGGAACCAGAAAATAACATGCCTGCTTGCAAAAAACAAGAAGGAAACAAGGAATTATCCTTGTTGGTTATATGGCCTCAGGATACGTTATAGTCCAACAGCCACCGCCTTTGTTTTTTTTCAGTGATTAATAATAATATTAGGCTAGCTAAATCTTCTTGAGTAGGTTGGGTTGGACGAGAGGGCCAGTTTTTGCTCTGTGAAAATTCTCGATAGCAAGCGTATGGACTGCGAAAAGGTACCACTAAATTTGTGGGATTATATGATAATTTTATTGTACAAACATTTACTAAGCTGCATACAAAAAATCAGCTGGTTGGGTGTTCTGACCAGGAGTGTCTCCCACTCCGAATATCTCGAAGTAACGAGGTCATAAAAATTATTAATAATATGCTGATTTTTTGTATGCAGTTGAGTAAATGTTTGTATAATAAAATTGTCATAGTCTTACAAATTTAGTGGTACGTTTTCCCAGTTCTCCACAGAGAAAAAATTGGGCGTCTCGTCGCACCAAACCTACCCACGAAGATTCAGTAGGGATATTAATCACTGAAAAAAACAAGGCGGTGGCTGCTGGACTATTAGCCGATAAGGGAATGATTGTCTATCTAAACCGCAAGGCAGCTTTTTTATAAGGCTGAAATCAACACATCTTTTGTAGCACAGTGTAATAAAGCGTTGTTTTTGGCGGTGGGATTACCAAAAATAACATAAATTGAAGAGACATGTGTCAAACGACTCGTAACAATTTATGGAAATGCAGTCGGAGCAAAGGGTGGAATTGCGACTATAAAACTTCTATTTGGAGAAAATATTCT
Organism: Photinus pyralis; assembly: GCF_008802855.1. NCBI lineage: Eukaryota > Metazoa > Arthropoda > Insecta > Coleoptera > Lampyridae > Photinus > Photinus pyralis. The sequence goes on along the minus strand of NW_022170819.1, from coordinate 27,364,682 downwards.
AAGAGATATTTCGAATGCAAAGAAATGCCCAAAACGGTTTTTTGAATACCTACTCATTTTCAATATTGCTCACATCAAAAACACCAGTCAAGTTTCAGTATCTATCTATAGCAAATCCCTTAAATATATTGTGTGGTTAGTTGAGTTCGGATAATTTTTCGTGTTTTGCAGTTTTCTCCTACTTGAAGCTATTAGTCTTTTTTCCTAATGTTACCTTCGCATAACGTCCCAATTTGTTGGTGACCAGATTTACTTTGTTATGTACTCGACATAAAAAATTCTTAATTTATTTATGTCTCTTCGTCAATTGATTTTAGTTAATACGAAACTATCAATCGATGTTCACGTTTGTTATAGCAATTCCATTACTTCAAACGTATAATAACAAAACCTCGATATATGATATCCACATACTTAATAAATTCGTAATAAAAAGAAAACAAGTATTTCCTTTTCCTTCAATAAACAAACAATGATGTATGGACGCTCTTTAAAAGATGAAAAGAAAGTTTACGTAGAGAAATAATGTGAGGGAATTTTAACAAATAATTCACACAACCTCATGTATAGGGTATAAATAAGGGCGGAAAAAGTTTACTATAAAAAACGTCCGTTAAAGGAATATTCCCTTGCTACATAAATAAATGTACGAGTTTTTAGAAAACTTTATACCTAGTGTAATGAGGGGTATTTTTATATAACACCAGGGGAAATCGCTAATTAAATGGGAACTAATTGTTGGTCAGAACCCTGGTCAGAACTCATTATTAAGATGCGACAAATCTACTGTAAACTCACCTTTCATTAGAAACGTCTCTGTAATCTACGCATAAGGGGTGGCATGTCAGCATTCAGTCTGACTGGTCGTCTCCCGCGCTCAAGGGTCATGTAAACAAATATCGCGACTGCTTAACCGGGATCCTCGCCAATTAAGTAAGTAACTCACCGGGGGGCGTTAGCCCCGAGCTGGCGCTTAGCTCTCCTAGATTTCCGACACTCCAGTTGGCCATTGGGGTTGAATGCGTCGTTGGAGATGGCTTCCTGAAGGGTTAAGATGGAGCTCATACTTATTTGTGAAAGGGTTACCTACGCCGCGCAGACGTGTGTTATTTAGGATACACATCCTGTCTCGGTCCTCTGATCAGGGCCCTCGGCCAATAGATCAGTAACGTCGATCTATGTCGCTCATTGCCCTACCTGGGAACGACCTCCAGGTCAAGCTCACCCCCCAACGCTTTTTGTTAACAACGAGGCCTTTATTTTTCGTATCGGGTCGACACAATGATCCACTCGAGCGAGTAGATCACTGGTATGGTACCCGCGGGACCGCGTCATAGGCACATGCACATAATGCACTCTAAAAGCCTAGGAATATATCCGGATATAATACAATTCGAAAAAATTGCGGTAAAAGACGCACAAAATCTGTCGTTATCTGTCGGTCTAACATGGTAACCCCCGACGAGATCTAACTGATGATGAAGTCAAAACTTTAAACGCGAATTGTGGGTGAACGGGACGTCGGAAGTGGGTACCGACAAAGGGAATGTGGTAGCCCTTTTTTAATAAGAAATTTTTTGGGACAGAACAATTTTAAGTTTAAGAAACGGCATCCGGCAATAAGTCTGGTGATTAAAAAGTGTAGCGAGTCACTAAATTACAGGGTAGATAAATTTATGTTGAAAAAATGGGAATAAATAACTTTCACCGTTAATAATAAAATTAAAATGACTTGTATTTAACTCAGTTAATAAGTTAGTGTGTATGTTAGGCGCAATTTTATTCGAACGGGCAGATTATTTGGTTTAATTAGTTGTTGTCTAATTTCGTAGCTTCTTTTAATGACCCTGTATATTAAGCAGAGTATAATAAATGCAGTAAAAAGCGGGTACAAAGAAGAACAGTCCACCAAAATAAGGTGTATGTATGTCCAAGTTTTCGTCTCGTATGTAAGCAATTCAACAAGCTCGTTTTGAAGCAGGGGATACGAAGTTATTAATTTTGATTAACAAATTTCCAATTTTTAACCCGCTGCATCATCTTAAGGTAATTCCGGCTGCCAGCTATCAAAAAACTCCTTAATCTAAGACCCAAGCGAAAGCGCGCTGTATTTGTCGCGAGGTGACATATATAACGATTTCTTGAAAAGTTATAAAAAGTACTTCTTTACATGCAATACACAAAGCAGAATGTCATAAATTAAATTTAAAAATACGACATTTCTTTCCTTCTTAATCACGTAGCCCACCGCGCACGATTTGCACATAACGTTCAAGCTTATAAAGCTTTGCAAACAGCCCTCAATGCTTTCGCTTGATTTCGGTAATATTACATCCCCAACCATTGTCCTAAGAGAATCGTGCCGTAACTTCCGAGGTAAGGTAACCATTACGCGTCCTTCCGCGGCAGTAAGAACACCGTATTGGTTATGTAAAACAAACCATCGATTTTTCGCCCCCTTATATACGCTTGAATAAGTTCTTATCTTTCATATAAAGAAACTTACCACGTCGAGTTAAACTATATTTTTCTAATATTAACATAAAATAAAGGTTTAAGTTGAAGTGCTTTCGGTTTAGGTTTCGTTTTTTTCTTTAAGTTTCCCAACCTTTTCGTATTCATACCGAATTGTATTCATAATGAAAACGTTTGGGAATTTCGCGCGGTCTCTTTACTATCATTTTTATGCCACATTTTTGACGGACGTGTGACCTTTTATCCTAAATCTGTTTTGGATAAAGAGATTATCCATGGCAGAACTTTTTTCTACGAGTTTTTGGTCGGACGTGGTAAACAGTATTAGCTTATATGTCTTTAAAACAGCGTATGTCAAGATAGTTGCATCCTAGTAGGTAGGTGTAGGTATTACGAAGCTCTGGATAGGACACATAGGAAATTATTTTGTAAATTACAGTTGTAACTGGGAATTATACTAATTTACAGTTGTAACTGGGAATTATGCTAATTTACAGTTGTAACTGGGTATTAGTTTATAATTTACAGTTGTAATTGTCAATTACACTAATTTACAGTTGTAACTGGGAATTATACTAATTTACAGTTGTAACTGGGAATTATCCTTGACAGTTACAACTGTAAATTAGTGTAACTCCCAATTACAACTGTAAATTATAAACTATATAATTCCTAGTTACAACTGTAAATTAGTATAAAAAAGTAAAAAATAAATTATTCCACTATTCAAGTTAAAAATATGTGAAACAAATTACTTGTAATAAATTTGTAAACATAACAATTTGCAAATTGGAATTGTTTAAACAATCATTCACAAATACATTTCAAATGATCTAAATCCTAAATCAGAAGCTGTTAAAGATAAACATAGGAACATGTAATGTCAAAATATGCCAATTTCGATTCTCTATCTCATGCAATAGTAAGAACATGGCCATTCCATTTAAAAAACTGAGTTTTTAGACCTTGAAGTTTCTTAAATTTGGATTTCCATAGGTGCGGTTGTCCGCAACTTAACTTCTTTTTAAGTACACTAAAAGAAATCCCTATTCATTCTTTATGCAATAAAAAATAGGGGTTGCCATTTAAAATAACGAAGTAACTATCTAGATCCGGTGGTTCCGGAAGTACGGCCATTTTGAAAATATTTTACATCGATTCGGCCTTCAGAGTAACTCCTAAGTACAAATTTTCAAAAACCTACCTATTTTACTTTCCCAGAATCGTTTAACTAAAGCTCCCAAAAAACACCCTGTATACTTGAAATTAGATGTGAGCTTACGGCCAACTACGGTCCCACGAATATGAAATCTCTTTAAAACCAAAAAATAGAATTCATGTTCACATTAAAACCTGCTGATTAATTTTGTATTTAGAATGTAATTAGCGTATTCATGTTATTAATTATAGGGATAAGCGCCAAAATTTGCTTTAGTTTTCGACGAAAATCTGAGCAGGCTATGAAAGAGTTATAGAGAAATCAAACGCTTACAGGTACAGCGAAACATACTTCCGATACATTAATTATAGAAGCACTGAACCTTACATAATATACTAGCTCATTAAACCCTTTATGAGACTGAAGCCCTTAATAAGATCTGAAAACCTTTTTTTACTTAATTAATGCTCATTTACTACTTGAATGAGTATACTCCCGTGTTTTCATTACAGCTACATCATAACGTATACGTGTTTCTGTACTTACATTTAGGTTTCCTCTTGAGCAACAAAGTTTTAAAGGTTCATCGTAGCATTACACAAATTAAAGTTAGAGACGAATGTTCGCTCTATAACTCGAGTATTATAATTACAACACGGAAAATGTCTAAAATTGGTTCGATTCGGACAGTTTTTGGAGTTCGAAACGAGGTAGGTTGTAAATTTAATACTCGTCGGTAATTAAAAGCCGCCTGTTTACCCACTTCAAGTACATATTATAGTAAGTTGGACAATTCTTAGCGGGAACCTAATCTTCTTAGCTTTAAACCGTTTTTTAGCGTAACACAACGAAGTTGAGGTAAAGCTTATGTGCTCGTGTTTCCGTCCGTCCGTCCGTCCGTCCGTCCGTCCGTCCGTCCGTCCGTTCCATCGAGATCTCGGCCTCTGGGCCACCTAGAGACTTCGGGTTTTCGCTAATTGATAGCTGTTATGGTCTATATTTGCCCAATTCGATCAGTTTCATTTAACTCCATATGTTGCGCAGACTGCGCAATGCCAACTTTCATATTTATGGGGATATTTCTTTGAAATTTTAACCACAGACGCTTCTAGTAAAGATAAGCATTTCGCGCATAGTAAAAATCATGTGGGCATGCGCAGTGACTGCGCAATGCCAACTTTCTTATTTATGGAGATATTGCTTTGAAATTTTAACCACAGACGCTTCTAGTAAAGGCAAACATTTCGCACATAGTAAAAATAATGTGTGGGCATGCGCAGTGATGTGTGGGGATACTGCGCAATGCCAAATTTCTTATTTATGGAGATATTTCTTTGAAATTTTAACCACAGGCGCTTCTAGTAAAAGTAAACATTTCGCACATAGTAAAAATTATGTGGGCATACGCAGTGACTGCACAGGCTGCTCATAGCCAACTTTCTTATGTATGGCAATATTTCTTTGAAACTTTATAACTTATAACTCCTCTCTTTCTCTGGACGTGGACGTGCTTCAATATGCAGATTCGACATTTTGTGTGCTTTTGGTGACGATGCGTCGTTTCAATACTTTGTGTTACGCGGCAATACCCACGAGTGGGTTTTGGAACATTTTTCCTTATATTACTGCACAGCACTTATGCTTTTTCACGTATTCGCACCAATCGAACGGGCAATTTGCAAAATCGCCATTTCCATACAATAATCACCTTTGGCTTTACTATACCTAATAGGAAAATTAAAAGTGTCGGTTTACGCGATAGACTATGTTAAGACACTATCTATTGTTAGAACGCTTAAATGGATTTGGTCGAAATTTTAGTCCGGCGTTCAACTTAAAATTATGCGGTCGGCTATTCACAAATGTGGATCTAACTCTCAGACCTACATAATATGTTCTAAATCCTTCCCTACAGTAAGCATTTCAGTTACCGGAACAGCAAACGACCTAAGCACTGCAGTCTGCAACATCTAATTGTAGTTATTATAGTCGGATTTACTTTTATGCTTTAATGCTAAGAAAGACACAAACTTACAGATTGTTAAATGAGTGATTTTAATCTCAACATCATAGCAGCGAGGCGGTTGCTATTAGTCTCGATGTTGATCTTTGGCCATTTTTAGTAACGATGCGCCCAGCGTGGTCTTAATAAATGACCTGCAGAAGACATTCATTATTCGTTATATATGTAGGTTTCTTAGTGTCGTCGTTACTAATTTGCGGTATTAGCAGCCTGCTATTGAGTTGCACTTGCATTCCACATATTTTATTATGTTAGGTAAGTCAGAAATTACATAAAATATTGCTGTATGTTTGTTAGGCTAATTGCTTCACTTGGAATACCACTAGTGCTTGATAAGATAGAGTATTTACGTACTCTCAGACAATATTACCCAGAGACATACATCAGTCATTGTGTTCTTTAGTACCTATTTCAAATGTTTACATGTTCTCAAAGTGTTTATAGTTTGTTGCATAAATAAATGTGAATTGATTATTATTTATCGGTCCACCTCATATTCCTACAATAACTAATAGGTTTAGGTCTTTCGGAGGGCAGCTTCCAGTTCTTCTAGTTTAAACGGTAAGTTCCACTGTATGATTTTGAGTTTGAATTTTGTTTTAGGTTTTTACGATCAGCCTAGGTGTATGCTCTTAAAGATAAGATTAAAAGAGACAATAGTGGAATAAATAACATAATAAGTAACAAATCACAGTGTATAAGGGAAGACTACAAACAGAGTAATAATTAATTTTTGAAGAAAACAGACATAAATAGTTTACTTCCTAACAATTCCACCTTGTAATACATTTGTACATCTCGAATTTATAGATGTTTAAAAACTTTTAACAGATTAAAAATAAAATATTTAAAGTATGTTATGTGAGCTCGCGTTTAATTCAGAAATTCATTTATTTATAAAAAGAGAAAACAAAATTTGGCATTTTTAGGAAGAACATAATATTTTCTAAGATACGAGTATGTAGAGTAGAGGTATCGCATCTATTTCATTGGCGTCTTCGAAGAGCTTTGCATATACGACGAATCGACGATACGTTTCTTCGCTCTTAAAAAAACAAATTTCCCTGTAGTCGAAAAATTCCCGCACATAAAATTCAATTATCCCTCAACGTTTCATTCCCACAGATCTAATTCAATCTAATCAGAAATTTAACGCTTTGTTGTTAAGCTCGTTCCCGAAATTGACACGATTTTCACGACGCACTCTGATACACACGCTGCGCGTTTCCGTGACTAATCACAGCTCGTGTACATTTATTTTGTTCTTCGCATTTCCTAACCGTAAACGGAGATGTCACCCTAATGCAGTTTTTTGTCGCTGCCAGGCGAATGCGAGAACCGGCGGCGACGAGGATGATATATTGTGAGGAAGTGTCGAGCTCTGAGGACAGTTTGCACATCCATGGAATATTAATATTCGAGCAGTAAAGAGACGTATTTCAAAGGAAAAGGAAGTTGGCTCAATTTAGTGCCACTAATCTGTAAGAGTAAGGAACTACGGAACTTGTGTAAATATACTACAGCGCGTCTTGCCGAATTTGCTACTGCGCTTGTAACTTCTATACATATACGATCTGACCTTGATATAAATATAAAAAGTTTTAGTGTCTTTGAAGGGCCGACACTTTATATAGAACTTTAAAAATCTACGAATATATATAGAAATTTATTATATAAATTACACCTTCAGAACATTCTGGGTTGCTGTGAAACAAAGGATACAATACAAATTTGAACATGAAAAAAGCAAACAAATCAATTATGTAAATGATTTCTTAAAATGTGAATGGAATTTTTTATAGTAGTTATTGCGATTAATTTTAACAATTTAGGTAAGTATTTCAACTAAATATTATTCAAAGCTTAACAATTGTTCTCCACTAAGTTGCCGCTACAAACGGCAACAATCAAAACGTCACATGGTGAAGTAAAACGACCATCGGTGCGATTGTGTGTGTTACCAACAATTAACGAGCTGTCAAGTGTTAGTAGCTTGATGTTTTGGAATATTTTTTTTAAATTATTGTTGACTGTATGTACATTCATATTTTTTTGTGATGCCATTTGTAGCGGCAACTTAGTGGAGAACAATTGTTAAGCTTTGAATAATATTTAGTTGAAATACTTAGGTACCTATGTTAAATATTTCAAGGGGGCCGACTATGTACAAAACTTTAATTTTATTTGGTTTTCCCTTGCCTTGCGCAGTTCAATTTTATTTTATTTTGTGGAAAGAGAATTTAAAATGTATGATTTTGATTTGTAATCGTCGAACAATAAACACGTATTTGAACCAGCAAAACAGATGGCAATGCAAAAGTGTGGGAAAATTCTTTGAAAAAAGTGGTAATTGTTCCGCGAGCACCAACAAGTAGCCAAATAACCAAATTTTAAACCTGATGTTAGTTTTTCTTTTGTTTAAAATGTATATGTATGTATAAAATTTCATTTAATTGCTTCCATAAATAAGAAAGTTGGCACTGTACATCCTACACAAAACCAAATTTGGAAAATGTATTAGATATCACATACATCTGGCGCAGTGGATCATATAAGGGGCAGTTACAAATAATATGTTCCATAGTTAAAGCCTGCCAAATAGCATAAATTCGGCATTGTCCGTCATATCACCGCCAAGGGTGAGCCTCGGTCGAACGGATTCCAAAATGACGTTAGCAATGCCATCGTATTGAGTGAAACCTTCAAATAAGAGATCAGCAAACGTATTTTAGTGTCTTTGAAAACGGAACTACGCTCTTACAAAATAATAGAATATAGAAGTTGAATATTATCATACTAAATCTACCATTTGCTTCGATCAATGCTGTCTCAAATGAACTTCAATTTGCCGTATTTCCTCAAATTTCCTACACATAGGTCTATTCGATATACCTAACTAGTTGACGAAAAAACAACAGTAACAAAACGGAGTTTTCGCAGATAAAGAAATTTACTTATGTTATACCCTTGCTTGTGGAGGTGTTTTAAAAATCCTTCTCTCCCTCAGGAAATCAGGTTGGGAACGGTTCAGCGCAAACGTTTACGGTTCTTCCCGTCGCATTTCTACCTTTAGTAACCTTTTCATAAATCATTAATTTTGTCAGATAAAAAAATGTATCAAAAAATTATTTGAAATGTTTCTCGAAAACGGCCAGTTTGTTGTTGGCTAGTTATACTCATATCTATAATAAAAGATAATGAACGCAGCTCTCTATATTCGAGTCGATTTGTTTTTACGACTTTTGTTGAACGTCGCACGTGAGAAAAGCACTTTTGTACAATTAAACCACCCTACACGAATTCTCTTAATACCTTTATGCTATTGTTAAGAATCGAGAAAGCAGAATTCGGTGGATAAAACTACGAACTTTCTAGCAAACATCAAGGACTGCTGTGGATCGAGCTACCAAAATATCATTAATTTGCGTTAGGTTTGTTCTTCAAAACGACTGAACACTTGTAAATGAGATTGGAGGTTTCATTTTATTCACCATACGTGCTTACGATATTCTCTCATGTGCACTAATGAAAACTGCGCATAACAGAAACGAGTTTGAGATAAATCTCCCGTTGGAGAGTTTACAAAAAATTAGAACCTCTATGTTTCATGAATCATGATCAGATTACTTTCATGCATTTTAGGAAGCCTTTGAGGCCCTAATAAACTGTTTACTTTTGCTCATAAATTTGTAAGTGAAATTTGGTATTTATTCTGGCACATCTTTGATGACGAGTGCTTGAGTGGGAGCGTGTGAACAATTACCTATGATGGTTTTTTTTTGTTCTACAGTATTAAATCAATCTATAAAAAAAGAGCAAATGATGTGTGTGGTTGAGGTGATATCTCGGGTGACATATTGTACTCATTAGGAAACTAAGACTGCAATGAGAATGAATCAATATAAACACCCTCGTAAACACCTAAATCGCACTTTTCTCTCTGGTAATTTGTAGTTCTTCAAATAAGGGCATTTAAATTTTAAAAGACGAACGAGAAAGCGTTCAAGGTGTATTTTAAAATACACCGCAAGCTTTAGCTCCTACATTTTTGTCCGAATGCTGTGCTGTGCACCAAAAACCATATTTATTGACCGAAAAAATACTACAAAACGGCCCTAATTAAAATTTTCAAAATATTAATGCTACTAGGTACTTTGACTTAACTATTTTAAACGGCATCATTATGTTTTGTTACTTTTGATTTGAATTTTTCACACAAAAAATTAAAGAAGATAAATTTTCAAAATTGTGTTGCATGCCATGGTAATCCTCTTTACGTATCGAGTGAAATTAATAAACATTTTGTTAGATCAGTTCTTGGAAAACAACCCTATTACTAAATATGCTTCTTTGTCTAACTACTTATGACTCATTGCACCCTAATGTTAAAGATAAGTTTACGCTTTACCAGGTTAGTGATGTCCATGTATCAAACATTATCAGTAAAATTTCGTCCAAAGCAGTAGGATGGAATTGACATGGTAAAACTTAGTTTCCATTTATTGTGAAATATATTACACATACCGGGTGAACATAGGGAATTAACATAGGAAAAAGGTTGTTTTGTAGATAGTTCTCTTTTGTAGATATCTCCCCATGTTAATTCAGAGTGTTTATAATGACACCAATCGAAAGAAGATTTTTTTTCTCTCGTCTGATGATATACGAATTAGTTCATTTTCAGGTGTATTTCTCACTATTTTATCAAAAATTCGGCAATAAATCCACTTACCAAAATCATGTTAAGCCATGACTAAAGCGCGTTCGCACCTCCAGATGCAGTATGGGGTCTTATGGACTAATTGCCTCTCTTACTAGTTTGCGTCATTCTTCGATAATACTACTATCCTTGTTCCTCACCGCAATGATGTCAAATTGACATATGATTATGTTGAAGTATTAAAACAAAACATAATCTCCTTGATGCTGTCATTGTCACGTTTGGCATAATAATAATAAGCACCATACTGCATCTGGAAGTGCGAACGCGATATAGTAAGACAAAAAGCAGATTTAAACGTCGAAATCAATATCAGTTTATGACAACTGGCATTATTTTTTTTTGTAAAATGCGGTTCATTGAGGAAAAGAAAAAGTATTTATAATAAAGAACGTTTACAGCGAAAATATTTACTCTAGTACGCGATATTTGTTTTCCGTGCATTTTAATGAGCGTCCCATTCCGTCTATGTGAAATCCTATTTCAATTCTTTAGGAAATTTCCATGGCTTAACATGATTTTGCTAATTGGCGATTTATTGCCGAATTTTTGATAAAATAATGAGAAATACACCTGAAAATAAACTAATTCGTATATCATTAGATGAGAAAAAAATCTTCCTTTGATTGGTGTTATAATAAACCCTCTAAGTTAACATGGGGGGCAACGATCTGCAAAAAACGTTTTTCCCATGTTAATTGCCTATGTTCGGTTTTAAAATATTGACCCGGTATAGTAAATTATTGTATTTCATCAAACACGTTTCCTTCAGCGTAAAGACCTTAGGCCCATTAGTATTCTTCCCATTTGTAAAAAATCCTCGAAAAGGTAATGAAAGAACAGTATTTGGAGAGGTTTAACTTACCTACTACAATCGGCGAAGGCGGGTTTTAGGAAGAGTTATAGCTGCGCTACCGGAACCGGAACAATTAAACATCACAATTCCCCAAAAGGGGGAAGAAGGCGACGCAAATAAAAGATCTCTAAAATCCTGAAGGGAACAGCAGACCGAAACGTACAAAAGGATCAATGTAAACTGGACATAAATAAGTTAAACTAACGACAAAGGATAACACATAAGTGTATAAAACATAATTAATGCCAATCACCACTAGGTGATGGCTTCAGAAAAACGGAACAATAAAATTATACAAAACTCCATTAAGTAAATGACAAGCAAAATTTTTTCGCATACATTGGCCAAAGTGGCTTAAAAAACTCTACAAAGATAATAGCGTACATGACAGCGGAAAAAGGATAAATAAATTTTTGTTTCATAAGATAGAGTAAGGTGACAGGGTATCGCAAAATAACTTTCTTTGATAATGTACACGAGAAACTATTATATTTTAGTAAAAATAAAATTAAAAAATAACGACATTTGTCACGTGATATCAAACGCCAATCAGAGCGCGTGACGTCATTATCCTAATCCTCTGTGCGTTTACAGAGTTTCTCAACCTTTTTTAATTTTCATTTTATAGCGATTATATTATCCTAAAGTTTAGTTTTTAAAACCAGATAAGAATGGAAAGGGGGTATACGAAAGCTGATAGCAGCAAATCTGCCAAAAATTGATGTAATGATGTTGGGAATATTTCTTGCATCAAACAAAGATTTTTGGTCATCAGAAAACTGCCATATAAGTTTTGTAGGTTTTTAAGTTAAGCTTAGATTTTTACAAGAAATGTAGTTATTTTAGAGTAGTACTGAAATGCTTTGTTTTTAGGTCATCGAAGCTATCATATGGAGATGATTCGGTAAGCTATGCCCACTTCAGAGTTTTCTGTACGTAAGCGCAACTTTTTGACATTATCTACGAACGTTTTGTAGATAAAGGTCTAAATTTATAAAGTAGTTCTTAAAACAAATTTTTCGAAACTTTATCTATTTACGCTGGGGTTATGTATTTATAATTGTCAGGACTGTGACATCACAGGCACCGCAATGACACAAAACAGCGTTTTGGCGCTAGAATAAAAATCTACAATTTAAATTGCATAAATTTGCAATGATATGGTTTATTTTGCTGAAATATCATATTTTAAAGTTATAGTAGAGGTATAAGAACAGTTGTAAACGGTTTTAAAAACATTTTTCATCTACCCTTGCAAGGACAAAATCAAGAATTTACCTGACAACTAGTTTTACACTTTTTCACGTTTATAGACCTACAATACGTAAAGGGGTAGGACTTTTGATAAAATTTATAATACTTGTATACTTTAAATATAAATTAGAGCGTTGAAGCTATATGCATGGTAACTACCTGCACGTAGGGAATACACGCACACGTTTGATTATAACGTGGGCAATTAGCGGCAATACATTACACTAATTTGGGTGGATAATTACTACGAAATTTAAAAAAAAGTTTGCTCTAATGACCACTAATTAAAATTTATTAAACCCTAAAACCGCTACATAAATCTTGTTGAGACAAAATTGCTTATTACAACTTTATAATATAATTACTTCTTAGGTGTTTTAATGTAAATAATAAAATATTAGATAGATGTTTTACAAAATCATCTGTTCTCGTTGTCCTATATACTCATATTTCTCTCCAAAAAGGTACCTACTTTTAAACTCACTTTGCCTGGCTGGCTGGCTGGCAGTAAATGCGAGACCGTAGACCTTGTAAAAAGACGAGGAGTGTGCATGTAACTATCGGAGCCGTGTAACTAAAAACTTTAGGGACGAGGCTGCAAGGCCTGAGGGGGGGGGATTTAAAATTAATTTTATCTTTCATTGTATTCTAATTAAAGGTCTCAACGAAAAGAGCCGTTTTCTACCAACTACTGTCCTTCTTTCTGCCCTCTTATCAAAGTACGGGGTGGAGGGGGAGGGGAACTAGTTTTATCCTTCATTGTACTCTAATGAAAGGTCCCAGCGAAAGGAATTAATTTCTACCAATCATAGCCATCCTCCTCGACCTCTTATCGTGATCGGTTATATTCCCTTATACCTCAAGAACGGATGGTGGGAAGAGCGTACTCACAAATGGCGATTCAGACGTCTGCAAGAAATATATCCATTGGTGATATGAAAACGTCCGTTCAAAAAATGCGCTTTATCTGCACAAGAGTTGTGCGCAATTTATACTTGTTTAAGGATTTGCATTTGTTTGCTGATGCACATCGCGTAGGTACTAATTTGCAGACGATGACAGATTCTTAGTCATTACGAAACCCGAAGCAAATAAAAGGCGTAAACTGTAAACATAAAATAAATAATTTATCTAATTATCAAAACTTCTACACTTTGAATCTCTTTCTAACGCAGCTTTGTACAACTTTTCTTTAATAAGAACTCGACCATCCAGAAGTGCATCCGTACAGTTGTGACATTAATTATGGAGTTCCGCGGCGTTTGCGAAGATTGAAATGTCTGAAGGGAACAAATTAAATTAAACTTATAATAAGGAGTTACATAAAACAAAATTAACGACTTGTTTAAATATCAATAGACGGGGTGCTTTCGCCTTAGGAATCGACATGATAATATGGACACAGCGATTTCAAATAATTAACCGAATTTAATCTAGATTCCGTAATAAAATACTTAGTTATTTACGTTATAAGTCCGGTAGGTTACTTGTAACAGTACTAGTTAGACATTATGGACCAGGCGACGTTAGGAGCCGAGTCAAGAGTCAAGAATGTCTTAAACGACAATAATGGCTTCATTGCATCATCCTGAATTCGCCATCCACACTCCGTTGCAGAAGGAAGGCGCTCGAAACTTCACAGGCGGTGTTCCAAATAACTGACTAAATAGAAGTATCAATTTCGTCCTTTCCGTGGGCCACGACAGCAATCTGTGTCAAAGCATCGTTTCCTCCAAACACCAGGGATAAAAAAGGAAAACGGTTTCCAGTACGATGGCAACTGCCTGGCTCTTGCTGGCTTGGCGTTAATACCATTTCTACCGCTTCTTACAGATTTCAAGTAACTTCTTAACTTCACTGCAACGTGAACAAGCTCCAAAAAAAGAGAGTATGGTGGCTGGTATGTTTCAAACGCAAAATCATTTCCAGATTTTCATTTTGCATAATATTAGTGTTCAATATTCTAAACAGTTTCGACTGCCAAAAGTTACGTTTTAAACAAATCAAAGAAAACTTGGGAAGTATGTTTTCATATATTTTTACTTACCCATATTGCCCTGAAATTACGCCACCAAACCAGCTTTCGCCTCTTTGTTCCAGAGTTAACGTTTATAGGAGACGGGTCCCCACGTTCGCAGTTAAGCCCTTCAGATGTGTAACATCCGGATTGGTAGTCACAATTCGCATATTATTGCTCCGAGCTACCGAAATGGGGAATGAGTGCCCATAGTGTAGTAAAAATACGGCAAAAAAAACTGTTGGGCACTGTTTTTGGCCTTTCCAGGCGCCATATTGGTATTTACGCACCTGGCATAATATGGCGCTGCGTGAGGTTCCCACTCCCCACATATTTAAATGTTAATTTTACCATAGAATTAAATATTGGACGCCGGCGACAGGCCAGAAAGAAAAAAGGACGAAAAATGACGATTTTTGCATTTTTTACGTTTTTAAGCGGCATTTTGGTACTTAATGCATACTAAAGTGTGCTGAAACGGTGTCGTCAGGTGTGCTAGACCCGTAAAGTACCCCAAACGTTCGGCGGCATGCCTTGAGGGCTCGTAATAATCGAAAAACGGCAATTTCGGCCCCCATCTTTGATTTGGGGTTTAAATGCCAAAATCGGGTCTGGCAACAGGCGCATCGTTTTCAGCGGGGTCGAATTAGTCTAGAGGCGCCTGTTGTCAGTTTGCAGCACAAAACGCCGCTAGACATGCACTTTTCAGAAATGTCTCCCTGACATTTTACAGGCGGTTTCCAATCCTGCCCTTAAATTTATTTGACAATTAGTGACTATTTTATACGCGTTACCTAAACCTTTGAATAAAAAATTAAGTTTATATTCAATGCCTAAACCATAAATATCACGTGAGCCAATCATTTTTTATACCGGGTTTTAGTAAGAGCTTTATTTGATTTCCAACGGTTGCTTACGTTAATTAACGATTTACTTAAATCAGGAACGGGACGGTTGCATTTTCGTGTCCTTCCAATGTAATTACCTGACCACTTGTCGAAAGTTGCTGGATTCCTTTACTGGATTAATTGTGCATGTGCCTGGACTTTATCGCTTTCAGACGATCTTGACTTACTATTACCAAGTAACATAATACAAGCAAAAATAATTGATATAGTATTACGTAAGGAGCGTTTAACGCGACACACAACACATTTTACACATGTACGAATTTCATGTGATGTATTCACGCGTGTGCGTTTTGTATTCTAATGAGTAATGACAAACCTTTATCACTTATCTTATGAGAAAGCAAAAGATACGTGTGTATTTTGCCATTGGTGCGGTATTTGTCGACAAATGAAAGAAATGCGTATTTTCAGTCGACTTTTTTTCATACGTCGTAAGAGTCGTAGGAAAATTCACTTTCAGTAGGTATATTCTACTCTATTAAGACCAGTGCTTTGGATGGATATGTTTTGGACTTTCTAAACGTATGTGCCTGCTTTTCCATTTCTAAAACGTTTAATTAAGGGAAACTTCATAAGCATTTCGACTTTTCCGTGATGGAATTATAATTATAATAGCAACACGACCAAAACGAAGTCTCTAAACTACATTGCGCTATACACGTGAATAAAAAAAGCTTAACTATATGGTGTTTTATGCAAAAGCTCGCGCTATTCTGAGTAACTTTACTGCGGTGAATTTAAGACTTACCTTCGGAGGATTCTTGAAAAGATCAAATCGTGGACACTAGCGAATTAGGAATGTATACTGTACGCGTTTTCAGGATAAGTCTCTCAAGTATACACAGCAACAGAACAGGTGTCTGAAAAGCACTGAAAAGCAACAAACTTCGCAAGGGTTTAATAGTAATCGGTTCGACCAATCGCAGGACGCGCGCCCACGAAACTTTCAGAATTCAGCCTATCATCGCTCGAGTTATTAGTTATTGTCATTCCTTATACGTGCACCCTTAAATTATCAATGAAAGATTTTCAGTAGACTTCTCCGTTTACTCATCTCGAACTGTTTATGCATGCGAACGCTTTCAATTATTATAATTAATTAGGTTCGTGGAATAAACGAACGGTATCTGAACTCAAAATAATATCCTTAATTTCCCTGTCAATGATTACTATCGTAAATTAAAAAATGCAAACTTATTATCTTTGAAGTCTTGCTGCACAACTTCTTACTCTTAGTCATTTATCTTAGCTTTCTAACAAAAGTCTTATGTACGCAACGAAACTTACAGTCCATCAAGGCATTACAATTCAACTTTCAACTTTATTAGGGAACTTATAAATGCAGATCGTACCTACGTTTAATCATCACTCATCAGTTGCAAAATCAATGAAATCTGTAACAGTAGGTACCTACAATTTTGGAGGTTCTTAACACGAATACGTGTTGATGCTCGCATCTCAATGGCCCTTGAAGAAAATTGAAGGTTCAAGCTCGCTCATCTCATATTATTCATCGTCAACTGACTACCAACATTGTTGATGCTTTACGCACGGTTTTACCTGGAGATTGGAACGTGCTAGGGCTCTGCAGCGGTTGGATCCCACACAACTGAACATACGCACAAAAGGTCGTGTCAAAAACAGTGCAAAGAATTTATCGGGAAATTTAACCGTATGTTGCGCTTAAGTCTACAGGGTCGTTAATGGTGACACGCTGTCTGAGTGGCATGCTACAGTTTGTTTGCCAGCTGAAGTCATCAATAAAATAAGAAAAACCAGCTCTCAGAGAGCGCACCGGGTTCGGGGCATACTGTTGTCCAGGAAGTGAGAAGTCAACTCCAAAGGTGGAATTTGTCGGAATCAACGGTGTTAGGATGGAGAATGCTAAGGGAATCCACTATATTAAAGACCTCACCGTATCCCATGAGAAGTGCCAGAGCAAGATCAAGATGAATCGAATATTAAACTTTCAAGAGTTAAAATAGTCCCTCGGCTCGGATCTCCGGAGTGGAAGTATCAGAAAAGTGTATTCAAGAAAAACAATGAGAAGGGAAAAGTTAAATTGAGGATGGGAACTTGGAACATCAGAAGTCTACTAAAAGAGGAGAAGCGTGAAAAGCTACGTTGAGAAACAGCTGGATTTGATTGGAATAGTGAAACAAGATGAGAGGAACCGGGATAAGAAAATTGTGATGATGCAAGGTTCTTTTACACTGGTGAAAAAAAGAGAGAGAAACGGAGTGGTACTAGGAGTGGGATTTCTTGTCAGCAAGGAACTTTCCACCGATTTCCCATATTCAACCAATTTAAGTCTTTTAACTTGTGGGATATGTGCTCATAATGTTCTTATACCATAAATTAATCTCAAGCAAGAGTTTTGGATTTTTTCATCCTATTTACGTCGACAAATTCTAAACAAGGACCGTAAAGAGCGTCACAGTAATTGAAATGTGATAGAACCAATGCCTCACACAGTATAGTTCTGTTCTGACATATTGACTCAGACAGATACGATTACAGAAAATTAATTTTAAATTAACATGAGCTTTTCTAATCATTTCTATGACAACACCCACACACTTTACGCTGTCTTTTACAATTAATTCAGTTGTATTAACTGTGTACATGTCAGTATTCAGTATCTCATCTGTACGAAATTACATCATTGCTACTGAACTCATACTGGAGCAGTGTGCCTTCCACATATTGACGAATTTTAGTCTCAGTTAAACTTTTGTGGAAATGAAAGGTATATAATATAAAAAGTAATGGACCAATGCAGCAAATATATTATCAGTCATATTCAATAATGCATCAGTCACACAACTGTATCCGCTCCTAAAACCAGACTGAGATGCAGGCAAAATGTCATAATCATTAAAAATGGTTTTAACCTTCTTTTAAATTCGTGAATATCCCTAATCAGTTTAATACTGTCTGAAAGATGGTTTAGAATTTTATTGAATTGTAGTAGGTGCGCCTTCTAAACAATGACAGGTGGTGCTCAGGTATTCCATAATTTATTTTATTTCTCGTGAGGTAATGATGGTTTAGGCCTTTAGGGAATTAGTCCTAAAGCATTGGGAATATATAACTAAGAAGATTATACATGCATATGTATAATCCGTATATCGTTAAGAGCCTGTTGTGCGTAAAGCTCTAGCTTTGTCTATTATTTAACTTAAAGGTTACTCTAATGGCCGTCTTTTGTATTTTAAATAGTCGCTGCATTTGTGAGGAGCCTCCCCAAATTTAAGTACCTATTGATACAAAATTTGAGTGGTATATCGTAACCTATCTTGTATCTCAAGCACACGATGCGGAGACTGTAACAGGCAGCATTTAGTTTCGGACGTATCATACTGAAATGCTCCGAAAAATCAAGTTGCTGATCTTGCCCTGTAAAATGTTTATTTCGCATGTTGCTAATAATGTCAATCAGTTCCGTTTTATCCACAGGATATAATAACAAAGATTGTTGAATGGTAGGGAAAGATAAGTAAGTTTTGTTATCAATGTTGCTTTGGCATGTGTTTGATGGTAGCCCATTTCTCTCCACCGAGAATATGAAGTGGTTGTTGAGTTCGTTTATAATTTGTAGTAGGATTGTCGAACGCAAATTGATTGTCCGATACTACTTTGGTGTTACTATTCGAGTTAATAATTTTCCAAACGGTTTTGGATTTATTACTCCAACCATCGATAATTTGTTCGTACAATAAGAAGGGAGGAGGGAGAGATTACCTATGTTACCACTTCTCAATCCCATACAACTAATCGTAAAATGTCCAGTGAATCAATCTCTTTTGTGTCGGAGTCACCAATGTGGGAATTCTTTATGTTTAACACTCCCAACGCTAAATATCGATTTAAAGCTGCTAATAAACTTTTATTTAAAAACATTGACGACGTTCTCATCGATTCTTTATCTGTTATTATTTCGTCGTCCTGGAAACAAGGATAGTTAGTAGCGGACTGCATGGTCGCCACAAGTATAGTAATTGCATTTGGTCATTATTTTACTAAAAAAATTCGAGATAAGACGTGTTCAAAGTTTTGGCAAAATGGGAGAGTGTATATTTAAATCTGCGTCATTACTGAAAACTAGGGAAGTTACAAAATTCCGTAATGAAAATTACACTGCTACATCTGCTTTCAAGATAACTTGAAAATTTTATAATTTTCGATGGTATTATAAAAATGTAACTTTATGGTATCTCGTTAAAATTTGCATAGGTGCCTATTTTCTGAGGTGAAATAACAGTTGTCAGACTCGCACTTAGTGCTATCTATATGTGCATTTATATTGTTAAAACAGTAATTTCAGATAGAAAAGTACATTATAAAATATTAGTGTTTCTCTAACTATTCATATGTTTACTTTTCTGTGTATGTTTAATTTTAATTTTAATTAAAAATGGTAATATTTTCCTAGGTAAATGTAATGCTGCATTAATTTTGTTTGTATTATAACGTATCTACTTATATCACAATATTTTCATTAATCGGTATCATCTTATAATTTGTATCGTATGTACCTCATATTTTGGCCGAGAAAATCCCCTCTTTATAGATAATACTGATGATATAATGAGAGGTATTTTAAACATTATCACAGTTTTTGGATGTTCTACATAAGTCGCGTCAGATCTCATGCTTATTATGTGTTGCAATCACATTATGGGAATGTCTTGTTCGTCTGTCCGTTCATTCGTCCGTACATCGATTTTAAGACGAACATACCTTGAGACACCAGTAACTACGGCTTGTATTATAGTTGACCTAACGCTCAAATATCGGCATTTAAAAAAAGGTAAAAGTGCGGTACAATGCTGTTTGAGGCATGTATTATGATAAAAGAAGAAGATAAACCATTTGAAAACAAGTCGTTGAGAAGTTAGAACAATAGTTATATCCACTCTGGATTTCTGTTAAGGCGGAATA
This sequence comes from Photinus pyralis, assembly GCF_008802855.1. Classification (NCBI taxonomy): domain Eukaryota; kingdom Metazoa; phylum Arthropoda; class Insecta; order Coleoptera; family Lampyridae; genus Photinus; species Photinus pyralis. Next base: position 27,344,323 of record NW_022170819.1, on the reverse strand, counting down.
AAACGAAACTTGATAGTAGGAGAGTAAGCCCGATATCCACTGAACGAGAGTGATCAAAATTTTAACCGATGGAGTTCCACTTTGGCCTATCCGGGTATGCTAAAATCGAACGCCTGCCGCCTCGGGTCATGTTACTTAAGGCTCTGCGGTACCCTTGGCGATGCTAATTCTAAATGATTTTTAACAAGTTACACCTCGAAACGAGTTACACCTTATGATGAGGGAAAAAATGTAAAAAAGAAACACTGAGTACCTATCGAGTTATGAAATGTCCCCGATTTAAAAAAAAAATTTAAGGGATATTTATCAACGTTTTCATTTGGTGTATAACTTATTTTCTAAAAAAAAACCATTTAGAATTGGTACCAGCAAAGATACCATTTAGAATTTTTTATTGAAAATTTGTGTGACTAGTAGTTATCGTATATCTAGTGCGCAATTTCAGTTTGTTCGCATTTCTAGAACGTCGGCAAACACAGCGGTCCCAAATTAACGTGTAAATTCGTACGGGCAAAACTAACAAAAAAACACGACATATGTAACACTAACGACAAAGTTATAGGTTTAAATAATATTGAATTTCTGATAAAACAACGCATTTGCACGCCTTTGCCTATATATGCTAAAATTACTCCTTAAATTTTGATTTCAAGTTTCATATCATTTATTTCGAGAGGAACATGTTTTTGTGAAATATTTAAAAGAGTAGATATTTGGGGTTTTCAATATACGCCTAAAGTTATAAAATTTCATATTCGTATCTATAGGTATCACTTATTATTAATTGAATCCCTTTAACCTTACATTGTTGTGTCATTCCTTAACTTATACAATAATTTTTATGTTTATTAATAATAGGTACAGTAATAATAGTATTAAAATAGTTGTCAACTGTTTTTTGTATATCCACAGATATATGTTCCTCGTTTCAATTCGTAGATGGGGCATAGTTTATTTTTACATTATTTAGTATTAGTTGCATAAGAGAGCTTTTTATGAGTAAATGATTTAGAATAGAAAATTATTTAAATACATGTATACATAGGCCGACATTGTACACGTAGAACCTTTTCAGCGATTGAAACGATTTGTTTGTTTCTCTTGCTTAGGTACCTTACGTGACCATTGTGCCATTATTCAAGATATAATGAAAGCAATTTTCACTCCTAACGTTTGTGCGAGACATTATCTCATGTAATCTGTCGCAATCTTTGCTTTTGTTTGTGTGTTATGTTTAAGCAGACGTAAACGTGATTAAAGCTTCCCCAGTATTTCGAAGGAAAATTGCCAAGTATTACAAACAATCTTCGTCGTCTTTTTTATGACATAGGTAATTCGGTAAAGGGCAAGAACGTTCTACAGATGATTTCAACATGCATACAACCTTTATTATAATATTATCATCCACAAGGTTAGATCAGTATAGTTTAGTGAAAGCTTCGGGTTCGGGTACTTGTACGTATAATTGATTTCAGGGTATACACATAAATGGAGTGTTAATGCCCAACGACGTCTCTCGGTCTCTGACTAAAACGACTAAAAATATGAACAATTTTATGAAATGTGGGTTTTAACAGAACGCCCAGTTTCATAATATGTACTTTTAATAAGGTTTTCGAGAGAGATTACGTTCATTATCGCGAATAGTAGCCCTTATACTAATGGAAAATCAAAAAACAATATAGTATACATTAAGTATGGAGAACGGTAAGGGATTTTTACCGTTCGAAGACAATTGTTTGAAGGAGGAGCGGAGCGACGACTCCAATTATTGTCTGAGAATGGTAACCCTTAACGTTTCACGTGCTTATAACATTTTTTGCACGATCGAAATTAAAATTACGCAACCAATTACAAATATGCACTAAGAAATTAACGAGCATAATAAATTGAAATGATCGAAGTGGTATGGTGTACAATTGTACATCACTAGGTAACCAGTTTATTTGTCAAAATTGAAATTAATAATTTCAAAAAATTGTGCATGTGTCTGATGTAGTTTGTTAGCTTTGCACGCCCGTTATGAGTTTATGAGCGAGGTATTCGCCGGTGGCCGAATGGAAGGTATGTCGAAGATTTTTACAGAACAAAATTGTAGTTGGAATGTTTTATGAGAAACGAAAGCACATCTTCAAACACATTGATCTCTATTGCTTCAGGTTTATATGAAGAACGTGTTCTTTCTATAGGAAACAACAGCACAAATTGTACGTTTAATGTAACAATAATTGGAAATGAAATGTAAGGACTTTGACTGTTGATTTTGACCTGATTGTTTTTAAAAAGGCGTCGGTAAGTATTTTTGCTGTTCTGTTTTTAGATAGGTAAGTAATTTTGGCGTCGTCGTAATCATAGCAACTGGTATTGACGTTAATTCCAGGGTAGGCGTAGAGGAACGATAATTGACGGTGAGGAAGTTGAAAGTGCTTGACATCGACTCTATGGGCGACCACTGTTATGTTTTATCGCCGCTCTGGCGATAACGCATAAGAATTCAAACACGGAAAAAATAATAATTTAATAATTCACTTATAAGGCCAACTGATACGCACCCTGGCAGTTACAAGCTAACAATATACAGGGTGTCCCTAAAAGGTCTGTACAACGCGCTACCAGGGGTTCTTGGTATGAAAATAGGACGATTTAACCCAACTTACCTCTATCCAAAAGTGCTTCGGTAAGGCGCTATCTACCGCCAAAGATAAAAAAAAAATCGTTATTTTTATTTTATCGGAAAATGGTTTTGCCGATTAAAATGAAATTCGGCGAATGTCTAATGTAAAAAGGGTCTTTGTGATATCATCGTTTTGATTGTAGTAGTTGCTATGTAGGTGGTAAAATACTGACCATCCACATCTGAAGAGGTCTAAAACTTTTTAACTACTATTTTGACGGTTCTGAATTTTTAGACACTGATAGACAGTTTACTTGCAAGCATTTTTTGTCTCTTGATGAATATCGCTATCTGTGATGGTTTACGAAAAAAAAAAATTTAGGCATGATGAATGGCATGCACCATACATGCGATTGTTCCTCAAAAAATCAGAAGATGGCTGTGAAACCTTAGACCGGTCTCACGAAGACATCTTTCAACAGCCGCAAACGTTTGATGGTTTGGTACACGACGATTTGGAAACCTGTGAGTATACTCTCTAACCTAACGCATTGGCGACCATTTCCACGACAGTATCCAAACACTAACGCAGTGTCCTACGTGAGCGGCAACGCGCGGCAGACGCGGCCGGTGCGGTCGACGCTGCAGTCGCGGCGTAAACGGCAAACGCGACCAGAGCGTCCTACGTGCAAGCACCGAATGTAAAGCGGTGCAAGCGCATGTTGACAAAAATATACTATAATAATATAAATATAATATTTTTTTTATTTAGTATGCTGGAATTTGTTGTATATAAACGGCTAGGCAACACAGGTATTGAAATCAAAAGAGGCAGAGAAGTGGAAAGGAGGCAGAGAAGTAAACTTTCTCTACCTGTTTTCCGCTTCTCTGCTCCTTGGAACTAAACAATACTTCGCTGTTTGAATATGATCAGCGAAAAGTCACATTTGCCGTACGTATAAAAAATTAAATTACTTACAAAATACTTACTTGTTTCCTGAAGATGTCCTGCAATTCGTGTCCATTCTCGATCCACCAGCAGTCTATTGTGATAATGCTTGTGTTTCATGTCCCAAAGAACACGAGTATTTTTGACATTACTAATTAAAAGTTCGTAAAATGTGTCAGACATGATGTATACCCAAGAACTGACCGACGTAGACTGAAGCGGCAGACGCGGAAATATCAAATATTTTGACCTGCTGTGCCGCCTCAAAAACGCTTGAGCAGCGCGTGCCGCGCGGTGGTTGCTAGGTAGGACATACCAATAAACTATCATGGTTTGATATAGCCGCGAGGACCGCGCCGGCCGCGCGTTGCCGCTCACGTAGGACACTGCGTAATAGCATATCAGTTAACTCCGTTACTGTATTGAAAGCCATATTACAATTTTAACAATGAAATTTTAAATCTTCAAGCAAAACGTAAATTGTGAAAGTTTAAGAAACAACAAACAAACGTTACGCCTCTCTAAGGTTTCACAGCCATCTTCTGCACACCTCGAGCCGTGACGTCGGAGGTTTTTAAGTAATGGCAAATGAACGGAAGGGGCATTCGCGATTCAAAACGGTTCGGCCGGTAGGGCCCCGAACGTTTTCGGACACGCATTCCCAAATAACTTCGGAACCCGAAGGCAGATCGGGCCAGTTCGGTCGCCGTTCGATAGGGAGATAACGGGGCCGCACGGGAGTGTTTATTTCGTCTAGAACGGACGATAAATAACGTCAGAAATGAATTTCAAAAACGATCAAACATTGTCGAAAAACTCCCAAATTAGTTCGGTGTGCGTTAGTTTAACACCGGCGTGTACATTCGATATTCAATTTTACGGTGGAATACGAAAGCCGCGTTCAAGACGCACCTACGGACCCCTCGGGCCACTCAAGATTGAAAACGGTTCGGCCGCCAGGGCCCTAAACGTTTTCGGGCACGGATTCCCAAATAACCTCGGAACCCGATGACGGATCACGCCCGTTCGGCAGCCGTTCGATAGGGGAATAACGGGGCCGCACGGGAATGTTTATTTCGTCTCGAACGGACGATAAATAACGTCGGAAATAAATTTCGAAGACGATCAAAGACGGACGGAAACACCCGAGTTCGGATCGGTCGCGGCAGGTTACGCCTGTGAGTCTAAAACCGAGATGCCTCAGGTGTGGTAGTGAGGAGCACAAAGCGCGCGAGTGCGAAGCAGAAGTCAAATGCTACGTCTGCCAAGGCAACCACAGGGCGGACTCTATGGCCTGCTCCAAGTATAGAGAGGCGGTAGAGGAGGTAAAGCGAATGTCTAAGCAAGATACGCAAAACGAGCGCCCCGGTAGTGCCGCGAGGGAAGCAGAGACCAAGCCTACATAATGGCCTCACAAAGAATGCCAGCAGACCCCAGTCGGATCGGGGTCGCCGAAACAAAACCGCCGAAAACCCACTGGGCAGGGAAAAGTGATGATACAGTCGTACCTAAAACAGGCATAAAATTCATGCAAATAAACCTAAACCGATGTGTGGCGGCACATGACATGTTAAACAAAACGGTGATAGACTGCGATATAGATATTGTGATAGGCCAAGAGCCTAATAAGAAGCTGGCGCGTAAAATAAATTACTGTGATATGGACGGTGATACCTTTGTGATCGTAAAAAATTTTAAAGTGTTAAGTGTTGCACGCGGGAATGGCTTTGTGTGCGTTGAGCTGCCTGAATGTTTTGTGACCTCTTGTTATTTTTCACCAAACAAGTCAGAAATAGAATTCAGGACCTACCTAGAAGATATGGAGGAATTGGTGAGGAGATGCAGCTTTAAGGGAATCATAATTGGAGGAGACCTGAATGCCAAATCGAATGTGTTCGGTTCCCTAGTAACTAACGAAAAAGGCAAAACCTTGGAAGAATGGGTGGACTCCAACGATATGGTCATAATGAATAACGGAAATGTTCCCACCTTCAAAAACGCCAACGGAGAGTCATATACATATAGACATCACAATGGGTACGGGAAAAATTGCGGAAAGCATAAAGAGATGGACGGTACATGAATACCTTGAAAACCTGTCGGACCACCGCACCATAACCTTCGACTCAATGGTTAGAGATAAGGGGGCAGTAAGCACCCCCCAGAGAAGGTTCTGGAAGATCGACAATAGAAAATGGAAAACGTTTGTTAAGGAATGCGGAAAAACCCTTCCAGAGCTACTGAGTACAGAGTGCACTCCGTGGAAATTAATGCAGGAAGTGAAAGAAGTGTGTAAAAGGAGCTTTGGGCAGAGACGGACGGGCCAGAGTCGACGCAAACCGATGTATTGGTGGTCACCAGAGGTCGAGGAGGCGAGGAAGATGTGTCTTAAATCAAGACGCAGCTGGATGAGAAAACACAAGCGAGGCGGAGGGGAGTCAACAGAAGCCCTGACGAAATATAGGGAAGACAAGAAGACGCTAAGAAAAGCCATTCAGCAATCCAAAAATAGAGCCTGGAATAAACTACTCGAAGAACTTGAGGGTAACCCATGGGGGAAGGCGTATAAAGTGGTAAGGGGAAAGTTCAAGCTGCGGGAGAAAGTAAACATAACCGGAAAAGACTTGGAGGAGCAGATGAAAAAGTTATTCCCACAGAGGAAGTGGTGTAGGTGGGTCAGACAAGTGGTGACGGAAACCATCCCAGAAGTACTTGAGGAAGAAATCCAAGAAATTGCCGATAAGATCAAAACCAACAAAGCCCCGGGTCCGGACGGAGTCCCGCCCAAGGTAATAAAACACATCCTCAGGACACACCAGGAAGGGGTAGGGAAAATAATGATCAACTGCTTGAAAGAAGGAATATTTCCACAAATATGGAGGAAGGCTCACCTCGTCCTAATTGAAAAAGCAGCGAAGGCAGAAGGAGTACCTAAGGCATACAGACCGATCTGTTTAATAGATGTGATGGGGAAAGTTCTGGAAACCATCATAAAAAGAAGACTAGAGAAGGAGATCGAGGGAAAAAACATACTGCATGAATGCCAGTTTGGTTTCCGTAAGGGGAGATCAACACTCGAGGCAATTGAAAAGGTGTTGAAAACTCCGCAAGAAATAAGAACCAAAGCATATAAAAACAGGGAGGTGTGCGCACTGATAACAATGGACGTCAAAAATGCATTCAACTCGGCCCCCTAGGATAAGGTGATCGAGGCCCTACACAAGGCAAACATCAGCAAGTACTTGATAAACATTATCCAATCATACCTCTCTGAGAGGTCCATCACAGCTGACGGTGGGAGCGAGCATGGAATCTCCTGTGGAGTTCCGCAAGGGTCGGTCCTGGGTATGAGCTCACACAGGCCTTCAGCGGGCATGGAAATTTTGCAAGCTACCTATATAAATACAAGCGACGGGAAGACCCAGGGTGCCCATATTGTGGCAGAGAGGATACCCCAAAGCACACCATCTTCGAATGTGCTAGGTGGGAGAGGTTACGAATGGAGGCGGAGGTCAAGTGCGGAGAAGGCGTTACCAGCACAAACATTTCGGACCTGCTACTACGCAGCGAAGAAGACTGGAATGCGATAGCAGAAATGATTTTAAAGATTATTCGAACAAAGATCGATAGATAGGGAGCATAGAACATGGCTAACAACTAGGGGGCGACCATCGGTCCCCGGGCAAAACATGACCGGAAGTAATGTGATAAACGGTTCCCGGTCATGTCCACTAGCTGAAAGAGGACAGGGTTTTGGTGGGTAAATAAACCCTCTTGATGAAGGGGAGTCCCACACATCCCCCCCGCATAGAGCCAAGCGGGGGGATAGCCGATAAACGGTTTCCTAAACCTCAAACAAAAAAAAAAAAAAAAAAAAAAAAAAGTTAGGTTAGGTTAGTTAGGTAGGTTACATGGTCCCAGTGGACAGAGGCCAGCAAGTGGCGTATGTGCATGTGAACAGGGAAGCGGCAGACAACATCGCTACAAGAGGCTACCTGCGGGTAGGTTTGACGTCCTGTCGAGTGCGACTGAGCGCGGAGTTAGTCAGATGCGTGAGATGTTGGGAGATTGGACATACCGCGGCTAGATGTACGGGGGTAGACAGGAGCGCCCTGTGTTACAACTGCGGAAAGCCGGGACACCAAGCAAACGCGTGCCCTGACGAGGCGACGTGCACACGCTGTGAAGGGCTTGCTATAGGAATGGGCAAAGGACATAGGGCCTTCACCAAACGCTCTGAATACGAGGCTAAGAGAAATGAAATGGAGAAAGCTAAAGCTAGACAGGATGAGGAAGAGGCGGCGCAGGCCAGAAACGACAGCTACTGGGACGGTGTCGTAGGAGATGACAAGGACGCAAACGAAACCAGGGATGCCGCTACAACTAAAAATGACTAGTGTGCTGCAAGTGAATTTGCATAATCGCAGAGAAGCACTCGATCTAGCCATCCACACGGCTAGGGAGAGAGGCCTAGACCTACTTGTGCTTTCGGAAGTGGGGAGGGGGCAAGTGAGTGCGTTAAGTTTACTTGTAAAGGACTACTCGGGAACAACGGCGATAGGTGTTGTGTCAGACAGTGTGTGCGTGGAAAGGGTTGGACAAGGAGAGGGCTTTGTTTGGGTGACTGTGGGCGGAATGGACGTCTATAGTATTTATCTTCCCCCAAACGAACGGACAATAGATTTAGAAACCAGACTTGACGACATCCAGAGTGCCATAAGGGTGAACGGTGTAGGGCGGGCCATAGTGGCCGGCGATTTAAATGCGGCGTCCGTAATCTGGGGTTCGGTCACCACCAACAGACGAGGGCGTGTAGTGGAAGAGTGGGCCGAGGCGCTGGGACTGGTGTGTGTCAACCAGGGAAATGCGCCAACTTTCCACGGTAGGGGTAGCGGTACCATCATCGATGTCACGATGGTGGCAGAAAGGTTGAAAGACTTAGTGGCAAAGTGGGAGGTGCTAGAGGAGGAAACCCTGAGTGACCATCACTACATCCTCTGGGAAATAGACGCGTCGAGATCTCGACCGGTGCCTGCGGCAACAGGAGCAGCCGGCTGGAACAGCAGGAAGCTCAACCGTGTGGAGCTGACGGCGATGGTGAGGAGGCCGATGAGTGGAGCTTGGCAAGTTCCGAGCCTTACCAGGTACCTTCGTGAAGTCTGCGATCGAACCATGCCGAGACGAAGACCGTGTAAGAGATCCGCCGTCTACTGGTGGAACCAGGAAATCGCCAGCCAGAGACGCATCTGCGTGAGGATGAGGAGGCGACTCCAACATAAGAGGCGTGCGGGGTCCAGCACACTAGAAGAGCAGGCATGCCTGAGGGAGGAGAGGAAGAAGCTCAGAAGTCTCATTATGAAGAGCAAAGAAAGCTCTATGCAACGAGTTGGACCGGGACGTCTGGGGTAAAGGCTATAAGATAGTGGCCAAGAAGCTTGGAAGGAGGACTCCGCTCATCATGACGGACGTGGAATACGTCGAGGCTGTCAGGGAACTTTTCCCGGAACACCAGGACCTGGCACCGAGGCCGGCAAGAGCGGCGCAAAACGTCCCCCCGGTGACGTGCGAGGAGGTGCTGGCGGCGGCTGCAGGGCTTCCAGCCAACAAAGCTCCAGGTCCGGATCGGATTCCCGCGGAAGTGGTCAAGGCGGTGGCAACCGCGAAGCCGCAAATCTGGGCCCAGATTGGCACGACCGCCATGGAGACCGGGATCTACCCCGAGGAATGGAAGCGCAGTCAACTGGTAACCATCCCAAAGGCTTCTGGAGCACTCAGGCCGATCTGCCTCATTGACTTCGCCGGCAAGATCCTCGAGAAGATCTTAAAGGAGAGGCTGCTGCAACAGGTCGAGGAGAGGCTATCACCGAACCAGTATGGTTTCAGGAAGGGGCGGTCGACGGTGGACGCACTAAATCAGATAGTGGCCGAAGTGCGCGCAGCAAACAGTGGTACGTGGCGCACGCGTGAAGTGTGTTTGGTGGCCTCTCTGGACGTCAAGAACGCTTTCAACTCGGCGTCCAGGGAAGCAATTGTAAGGGCGTTGCGCGACCTCGGAGCGGAGGACTACGCGGTGGAACTGGTGTGTGGCTACCTAACAGGCAGGATAGTACGGGCCAAGAAACCTTCTGGGGAAGTGTATGATTTCCACTCGAGTGCGGGAGTGCCGCAGGGGTCCGTTCTGGGGCCCCTGCTGTGGATAGTCATGTACGACGGCGTGCTTCGAATCCAACACGAGGAGGGTGTAGAAGTGGTCGGGTTCGCAGACGATTTGACGGTAGTGGCAAGAGGACGTGACGTGGACGAGACCGGGCGAAAGATGCAGCGGGCAATCCAGAACATCGCGGCCTGGATGGAGCAAAGAAGCTTGACACTGGTGCCCGTGAAGACCAAGGTGGCCTTGATGACTGGGAAGAGGAGGATCGACCAATTTACGCTGGAAGTGCTCGGCGAGAGGATGACTGCGGAAAAGAGCATCAAA
>NW_022170819.1:27315244-27334182 GCF_008802855.1 Photinus pyralis | reverse complement strand
CTGAGATGGCACACCGCCCGAGATGGCACATTGTCTGTTTCTCATACAAAAATTCATATTTCGCGCTTAAAATGCAGCATAACGTTTGTAGCAGGTGATAGTGCGGCTTGATTACCGTTCGTGTGTGTCTCTGTGCCATACTTTAAGAAAGAGAGCTTTTTTTAAAATATACAGGTGAGAAAATTTTTATGAATAGTTTATATTGATTGTAGTAATTAATTTATTGCTATAGATATAACCCTGATGCAGGGGCGTGGCGTCCATGGATGCGAGTGATGCGTCGCATCCCTTCAAAAATTGGCGGTATTTGTTTATTTATTTTTTATTTGTAGGTAATTAATATTTTTTAACCCTACCAGAAGCATACATTATTTATTTACTAATTACTAGTACGCCTCTGTCAAATTTAAATTATTTTATTTCGAGCCGTGCGAGCGAAGTTGCTGACTGACTAGGTTTGATGCGATGGTGTATGCCACATAAAGACAAACGTTCGAAGTCAACATGAATCAATGACCTCACATGGATCACTCTGCTGCTGCTAAATGCTCGTTTACGTGCACTGTGATGCGATTTCAGGACCGCATCTCGTTCTTGCAGTTTAAGCGTAATAAGCGCGTTGAGTTTGTTTTTGTATGCGATCGCGATGGCTGCTCCTGCTCCAATGAAATGTGACTGTGTCATTGAAAAGCTGTTACGTTCGTCATTTAATACTTGTTCGTTTACACAAAAATTACAAATAATTGAAAATGGACAACCGCGACCCACTTTAAATATAAACACGAAACTGAAATCGTGCGTTCGACATTTTAATGAAAACGTATATAAAAATGAACATTGGCTTTGTGGGTGTAAGGAACTAAATAAGCTTTTTTGCTGGTCTTGTTTATTGTTCTCTTCAGAGAAAAGTGTGTGGAATACATCGGGATATAATGATTTAAACAATATATATCGTTCCGGTAAGAGGCATACTAATTCGGAGAATCATATTTCCTGTGAAAAAAAGTTGTTATTGTTTGGAAAAAGTCAAAGAATTGAATTTGCTTTAAGTACTCAGTACAAACTAAGTATAGAAAAACATAATGAAATTGTTAAACAAAACAGACACATTGTGGGATCTCTTGTCAGGGTGACATGTCTGCTAGGTAAACTTGGCCTTCCATTTAGAGGTCATGATGAAAATTTTAATTTTAAATCACATATCCAGCGAATGAGAGAAGAGTTTAGTGATATTTGGGAGCGTATGGAGAGATTTACGTCGGACTATCGGCCACCAAACAAGAGAATGCGTTTGGATAAAATTCCCGAAGAAGATAATAAAAGCACATACGCACGTTTGTTTTATGAAATTTTAGACGTTATTATTTTGAACATTACTCAACGGTTTAGCGAAATTTCTAAGTTGAAATTTTTACGTCTTCTGGATTCCACACTATTTGATTCATTTGTAAAGAACTTCCCTGACGAACTTTTTTCTTCTTTATTAACCACGTACGGAAAATTCTTTGACGCAGATCGTTTAAAAAGTGAACTTTCAGTGATTTATAGAGATCCCGATATGAAAAAGAGCAGTGTGTTTGAGCTACATCAATACATTACGTCTTTTGGATTATCTTCTGTCTTCCCAGAGTCATCTAAATTGTGCAAATTAATTTTAACTATTCCTGCCACAAGCAGTTCCGCAGAGAGATCGTTTTCTTGTTTAAAAAGAATAAAGACTTATCTGCGAAATTCTCAAAACCAACAAAGACTCTCCGCTTTAGCATTAATGAGCATTGAGGGTGCACTGTTAGAAGATATGAGATCGGTACCCACATTTGAAGAAACAGTTATAGACGTTTTCGCTAAACAAAACAAAAATCGACGAATTGATCTTCATTTTAAAAATTAGTACATACTTACCTTTTTTTATTGTTACTGCTTTTTCGTATTAAATTTAATAAAAAAAAATTGTACGTTTGTTTATCAATTCTGGACCTTATAATGCTTTAAAATGCGATTTTCAAGGGCAAATTTTGCAAAAACCCCCCTTCGATTTGGCGGTTGTCCACCCCCCCCCCCAAACCCCCCATATCCCTCGCTCAATCGGACTCACGCTACGCCCCTGTAGGTATATTCTACTCTATTAAGACCAGTGCTTTGGATGGATATGTTTTGGACTTTCTAAACGTATGTGCCTGCTTTTCCATTTCTAAAACGTTTAATTAAGGGAAACTTCATAAGCATTTCGACTTTTCCGTGATGGAATTATAATTATAATAGCAACACGACCAAAACGAAGTCTCTAAACTACATTGCGCTATACACGTGAATAAAAAAAGCTTAACTATATGGTGTTTTATGCAAAAGCTCGCGCTATTCTGAGTAACTTTACTGCGGTGAATTTAAGACTTACCTTCGGAGGATTCTTGAAAAGATCAAATCGTGGACACTAGCGAATTAGGAATGTATACTGTACGCGTTTTCAGGATAAGTCTCTCAAGTATACACAGCAACAGAACAGGTGTCTGAAAAGCACTGAAAAGCAACAAACTTCGCAAGGGTTTAATAGTAATCGGTTCGACCAATCGCAGGACGCGCGCCCACGAAACTTTCAGAATTCAGCCTATCATCGCTCGAGTTATTAGTTATTGTCATTCCTTATACGTGCACCCTTAAATTATCAATGAAAGATTTTCAGTAGACTTCTCCGTTTACTCATCTCGAACTGTTTATGCATGCGAACGCTTTCAATTATTATAATTAATTAGGTTCGTGGAATAAACGAACGGTATCTGAACTCAAAATAATATCCTTAATTTCCCTGTCAATGATTACTATCGTAAATTAAAAAATGCAAACTTATTATCTTTGAAGTCTTGCTGCACAACTTCTTACTCTTAGTCATTTATCTTAGCTTTCTAACAAAAGTCTTATGTACGCAACGAAACTTACAGTCCATCAAGGCATTACAATTCAACTTTCAACTTTATTAGGGAACTTATAAATGCAGATCGTACCTACGTTTAATCATCACTCATCAGTTGCAAAATCAATGAAATCTGTAACAGTAGGTACCTACAATTTTGGAGGTTCTTAACACGAATACGTGTTGATGCTCGCATCTCAATGGCCCTTGAAGAAAATTGAAGGTTCAAGCTCGCTCATCTCATATTATTCATCGTCAACTGACTACCAACATTGTTGATGCTTTACGCACGGTTTTACCTGGAGATTGGAACGTGCTAGGGCTCTGCAGCGGTTGGATCCCACACAACTGAACATACGCACAAAAGGTCGTGTCAAAAACAGTGCAAAGAATTTATCGGGAAATTTAACCGTATGTTGCGCTTAAGTCTACAGGGTCGTTAATGGTGACACGCTGTCTGAGTGGCATGCTACAGTTTGTTTGCCAGCTGAAGTCATCAATAAAATAAGAAAAACCAGCTCTCAGAGAGCGCACCGGGTTCGGGGCATACTGTTGTCCAGGAAGTGAGAAGTCAACTCCAAAGGTGGAATTTGTCGGAATCAACGGTGTTAGGATGGAGAATGCTAAGGGAATCCACTATATTAAAGACCTCACCGTATCCCATGAGAAGTGCCAGAGCAAGATCAAGATGAATCGAATATTAAACTTTCAAGAGTTAAAATAGTCCCTCGGCTCGGATCTCCGGAGTGGAAGTATCAGAAAAGTGTATTCAAGAAAAACAATGAGAAGGGAAAAGTTAAATTGAGGATGGGAACTTGGAACATCAGAAGTCTACTAAAAGAGGAGAAGCGTGAAAAGCTACGTTGAGAAACAGCTGGATTTGATTGGAATAGTGAAACAAGATGAGAGGAACCGGGATAAGAAAATTGTGATGATGCAAGGTTCTTTTACACTGGTGAAAAAAAGAGAGAGAAACGGAGTGGTACTAGGAGTGGGATTTCTTGTCAGCAAGGAACTTTCCACCGATTTCCCATATTCAACCAATTTAAGTCTTTTAACTTGTGGGATATGTGCTCATAATGTTCTTATACCATAAATTAATCTCAAGCAAGAGTTTTGGATTTTTTCATCCTATTTACGTCGACAAATTCTAAACAAGGACCGTAAAGAGCGTCACAGTAATTGAAATGTTATAGAACCAATGCCTCACACAGTATAGTTCTGTTCTGACATATTGACTCAGACTAAAACGATTACAGAAAATTAATTTTAAATTAACATGAGCTTTTCTAATCATTTCTATGACAACACCCACACACTTTACGCTGTCTTTTACAATTAATTCAGTTGTATTAACTGTGTACATGTCAGTATTCAGTATCTCATCTGTACGAAATTACATCATTGCTACTGAACTCATACTGGAGCAGTGTGCCTTCCACATATTGATGAATTTTAGTCTCAGTTAAACTTTTGTGGAAATTAAAGGTATATAATATAAAAAGTAATGGACCAATGACAGATCCATGCGGCACACCAGTCGTTATATGAGCCAACAATCATAACAAGTTGCGATCTCTTTTCCAAATAATTGCGAATAAGCAAAGATGCTTCCGAACTAAAACCAACATAATGTAGTAATGCTACAAGTATTCTGTGGTTCATACCATCAAAAGCCTGGGAAAAATCAAGTTACATAATGACCGACATCCTGTATGAATCTTTCGCAGCAAATATATTATCAGTCATATTCAATAATGCATCAGTCACACAACTGTATCCGCTCCTAAAACCAGACTGAGATGCAGGCAAAATGTCATAATCATTAAAAATGGTTTTAACCTTCTTTTAAATTCGTGAATATCCCTAATCAGTTTAATACTGTCTGAAAGATGGTTTAGAATTTTATTGAATTGTAGTAGGTGCGCCTTCTAAACAATGACAGGTGGTGCTCAGGTATTCCATAATTTATTTTATTTCTCGTGAGGTAATGATGGTTTAGGCCTTTAGGGAATTAGTCCTAAAGCATTGGGAATATATAACTAAGAAGATTATACATGCATATATGTATAATCCGTATATCGTTAAGAGCCTGTTGTGCGTAAAGCTCTAGCTTTGTCTATTATTTAACTTAAAGGTTACTCTAATGGCCGTCTTTTGTATTTTAAATAGTCGCTGCATTTGTGAGGAGCCTCCCCAAATTTATGTACCTATTGATACAAAATTTGAGTGGTATATCGTAACCTATATCGTAACCTATCTTGTATCTCAAGCACACGATGCGGAGACTGTAACAGGCAGCATTTAGTTTCGGACGTATCATACTGAAATGCTCCGAAAAATCAAGTTGCTGATCTTGCCCTGTAAAATGTTTATTTCGCATGTTGCTAATAATGTCAATCAGTTCCGTTTTATCCACAGGATATAATAACAAAGATTGTTGAATGGTAGGGAAAGATAAGTAAGTTTTGTTATCAATGTTGCTTTGGCATGTGTTTGATGGTAGCCCATTTCTCTCTACCGAGAATATGAAGTGGTTGTTGAGTTCGTTTATAATTTGTAGTAGGATTGTCGAACGCAAATTGATTGTCCGATACTACTTTGGTGTTACTATTCGAGTTAATAATTTTCCAAACGGTTTTGGATTTATTACTCCAACCATCGATAATTTGTTCGTACAATAAGAAGGGAGGAGGGAGAGATTACCTATGTTACCACTTCTCAATCCCATACAACTAATCGTAAAATGTCCAGTGAATCAATCTCTTTTGTGTCGGAGTCACCAATGTGGGAATTCTTTATGTTTAACACTCCCAACGCTAAATATCGATTTAAAGCTGCTAATAAACTTTTATTTAAAAACATTGACGACGTTCTCATCGATTCTTTATCTGTTATTATTTCGTCGTCCTGGAAACAAGGATAGTTAGTAGCGGACTGCATGGTCGCCACAAGTATAGTAATTGCATTTGGTCATTATTTTACTAAAAAAATTCGAGATAAGACGTGTTCAAAGTTTTGGCAAAATGGGAGAGTGTATATTTAAATCTGCGTCATTACTGAAAACTAGGGAAGTTACAAAATTCCGTAATGAAAATTACACTGCTACATCTGCTTTCAAGATAACTTGAAAATTTTATAATTTTCGATGGTATTATAAAAATGTAACTTTATGGTATCTCGTTAAAATTTGCATAGGTGCCTATTTTCTGAGGTGAAATAACAGTTGTCAGACTCGCACTTAGTGCTATCTATATGTGCATTTATATTGTTAAAACAGTAATTTCAGATAGAAAAGTACATTATAAAATATTAGTGTTTCTCTAACTATTCATATGTTTACTTTTCTGTGTATGTTTAATTTTAATTTTAATTAAAAATGGTAATATTTTCCTAGGTAAATGTAATGCTGCATTAATTTTGTTTGTATTATAACGTATCTACTTATATCACAATATTTTCATTAATCGGTATCATCTTATAATTTGTATCGTATGTACCTCATATTTTGGCCGAGAAAATCCCCTCTTTATAGATAATACTGATGATATAATGAGAGGTATTTTAAACATTATCACAGTTTTTGGATGTTCTACATAAGTCGCGTCAGATCTCATGCTTATTATGTGTTGCAATCACATTATGGGAATGTCTTGTTCGTCTGTCCGTTCATTCGTCCGTACATCGATTTTAAGACGAACATACCTTGAGACACCAGTAACTACGGCTTGTATTATAGTTGACCTAACGCTCAAATATCGGCATTTAAAAAAAGGTAAAAGTGCGGTACAATGCTGTTTGAGGCATGTATTATGATAAAAGAAGAAGATAAACCATTTGAAAACAAGTCGTTGAGAAGTTAGAACAATAGTTATATCCACTCTGGATTTCTGTTAAGGCGGAATAAAACGAAACTTGATAGTAGGAGAGTAAGCCCGATATCCACTGAACGAGAGTGATCAAAATTTTAACCGATGGAGTTCCACTTTGACCTATCCGGGTATGCTAAAATCGAACGCCTGCCGCCTCGGGTCATGTTACTTAAGGCTCTGCGGTACCCTTGGCGATGCTAATTCTAAATGATTTTTAACAAGTTACACCTCGAAACGAGTTACACCTTATGATGAGGGAAAAAATGTAAAAAAGAAACACTGAGTACCTATCGAGTTATGAAATGTCCCCGATTTAAAAAAAAAATTTAAGGGATATTTATCAACGTTTTCATTTGGTGTATAACTTATTTTCTAAAAAAAACCATTTAGAATTGGTACCAGCAAAGATACCATTTAGAATTTTTTATTGAAAATTTGTGTGACTAGTAGTTATCGTATATCTAGTGCGCAATTTCAGTTTGCTCGCATTTCTAGAACGTCGGCAAACAGCGGTCCCAAATTAACGTGTAAATTCGTACGGGCAAAACTAACAAAAAAACACGACATATGTAACACTAACGACAAAGTTATAGGTTTAAATAATATTGAATTTCTGATAAAACAACGCATTTGCACGCCTTTGCCTATATATGCTAAAATTACTCCTTAAATTTTGATTTCAAGTTTCATATCATTTATTTCGAGAGGAACATGTTTTTGTCAAATATTTAAAAGAGTAGATATTTGGGGTTTTCAATATACGCCTAAAGTTATAAAATTTCATATTCGTATCTATAGGTATCACTTATTATTAATTGAATCCCTTTAACCTTACATTGTTGTGTCATTCCTTAACTTGTACAATAATTTTTATGTTTATTAATAATAGGTACAGTAATTAATAGTATTAAAATAGTTGTCAACTGTTTTTTGTATATCCACAGATATATGTTCCTCGTTTCAATTCGTAGATGGGGCATAGTTTATTTTTACATTATTTAGTATTAGTTGCATAAGAGAGCTTTTTATGAGTAAATGATTTAGAATAGAAAATTATTTAAATACATGTATACATAGGCCGACATTGTACACGTAGAACCTTTTCAGCGATTGAAACGATTTGTTTGTTTCTCTTGCTTAGGTACCTTACGTGACCATTGTGCCATTATTCAAGATATAATGAAAGCAATTTTCACTCCTAACGTTTGTGCGAGACATTATCTCATGTAATCTGTCGCAATCTTTGCTTTTGTTTGTGTGTTATGTTTAGGCAGACGTAAACGTGATTAAAGCTTCCCCAGTATTTCGAAGGAAAATTGCCAAGTATTACAAACAATCTTCGTCGTCTTTTTTATGACATAGGTAATTCGGTAAAGGGCAAGAACGTTCTACAGATGATTTCAACATGCATACAACCTTTATTATAATATTATCATCCACAAGGTTAGATCAGTATAGTTTAGTGAAAGCTTCGGGTTCGGGTACTTGTACGTATAATTGATTTCAGGGTATATACATAAATGGAGTGTTAATGCCCAACGACGTCTCTCGGTCTCTGACTAAAACGACTAAAAATATGAACAATTTTATGAAATGTGGGTTTTAACAGAACGCCCAGTTTCATAATATGTACTTTTAATAAGGTTTTCGAGAGAGATTACGTTCATTATCGCGAATAGTAGCCCTTATACTAATGGAAAATCAAAAAACAATATAGTATACATCAAGTATGGAGAACGGTAAGGGATTTTTACCGTTCGAAGACAATTGTTTGAAGGAGGAGCGGAGCGACGACTCCAATTATTGTCTGAGAATGGTAACCCTTAACGTTTCACGTGCTTATAACATTTTTTGCACGATCGAAATTAAAATTACGCAACCAATTACAAATATGCACTAAGAAATTAACGAGCATAATAAATTGAAATGATCGAAGTGGTATGTTGTACAATTGTACATCACTAGGTAACCAGTTTATTTGTCAAAATTGAAATTAATAATTTCAAAAAATTGTGCATGTGTCTGATGTAGTTTGTTAGCTTTGCACGCCCGTTATGAGTTTATGAGCGAGGTATTCGCCGGTGGCCGAATGGAAGGTATGTCGAAGATTTTTACAGAACAAAATTGTAGTTGGAATGTTTTATGAGAAACGAAAGCACATCTTCAAACACATTGATCTCTATTGCTTCAGGTTTATATGAAGAACGTGTTCTTTCTATAGGAAACAACAGCACAAATTGTACGTTTAATGTAACAATAATTGGAAATGAAATGTAAGGACTTTGACTGTTGATTTTGACCTGATTGTTTTTAAAAAGGCGTCGGTAAGTATTTTTGCTGTTCTGTTTTTAGATAGGTAAGTAATTTTGGCGTCGTCGTAATCATAGCAACTGGTATTGACGTTAATTCCAGGGTAGGCGTAGAGGAACGATAATTGACGGTGAGGAAGTTGAAAGTGCTTGACATCGACTCTATGGGCGACCACTGTTATGTTTTATCGCCGCTCTGGCGATAACGCATAAGAATTCAAACACGGAAAAAATAATAATTTAATAATTCACTTATAAGGCCAACTGATACGCACCCTGGCAGTTACAAGCTAACAATATACAGGGTGTCCCTAAAAGGTCTGTACAACGCGCTACCAGGGGTTCTTGGTATGAAAATAGGACGATTTAACCCAACTTACCTCTATCCAAAAGTGCTTCGGTAAGGCGCTATCTACCGCCAAAGATTAAAAAAAAATCGTTATTTTTATTTTATCGGAAAATGGTTTTGCCGATTAAAATGAAATTCGGCGAATGTCTAATGTAAAAAGGGTCTTTGTGATATCATCGTTTTGATTGTAGTAGTTGCTATGTAGGTGGTAAAATACTGACCATCCACATCTGAAGAGGTCTAAAACTTTTTAACTACTATTTTGACGGTTCTGAATTTTTAGACACTGATAGACAGTTTACTTGCAAGCATTTTTTGTCTCTTGATGAATATCGCTATCTGTGATGGTTTAGGAAAAAAAAAATTTAGGCATGATGAATGGCATGCACCATACATGCGATTGTTCCTCAAAAAATCAGAAGATGGCTGTGAAACCTTAGACCGGTCTCACGAAGACATCTTTCAACAGCCGCAAACGTTTGATGGTTTGGTACACGACGATTTGGAAACCTGTGAGTATACTCTCTAACCTAACGCATTGGCGACCATTTCCACGACAGTATCCAAACACTAACGCAGTGTCCTACGTGAGCGGCAACGCGCGGCAGACGCGGCCGGTGCGGACGACGCTGCAGTCGCGGCGTAAACGGCAAACGCGACCAGAGCGTCCTACGTGCAAGCACCGAATGTAAAGCGGTGCAAGCGCATTTTGACAAAAATATACTATAATAATATAAATATAATATTTTTTTATTTAGTATGCTGGAATTTGTTGTATATAAACGGCTAGGCAACACAGGTATTGAAATCAAAAGAGGCAGAGAAGTGGAAAGGAGGCAGAGAAGTAAACTTTCTCTACCTGTTTTCCGCTTCTCTGCTCCTTGGAACTAAACAATACTTCGCTGTTTGAATATGATCAGCGAAAAGTCACATTTGCCGTACGTATAAAAAATTAAATTACTTACAAAATACTTACTTGTTTCCTGAAGATGTCCTGCAATTCGTGTCCATTCTCGATCCACCAGCAGTCTATTGTGATAATGCTTGTGTTTCATGTCCCAAAGAACACGAGTATTTTTGACAGTACTAATTAAAAGTTCGTAAAATGTGTCAGACATGATGTATACCCAAGAACTGACCGACGTAGACTGAAGCGGCAGACGCGGAAATATCAAATATTTTGACCTGCTGTGCCGCCTCAAAAACGCTTGAGCAGCGCGTGCCGCGCGGTGGTTGCTAGGTAGGACATACCAATAAACTATCATGGTTTGATATAGCCGCGAGGACCGCGCCGGCCGCGCGTTGCCGCTCACGTAGGACACTGCGTAATAGCATATCAGTTAACTCCGTTACTGTATTGAAAGCCATATTACAATTTTAACAATGAAATTTTAAATCTTCAAGCAAAACGTAAATTGTGAAAGTTTAAGAAACAACAAACAAACGTTACGCCTCTCTAAGGTTTCACAGCCATCTTCTGCACACCTCGAGCCGTGACGTCGGAGGTTTTTAAGTAATGGCAAATGAACGGAAGGGGCATTCGCGATTCAAAACGGTTCGGCCGCCAGGGCCCTAAACGTTTTCGGGCACGGATTCCCAAATAACCTCGGAACCCGATGACGGATCACGCCCGTTCGGCAGCCGTTCGATAGGGGAATAACGGGGCCGCACGGGAATGTTTATTTCGTCTCGAACGGACGATAAATAACGTCGGAAATAAATTTCGAAGACGATCAAAGACGGACGGAAACACCCGAGTTCGGATCGGTCGCGGCAGGTTACGCCTGCGAGTCGATCGAACGCCAATCGTGGGACGAAACACGTAATCCACGTTCAAGACGCGGCCACGGACACCTCGGGCCACCCGAGATTCGAAACGGTTAGGCCGCCGGGGCCCGAAACGTCTTCGGGCACCCACTCCCGAATAACTCGGGAACCCGATAACGAATCGCGCTCGTTCGATAGACGAATAACGGGGCCGCACGCCGCGGTTTTCGGTTTTCCAATCGGTCCATAAATAAGGTCGGAATTACGATTCAAAGTCGATCAAAAGTGGAAAAAAACACCCAAACTTGTCCGAGGTGCGTTAGGTTAACGCTAGCGAGTTAATAGATTATTGATTTTAGGGCGGAATGCGAAAGCCATATTCCGGGCGCGCCCACGGACCCCTTGGGTCATTCGAGATGCGAAACGGTTCGGCCGCAGGGCTCGTAGCGTCACCGAGGACCCATTCCCGAATAACTTCGGAACCCGATAACGGATCGGCCCCGATCCGTCACCGTTCGATAGGGGAATCACGGGGCCACGCGGCGCAGCTTACGGTTTTACAATCGGTCCATAAATAACGTCGGAAATACAGTTCAAAAACGAGCAAAATTTATCAAAAATATCGATAATTTTTTTTTCGAAGGCCGTTCGGGACGGAGAGGAACGGATCGCATATTTACGACGTCCGCGGCAAGGGTAACGATCGATGAAATTTTGAAAAAAATCGAAGACCCAAAATTTTTACGAGACGTAACGAAGGGGGGGCCAAGCGAAACCGAAAAAAACAACTTTTTTATTTACGAACCGATTTTCGATTACCAAACGTCG
The DNA here is from genome assembly GCF_008802855.1 of Photinus pyralis. NCBI lineage: Eukaryota > Metazoa > Arthropoda > Insecta > Coleoptera > Lampyridae > Photinus > Photinus pyralis. Next base: position 27,322,149 of record NW_022170819.1, on the reverse strand, counting down.
ATCGATAGATCTCGTCGAAAGAGTCCCCCACGGCGCTTAAAACATTCTGGGTCATATATAAATAAGAATTTTACGGCTTGGGTTAGGATCTCCGAGAAAAACGAAAAAAATTAATTTCTCGAAAACGGCGCGCCCCATCGAAAAACGGTTTGCGGAAAGGCGACGTGCGCGTACCGAGCGACGTAATACCAATTTCGGTACAATTCCAAAACACAAAATTTTCTCAGATTAACGGTCGAGCCTTATGGAGTTTTTTTTTTAAAGAATTGCAAATTAACGATCGAAAACAAATTGTCCCGCGTTTATGCGCGTAATTCCGTCGCGGACGGACAGACCGACCGACAGACCGTATCCAACATCTGACGAAAGTGACAAGGTTAGGTTAGGTTAGTCGCTAGCGAAGTTTCGAGGCGAACGGACGCGTTTTCGCGAGCTCCGGAGCGTTTTAAATTAGTGGCGTTTTTGCGAGTGGTACCGTTGGATGCGCGCTTAAAAACCGAATGCAACGGTGCAAAAGTTCGTGGATCGGACCAGTGGTTCGGGAGTTACGAATTTTTTAAGTTTTAATTAAGCTTATTTTGGAAAACCCGATATCAATTGGGACCTCGTGGCAGTGAAATTGGTAACCGAGAGGGCGATAACATCAGGGAGACTATCAAAAGGTAGGACTAGGTGCAAGGAGTCCAACCCGCACCGGGACGCCCTAATCGGCCCACGCCTTTAGGCGCTACCGGCCTATCAAATTTTCGGCGATAGCGACAGATAGGCGGTTGGCGGCGGAAGGGGGGGCGGTAACGGGCCGGGACAAAATTCGGCGGATACGGCTTGAAAAGACGAGTATTTTGACACCTCACACGAGGGGGTAACGACGACCCCTACGCACGGGGGTTGTAGCAGCCACGTGTTTTGGGGGTGCGGAAGGAGGGCTGCGACGTGCATGGAGTGATTGCGGTAGCTTAGTACAGGTAGGCGGGAACACGTGGAGTGTTTTTTCAGCGTTATCGCGTCGCACGTGTGGGCGCGATAGCTTTATCTGTTTGTGCGTGTCAGGAACAGATAGGGTGCTAGACGGTGAACGAGTGGTCGGACCGGATCGGGACAAAGTGCGTGAGGTTCGGGGTGAAAACCCGCGTCTTTCGACATCCCACTCGGGGAGGTGAGAGCAACCCCCGCGCATCGCGTTAACGGGGGTGTAGGACTTTTGTATATAGTAGATAAGTTAGGCGTAAGACCATCAGCGTGGTGAACTTTTGTATATATTAGTTAGGTTTAGCTAGGATTTGGACGAATCGTGTGGGGGTAAATAGGACTCTTGAGTACTTCGTGCATTTATTAGAATTAGGGATAGTTCGTGTACATAGTAGGGTAGTGTGGACGTTATTGCGCCAAGATGAGCGGATCGGAGGGATACGCGTTTGGGGAGGGCCGACCGAAGGTTCTACGGACGCCACCACCGGGGCAATATGCTAGCGGCGGCGGAAACAAAGGGGACGAATACAGGAGCGACGAGGTGGTGCCGGAAACACCTCTAGCAGGACCTGTCAGGAGACCCAGTAGTAGGAAGAGGAATGACAGTTCCTCGACCGACGAGGAGCCTGTCCAGCTCGTGAGGCCCAAAAAACAGAGGCGAAGGGCGGACGAAGAGGAGGAGACGGTTCTGGTGTCCCCCAGGTCGGCCGCTACCGACTTGGGTGACATCAGAAAGATGCAGACTGAGGAGTCGATGATGGAAGGCGACGTAAGGCTGGCCATCGACGAGGCGATGGGATTTATTCGTGGTTCGACGAATACCAACAAGCGGCTGAAGGAGATGACGTGGAGGATCAGCGAGAAGTTCGCGGCCCTAGAAAACCATAGGGCCATGATCGAGCGTAGGTGGAGTTCTTACGTGAAGGCCTTGAAGGTGGCGGCAGTGAAAGGACAAACGGCGGTGGTCAGGGTGCCCCAGGTTGGACCAGCCGTGGTGGCGCCGAGAGCGACGAAGGAGAGCCAGGTACAGACGGCGAGTGGGATGGGGAAAACTGAGGTGACAACCCAGACGAGTCCTCACAAAACGTACGCGGAAGCGACAGGAGTTGGTCGCCAGGAAGGACCGAAGGCCGGGCCGAGTGGAGAAGCCGCCCAAAGGATTGCGGAGATCAACAGGCAGAGGGCGAAGAACCTAAAATTCGTAGACCGCGAGACGACAGACGTCGAAACTGGGAAAGAGGAGTGGAAGAAGGTCGAACGCAAGAAGTGGCAACCAGGAAATCGGGACACGGACAAGAGCGGAACAGGGACCGGTACTGAGAGCGAAACCGGCAAGAGGCGTCCCCGACAGAGGTCTCGTCCGGAGGCTGTTCTCGTGAGGCTCAAGAACGAGAACCATCTGGAGGAGATACTCCGGAAGATAAGGATGACAGATATGAGCGGGGTCAAGACCAGAATCGAGGCGATCACGAGGACAGCGGCCGAGGACCTTTTACTCCGGGTGGAAAAGGGAGTCGGCAAGGCGGCGCCGATCCTTGGGAAAATCAAAGCGGTCATCTCGGAAAGGGAGGTTACTCTTCTAGAAGATAATGCGACGATTGAAGTGCGTGACCTGGACGCGGTAACGACGCCCGACGAAGTGCTTGCCGCTGTAAGGGAGGTGGTTCCCGAGGCCAGGTGCAGGGTCAAGTCATTAATAAAGGTTGAGAGGGGGCAACAAATCGCCTACGTGATTTTGGACAGGGGCTCGGCGAACCAGCTGGCCGAGAACGCGTACCTCCGGGTGGGACTGACCTCCTGTAGGACGAGACTGAGGCAGGAACAGACAAGGTGTAATCGGTGCTGGGAAGTCGGTCATCTTGCCGTGACGTGCAAAGGCGAGGACAGGAGCAGGTGGTGCTTCAAGTGTGGTGAAGTGGGGCACCAAGTGAGGGAGTGCGTCAAGGGTGATAAGTGCTTTGTGTGTGAACAGCTGGAACCGGGAAGCGGGGCCGGACACAGGGCCTTCACCAGGGCGTGCAGACGCGATGCCCGAGGTGGAAGGGAAACGCCAGCAGTCGTCCAACTGCGATCGCAAGTGGACGGGGCGAACATTAGACAGGGAGCCGGCGGCGAAGGTCAGGGCAGCGATCAGGACCGGAACGCGGGATGGCTATCGGAGGGTTCTCAACGCCAAGGTGATTAAGGTACTACAGGTCAATCTCAACAACAGTCGGGTGGCGCCCGATATGGCAGTGCGTGTGGCCAGCGAGAGGGGTTCGGACGTTATTGTGATGTCGGAAGTGGGTCCGGATACACGTGGACTACAGATCTTTAAAGACCTAACCGGGTCGGTCGGCATCATGGTGGCGGGGGACAACGTTTGTGTTAATAGAGTTGGACAAGGTGCCGGTTTTGTTTGGGTTTTGATAGACGAAGTTTTTATTTATAGTGTATACCTACCCCCTAACGACACTGTTGTACAGTTAGAGGGGAGGCTGGACGGGATAGCTGAGGCGGTGAGGGCTAACGGTTGCAACAAAACTATTGTGGCCGGGGACGTTAACGCGGCATCTCCTTGGTGGGGCGCACCTCTTACAAATGCAAGGGGAGAGAGGGTTGAAGAGTGGGCGGCGGCCCTTGGTATGACGGTCGCCAACGAAGGGAACGTACCCACGTTCCAGGGTAGAGGAAGGGGGACGATTATTGACGTTACCATGGTGGCTGAAGAAGTGAGCCATAGAGTGGGGGGGGGTGGAAGGTGCTAAACAATATAGATTCCTTGAGTGATCACAATTATGTGGAGTGGTGCTGGCGAGATCCGTTGAGGAGCTTCGACTGTGGGAATCCGGCCGGGAACGTCGGGTGGAACGCCAGGAAGATCAATCGGGGACTGGTGGAGGAGAAGCTTCTACAGGCCAAATCAGGGGAGGAGTCGCAGTGGGACGCGGATAAGATTGACCGGCTGCTGCAGGATCTATGCTCGGAGGTGATGCCCAGGCGACGTCTCGGTGGGAAGCCCGCGGTGTTCTGGTGGAACGAGGAAATTGCGAGCCAAAGGAGGGAGTGCAACGTGGCGAGGAGGGCTCACCAGAGGGCGATAAGAGGGGGACGTGGTGCCGACCAAGAATGGCAGATCTGGAGGACAGAGAGGAGCCGGCTCAGAAAGCTGATTAAGGATAGGAAGCGTGTTTGTTGGAAGCAGCTATGCGAGGAGCTAGACAGGGATATATGGGGAAAGGGGTACAAGATCGTAACGGGCAAGATAAGAAGTAAGATCAGGCAGATCGGATGGACAGACGCGATGCTTTCATAAATACGGTTAACGGATTGTTTCCGGCCCATCCGGAAATCGACCCGATCGAGGAGGGCGACCCGGGAGACGACGTTCGAGCTGTGGTGGAGGCTGAAGTGGTCGAGGCAGCCAGAACACTACCGAGCGACAAGGCGCCAGGTCCAGACGAAGTTCCAGCTCGGGTGGTCAGGGAGGCGGCTTCTATCTTGCCAGAGGCCTGGGTATCCGTCCTAAACGACGCCATAGAGACCGGGAGTTACCCTACCAGGTGGAAGGAGAGCAGGCTGGTTTTGATACCCAAAAGTGGGACGGGGCAAAGACCCATCTGCCTCACTGACTTTGCCGGGAAGGTGGCGGAGAAGGTCCTGAAGAGCAGGCTGGAAGAATTCGTGGAGCCAAAACTGCGGCAGGAGCAGCACGGGTTCCGAAGAGGTAGGTCGACGATCGGGGCACTGAAGGAGATCGTGAGCCAGGTCGAAAGTGCGAACCGAGGAAGTTGGAGGGTAAGGGAGGTGTGTCTGGTGGCATCTCTAGATGTCAAAAATGCCTTCAACTCGGCGTCGCGACAGGCCATAGTGGACGGTCTGAGCGAGATGGGAGTGCCCTGGAAGTTGGTGAGGCTCGTCAGGGACTATGTGGTCGACAGGGGGGTTACAGCGAGGAAGCCGTCGGGAGCGAACCACGAGTTCATTAACAGTGCGGGAGTTCCTCAGGGGTCTGTGCTGGGACCCCTGTTATGGAACGTAATGTACGATGGGGTCTTGAGACTAGTGAGGGAGAATGGCGTGGAGATAGTGGCGTTCGCCGATGACATTACCCTGATAGTGCGGGACAGGGAACTCGAGAGGGCGAAGGGGAAGATGGTGCGGACGATTGAGTCGATCGGCAGGTGGATGGCCAGGAGAGGGCTGGAGTTGGTCCCCGAGAAAACCAAACTGGCACTCATGACCGGGAAACGTAGGATTGCCACTGTTAATCTGGAAGCTTTGGGGCAGACGATACGGTCGGAAGGCAGTATTAAGGTGCTGGGGGTATGGATAGACAAGAACCTGTCTTTCATCCCCCACGCACAGGAGACGAGTGCGAAGGCCATGAAGACCTGCAGGGCCCTAAGTGGAGTGCTGCCCAACACAGGAGGGGCACGGGCAAGCAAACGCAGGGTTATGGCGTCGGCGGTCATGTCGGGATTGCTGTATGCGGCCGAGGTATGGCAGGCGGCAACGAAGTGGGGTAATGCGATGGCCAGTATGAATCGGGTGATCAGGCTGCTGGCAGTCCGGATCTGTAGCGCCTATAGGACGGTGCAGGCCGACGACGTCATGGTGGTTGCTGGGATCTGTCCGGCGGAGGTCGCGGTGGAGGCGAGGGCGAAGAGGTGGGACAGTGAGAAGGTGTACGCGGAGTGGCAGGCGAGGTGGTCAAGGAGAGAGTCGTGGACGAAGACTTTAATCCCGGAAGTGCGTGAGTGGTGCGAGAGGGGACACGGGGAGGTAGAATACTATATAACACAGTTTTTGACCGGTCACGGGGAAAATGGGTGTTACTTAGAAAGAATCAAGAAGCGCAACGACAGCAGGTGTGTGGATTGTGGGGAGGACGATACTCCGGGACACGCGGTACTGCAGTGCGCGCGTTGGGTTAGGGATAGGACAGGAGTGGAATTGGAAGTTGGGGCAAGGTTGGAGGAGTCGACAGTGATTGGATTGATGACCGGAGACGAGGGAAGGTGGCATCGGATTGCGACATTTATGACCAAGGTGGGGAGTACCCGAGAAAGGGAGACCAGGGAACGAGAGCGAGGGAGGCGGTAATAACATCTAGGCGCGAACCGCGCCGGCCGGACATGTCCGCGAAGAATGCCAATAATGGTGATGCCCATGTCATACCAGGCAGAGGAAATGGGTTTTAGTTTTAGTGGGTAAACCTCAAGGGAGTCCCACACGCCCCCCGCTAAGACCGCTAAGCGGGGGTAGTCCATAAAGGATTTCCCAAACCTCTATAAAAAAAAAAAGGTTAGGTTAGGTTGGTTAGGTTCGGTTAGGTTCGGTTAGGTTCGGTTAGGTTCGGTTAGGTTCGGCTAGGTTCAGCTAGGTTCGGCTAGGTTCGGCTAGGTTCGGCTAGGTTCGGCTAGGTTCGGCTAGGTTAGGTTAGGTTAGGTTAGGTTAGGTTTAGGTTAGGTTAGGTTAGGTTAGGTTAGGTTAGTCGCGCACGGGTTTTTGCAGCGAGTAGACGTGTTTTTGGAGCGCTCCGTGCCTCAAAATCGCGTAGCGTCGAATTCAAACGTGAAAATTACGTGTGTAGTATTGGTGGATGCGCGCAAAAAAAACAAATTTTTTGGTGCAAGAATCGTTACGATCGGACGGATAGTTCAGGTGTTACTGAATTTTAAGTTTTGAGACGGATTGTGTTGTTTACAACGAGACCACGTGGAATCGAACTGCGGAAGGAAGACACCGATAAGGACCTGCCGGGTATCATAAGGTAGGCCCTAGCATAGGAAGCCCAACCCGCACCGGGTCGTTCTTATCGGCGCACGCCCCGAGGCGCTACTGGCCTATCAATTTTGGAACGATAGCGACTGATAGGTCGGCGGGGGCGGAACGGGGTTAGATAGCCGCACGGGACCGGGTGGGTTCGACTGGAGACGGCGCGAGGTGTATTT
>NW_022170819.1:27314405-27315144 GCF_008802855.1 Photinus pyralis | reverse complement strand
GTACGAATTGTTTTGGATTCTACGCACCAAAATTAATAAGAAAAAGTGTTTTGCCGAGAAATTTTGGTGCAGTCGATTTTTGGAAAAAAAAGAAGGTAATACACTCGGTTATAAATTAATCCATTTCGATTCTGTTATACATACATTTATTTAGTTAACTGTACATAAATATACGACGTAATTAAATTTATGTTACAATAATTCTCGTGTGGATTGAAAGGGGAAAATTCTAGGGAAAATTGATTAATGTTGCTTTTAACGAATTTCAACAATTACAAAGTATATAGATAGGCGGGAAAGTTAATAATCCATTAGAGCATTACGGTTCTCTACTTAAATTAAACATGTAACTGATTGCTGTCACCAAAATGCGTTTACCACGTTTACTGTCGCCCCAAAAAATTATACGGTAGCGTATGATACACTCAACATTGGAAACATATTTAGCTACATTAATGTTTGAAATTTATTATAGACGTTTAAGAGCAAAGCAATGGGCTACTTGCAAGGTTTCGTTATTAGCAAAAAATTTGCACAAGTGGCAAGTACTATATACGCCATATATGAGGCGAATACTAATTTTTGAAAAAGATCATTTGTTGTTAAACAAATAGTGAAAACAATTACTGGGAATCCCTTTAAATATGACGTCAGCTGCAAACGCCCTGCTATTGGTGCGACGTCACAACTGTGGTCGCCATATTTGTTTACATTCTTGTGTTCGTAGATCCAGGTTTGT